>NC_082684.1:133341830-133641830 GCF_949987515.2 Delphinus delphis | reverse complement strand
CCAGGAATGCAAGGATTCTTCAATATATGCAAATCAATCAACGTGATAAACCATATTAACAAATTGAAGGAGAAAAACCATATGGTCATCTCAATAGATGCAGAGAAAGCTTTTGACAAAATTCAACACCCATTTATGATAAAAACCCTGCAGAAAGTAGGCATAGAGGGAACTTTCCTCAACATAATAAAGGCCATATATGACAAACCCACAGCCAACATCATCCCTGAGAGCTTTGATGGCTGCACCAGCCTGTGTTAATTCTTCCTCCTCCCCTCCTGAGGACTTGGTCACAAACCACGCACTTCACAGGTTGACATGAGGATTAGTTAAAGTCACGGCATACAAAACAACTAAATACCTGCGAACTCTGTCTCTCCGCCCTGACTTTTATTAAAAGATCTTGGGCTTTTTGGCTAGTGCCAGCCTGGTAACCCTTCATTGCCTGTGTTTAAAACACTCACCTCTGTCCCAAGCTCTGCATCAGATGTTATCTTCATCCTAGGTTCATCATTTTGGGTATAGCAGCCTCTTCTGTAGCACCTACTATGTGCCAGGCACCGCACAGCCATCATCACTCTTCTTCACCATGACTCTGCAAAGTAAAGATAATTATTCCCATTTTGTTGATGGAGAGACTGAGGCCCCGCATATAATCAGGTAGACGAGGAGCCCCGATCTTGCTCCACGTCCCAGGTCACTTCTCTTCTGTTTTTCTCCCAACTCTCTATGCCAAGCCCAGAATGCTACACAGTTTGACTTTTATATCATCTAGCACTTATTTATTGAGTCCTCACTCTTTGTGGGGCAGGGTCCCAGACCAGGACCCAGAGAGGGGCCAGCCTCATCCTTGCCTTCACGGAGCTCAGCAAGTAGCTGGGGGAGCAGATGCATAGTAAGGAATTCTAAGAACGTGCGGCAGGTACAGGACAGCGGGATGGACGCAGTGCTATGGGGCACCTGCTTCTTCTAGGGAGTCAGAGAGCCTAGAAGTGTGAGTGATGAACATGGGCTCCATCTACTCACTGCTGGTGTTTTACGTGTGGCTGTGTCTGTGTGCGCCCACTAGTGTGAAATGATCGTGACAAGGAGTGATGAGACATAGATGCTGCCTCAACTTATGGTGTGGGTTATACAGCGCCCCCAATTGTATTGAGTCCTAATCGTCACTTTAAACGAAGCGCTGTTAATTGCACCTTTATTTATTTATTTGGCCGTGCTGCGCAGCCTGTGGACCTTAGTTCCCCGACCAGGGACTGAACCCAGGCCCTTGGCAGTGAGAGTGCAGAGTCCTAACCACTGGACCGCCAGGGAATTCCCTTAATTGTACCTTTAAAATGAGAACTTTGATACAAGCACAGGTTGACAGACGGAGTTTGTTGACAGCAAATTGGCATTGTTTTAAAAACCAACATGCAAAATAGTTACAATGGAAGTTCTTACTCTGACACTTATTTAAGCAGCAAACTTTAAAAAAATGCACATAGGGACCTCCCTGGTGGTGCAGTGGTTGAGAATCTGCCTGCCAATACAGGTGTCACGGGTTTGGTCCCTGGTCCGGGAAGGTCCCACATGCCGCAGAGCAACTAAGCCTGTGCACTTCAACTACTGTGCCTGCGCTCTATCACCCTCGAGCCACAACTACTGAGCCCGTGTGCCACAACTACTGAACCCCGTGCGCCTAGAGCCCGTGCTCCGCAACAAGAAGCCACTGCAATGAGAAGCCCGCACACCTCAACAAAGAGTAGCCCCCGCTTGCTACAACTAGAGAAAGCCTGCACGCAGCAATGAAGACCCAATGCAGCCAAAAATAAACAAATTTATAAAAAAATATATATATAGTTTTAACTTTTTATTACAGAATTTTGAAAACATTTAAAAAATAAAGAGAATAGTTTAATGACACCCCGCACCCCACCCCCCGGACCAATGTGTCCAGGTTCCAACTTCAGTGGTGAACGTTTGTCCATTCCTTGAATAAACAGATTCTTGCTGAGCTGAATAAATTAGAATTTTGCAAAATAGTCAATGTAATTCATTCAATGCCTATTGTTTTTCTATGATAAAAGTAAAAACTCTAAAAATATTTACAATGTTTGTTGAAGAAGCTACTAAGGTCACACATCTCTGCCTATGGGACTCTAAAAGTGCATGGCGAGAATTCAGATTCTTATGTCACAGGGAGTCTGGGCAGGGAGACGTCTTGCTAGCCCATCTTTCCCAGACCTAATATCCTGTGGTTCTCTTATCTGTAGAGAGAAAAAGCCCATTTATAACTTTTCTCCTCTGGTTTTAAATGTGGTGGCAAAGATTCAGGAATGTGTTTGCTTGGAGCTCAGAGCCCTGGGAGAATCCCTCAGAAAACAAGGCCTCCTTGTCCCCTGCTCTCTCAGGATATGTTTTAATGAATTGCCCTCAGACCCAAATTGGCTCCATCCTAACTCACAGCAGCTGCAGTCCTCAGGGAGGGGGGAGCCCAAACCTGGGGGCAGGAAAAAAATAAGTCCTAGCTCTGCCCGCATTAGCTGTGTGGTCTTGAGGAAGTTGCTCTCCCTCTCTGAGCCTCCACTGCCCAGTCTTTAAATAGGCTTTCACCTGGCTTCTCTCTCCTGCCTCCACAACTCTGAGTGACTCTGACCTGTGGCTAAGTGCAAGGAAGGGGCGCGGGGGGGGGGGGGCAGGTTAAACACCATGTGTGCTGGATGTGCACACTTACCCATTTATTCTTGAGGAAATGGTGTGTTAGAGGGCTCCGATGGACTTTGGAAAGGTGAATAGTGTTTTCTAAGTTTATTAGATACTATGCAATTAACAAGTGATCCAGATGTCAGCTGTAGGCAGTTAAGATCTAGATCAGACTGTCTTGAACTCCGGTTCTAGCTCCTTCCGCCTCTCTGAAGAATTCCACAGATCCCCAAGGGACCCCAGGCTCTCAAGGTGCAGATCCAAGACCCGTCTCTTTCACTCCACATGACCCATCGCTCGATCTCCACACCTAAGAGATCCACGCACACCAAGGTCCATGAACGTGGCAGATTCTTCCGCCCCGGGGGAGGGGCCCCGCGAAGTATCCCCCAGCACGGATAACCCTGGGCTTTATTTTAAAATGCTGACTCATCTCCTCACCTCCAACTGCCCAAACTCCCCCACTTACTGGTTTCTCCCTCTCTTTCCCTTTCTGATGCTCCTCCTCTCTATCCCCCAGATGTCCAGATGCTTTTCCTTCTATTTTGCAGAGCCGTTCCACCACTCAGCCGCTCCAACCTACAAGTGCACACACCAAACCTGTCAGGGTACTTGCCAGGCAAAAAGACTCCCACTTAATAGGACCAAACTTCTACAGAAGGGAGGTGTCATCATAAAGATCGCGGTGCGCGGGTCTCTCACGTTGCGGAGCACAGGCTCCAGACGCGCAGGCTCAGTGGTTGTGGCTCACGGGCCTAGTTGCTCCGCGGCATGTAGGATCTTCCCGGACCAGGGCTCGAACCCGTGTCCCCTGCATTAGCAGGCAGATTCTCAACCACTGCGCCACCAGGGAAGCCCCTTTAAAAAGGTTTTATGGGGGGCTTCCCTGGTGGCGCAGTGGTTGAGAGTCCACCTGCCGATGCAGGGGACAGGGGTTCGTGCCCCGGTCCGGGAAGATCCCACATGCCGCGGAGCGGCTGGGCCCGTGAGCCATGGCCGCTGAGCCTGCGCGTCCGGAGCCTGTGCTCCGCAACGGGAGAGGTCACAACAGTGAGAGGACCACGTACGGCAAAAAAAAAAAAAAAAAAAAAAAGGTTTTATGAGGCTACAGCCTGATGCCACTTGGGCGGTATCAGGGTGATGATACTACATACTTTTTTTTTTTATAAATTGTACCTGGAAAGTGTGTACCAATTTGTGTTCCTTTTATTTTTTTATTATTATTTTTTAAATGCTTTTTCTTTTTCTATAATTAATTAATTAATTAATTAATTTTTGTCTGTGTTGGGTCTTCGTTTCTGTGGGAGGGCTTTCTCTAGTTGTGGCGAGCGGGAACCACTCTTCATCGCAGTGCGCGGGCCTCTCACTATCGCGGCCTCTCTTGTCGAGGAACACAGGCTCCAGACACGCAGGCTCAGTAGTTGTGGCTCCCGGGCTTAGTTGCTCTGAGGCATGTGGGATATTCCCAGACCAGGGCTCGAACCTGTGTCACCTAGCATTGGCAGGCGGACTTTCAACCCCTGCGCCACCAGGGAAGCCGATACTACATACTTCTAATTCACTATCCACAGGCTGAGCCCTGAACTGTCTTTCAGGCAGACCGACCTAGGAGAATATCCACTAACATCTGACACCCTTCCTTCCTCCCTGGCTGAGGCCAGTCTTTCTCTCCTGACTGTCCTCCTTCCTCGGCGAGCCAGGCTCCTTCTCCTCTTCCTCGGCTGAGTCTCTGGGCCACGTCTGCAGAAAGTGGAGGAGGCCATGGGAGTTTAGCCTGGAGCATCTGCTCACAGGTATCCTCCTGGAGTGGGGTCGGGGGCTCTCCCCTCCTGAAGCTCTCCCACAATGAGCCCCACCACTCTGAGCACCTGGATTTGGGGGCTCAACTGGTGAGTCTTCACTGCTGGTCCCAGAGTGTGGACTTGATGCAGGAATGAGGAGGAAGGAAGCAGGGAGACAGCCAGGGAAAGTGATGCAGTTTGACAAGGTGTGGGGGGAGCAGGGGCATACAGGTGAGAACTGGCCTCTCACCCTGCTCTCCAGCCAGTGCTGGCCTACAGAGAAGCTGCAAGGGATGATGGGTGCAATTGCTCAGGGGTGAGCTCTGGCTCGGAGTGGGAAATTACTTGCCTTGGTTCCCACAGAGGAGAGAGTTCGGTCTTGTGCCTTGAGGTTTGGCTAGGGGGATCACAGTGGAAAGAAAAACGTGGGGAGAGGGGTCTGTGGGCAAATTCTTCACCCAGATTCTTGAGCTGAGTTTTGGGGATGGCTGCTTGCAGGCGGATCCACTTTGCCAGGTGGATCAGTGCGGGTGGGAAGGGGCTGAGTTACAGGAAAGCTCCCTCCTGGCAGAGGGAGCAAGTCGCGTGATCCAGGCAGGGTGGCTGAATACCCAGCCTGTCTGGTGAACCACAAACAATCCCATGAGGCTGGACTGGAAGGGGCAAAGGGAAAGACGAGGCTTTCTTGAGCTCTGCTAAGGCATCTGTGCTTTGTCTTGTAGGCCACAGTCATTGGAGGGTTTTTAAGCAGGTAAGTGACAATGTCAGGTGTGCACCTTAGAAAGATGTCCTTGGCTGCCCAGGGCCAATGGGGAGTAGGGGGGTCAGTTAGGTGTCTGTTACATCATCTAAGCAAAAATGGTGGCATGGGATTGTCGGGGTGATGGAAAGGAGCAAACAGATCTTACAGACATCAAAGAGGTGGAATCTATAAAACAAGCGTAGGGAGCAAATGTGAGAGGTAATATGTACACATCTAGCTCATTTTAACTGCTGTATGATATTCCATTGGGTGAATAAACCACATTTTTAGATCTCCATTCTCCTAATGGTTATTTCCACTTTCTCACTATTACAAAATAGGTCTGCAACAAACATCTTCGTACAAACATCTTCATACCTGTCTCCCTGTGCACCTGGAACTCCCTTTAGAGTGGTTACCTAGAATTGGTTTTGCTGTGTTGTGAGGTCTGACCGTCTTCGAATCTACTAGATATTCTCAAACTCCTCCGCAAGGTGATTGTACCAACACACTCTCCCATCAACAAGTATAGGAGTTCCTTTCCCCCATTGCTTATGAATCTGTTACAGTCAGACTTGCAAGATACTGCCAATTTAACCAGTGTGAAATGGAATCTCTCTGTTGTTGCAATTTGCTTCCCTGAATCCTAGTGAGATTAAGCCTCTTTTTATATGATTATTCACCACCCTGCTTTCTTCTTCTGTGAATTGCCTCTTCATATGCTTGGCCCAATTCTGTTGAGTTGTTTTTTCCTTACTGATTTGCTGGAGTTCTTTATATATTCTGGATACTACTCTTTTGGTAGTTAGATACCTTTTCTCTAAAAGCAAAAATAAACAAATGGGACCTAATCAAACTCACAAGCTTTCACATAGCAAAGGAAACCATAAGCAAAACGAAAAGACTACCTATGCACTGGGAGAAAATATTTGCAAATGATGCAATAAACAAGGGCTTAATTTCCAAAATATACAAACAGCTCATACAACTCAATAACAACAACAAAAAACCCAACCGAAAAATGGACAGAAGACCTAAATAGACATTTCTCCACAGAAGACATACAGATGGCCAATAGGCACAAGAAAAGATGCTCAACATCGCTAATTATTAGAGTAACGCAAATCAAAACTACAATGAAGTACCACCACACACTGGTCAGAATGGTTATCACCAGAAAGTCTACAAATAAGAAATGTTAGGGTGTGGAGAAAAGGGAACCCTCTTGCACTGTTGGTGGGAATGTAAATTGGTGCAGCCATTATGGAAAACTGTATGGAGGTTCCTCAAAAAACTAAAAATAGAGTTGCCATATGATGAAATAATGAATGAAATAATGCCATTTTCAGCAACATGGATGGACCTAGAGATTATCATAGTAAGCAAAGTAAGTCAGAAAGAGAAAGACAAATACCATGTGATATCACTTATATGTGGAATCTAAAATATGACACAAATAAACTTATCTACGAAACAGAAACAGACTCACAGACATAGAGAACAGACTTGTGGTTGCCAAGAGGGAGGGAGTGTCGGGGAGGGATGTTATCTGGGAGTTCGGGATTAGCAGATGCAAACGATTATATACGGAATGAATAAACAACAAGGTCCTACTGTACAGCACAGGGAAGTATATTCAATATCCTGTGACACACCATAATGGAAAATATGAAAAAGAATATATATATGTATAACTGAATTGCTTTGTTGTACAGCATAAATTAACATAATATTGTAAATCAACTATACTCCAATAAAATTAAAAAAATAAAAATATCTTTTCTCAGTCTGTCACTTGTTTTTTCCATTTCATTTATAAAAGTCTTTGTCAGGCAGAAGTTTCAAATTTCAATATATTCCAACATTACAAAATTTTCCTTTACAGTTTGTAGTTAATGTATCTTGATGAAAATTTGATGAATTTTTTCTATGCTGATAGTATAAAAATATCCTTCTATATTTCTATTTTTTCTGAAAATTAAAAAAATGATTTTCACAGTTAGTAGATCTTTCATCTCCTCGGATTGTGTGTGCGTGTGGTGTGTGTATATACAATGTGAGGAAAAGGCCTAATTTTACTTTTTTTCTAAATGGCTAATCAATTTTTCCAGTACCATTTATAGAATAATTCATCTAATCATTTATTATTTATAGAATAATTCATTACACTGATTTGTAATTCTGTTACATGTAAGCTATGTTTATGGGTTTATTTCTGGCCTTTATATCCTATTCCATGGTTTATTTATTCCTGGAGCAATACCACCCTGTTTTTAATTATAATAGCTTTATAATAATTCCTCATATCCGGCCAGCTAAGCCTCTCTATTTTGTTCTTCCAAAATTTCCTTGGCTTTTCTTGGCCCTCTTTCCTTCCATATTAACTTTAAGATAATCTTATCAAGTTCTGTGATAAAACCCTTTGGGATTTTAGTGGGAATGGCATTGAATTTATAGACAGAAGTGGGGAGAATCACTATTTTTAAGATGTAGGGTCCTCCCATCCATAGATGTGCTATATCACTTCTATTATTTAAATCTGCCCTTCAAAACAGTTTTACATTTTTCTGCTTATAGGTCCTGAGCATTTTTTGGTTAGATTTAATGCCAGATACCATGACTTGTCATTTTAAAGAAAATACATCTGATGTTTCACCACTGAGTACAACATTTGCTGCATGTTTTCCAAAGATACCCTTTATTAAGTTAAGGAAGATCTCACTATCCCTAATGCTCTAGGAGTTGTTTTTAATACGAAGCTTTAAAAAAAAATTTTTATTTATTATTTATTTTTGGCCGCGTTGGGTCTTCGTTGCTGCGCGCAGGCTTTCTCTAGTTGAGGCGAGCGGGGGTGTCTCTTGTTGCGGAGCACGGGCTCTAGGTGCACGGGCTTCAGTAGTTGTGGCACGCAGGCTCAGTACTTGTGGCACACGGGCTTAAGTTGCTCCGTGGCATGTGGGATCTTTCTGGACCAGGGCTCGAACTCGTGTTCCCTGCATTGGCAGGCGGATTCTTAACCACTGCGCCACCAGGGAAGTCCCTAATACGAAGTTTTGACTTAAAATATAAGTAAGTTTGAATTTTATCAAATGTTTTTTCATATAGTTTTTCTTCTCTCTCTCTGGTAATATGGTGAATTACATTAGACATCTTCCTGAAGTTGAATCTTCCTTGCAGTTCTGGGATAAGCTTTACTTGGCCAGGATAGATAGATAGATAGATAGATAAAAAGACAGATGGATAGGTTACCACATTCAATTTGCTGGACCATCTGGGGCGAGGGCTGTAAGGGAAAGGACACTGTTGTAGAAGACATTTATGAAGGGTTGGTGTTTCCTAGGCTCGTTGATGTCTAAAGCTGGCTCTTTCTCTCCTTGGATTTTCTCAGAGCCCCAACTGCTCCATTGGGATCTCCAGTTACAATGCCTATGGCATGGTGACATCTTGACTCCAGCTGGCTCTCTGGTCTTCTCCAGCAGATCCTGTCTCTTTGGGCCTGTCCCCCAGAGGGCAGGCTCCCTTCTCTTCACCTCCTTCCCTCTCGCCCTTTGCTTCCCTGCCCACCGTCAGCAGAGGGCAGCTCCCTAAGACAGCCCTTGTTCCTCACTCTCCCTCTGCTGCTAGGCAGCTCACCATGACTTGCCTTTAGGTTTCTCAGGTACTTGTATGCCTTTATTAACTCCCAGTCCTGGGAGCCGCTCAAGCCCTCTGAGCGGTCCTCGTCAAGCCCCTCTCACTTGATTTGAGGTTAAAAGGAAGCACCTGTATGCCCATCTCCTAAGACATCCTCCTTTCTTCCAGGTCTCTCCAATTCGTACCCTTTTAGCAGCTCGACCTGGTGAAGCCCAGCACCGGCAGAAGTGGTTTCACAAAACCTTAGCTCACCCTGCAGAAGTGAGTGAGGTCGTTTGGCATCTTGTTTAGGAATGGGAAAGCATTTGGCAACTGTATCTAGTTCTTGGTCTCGGGACCCTCAGCTGAAGCGGAGATGGAGAAAGTCCCATTTTAATATCCTGTTACACATTTTTCTAGAGCATGACTTATTTGGTCTGTTTTAAAATTTATTGGCATAGAATTGGTCACAGAATTCCTTAAAGAGTTGAAAAAATTCTACTGTATCCGTAGTTCTATCCTCTTTTTCATTCTGAATATCTGTGCCTTCTCCATTTCTTTCTTGATCCATCTTGCCAGAGCTGATGATCTATTAGTGTTTTTAGAAAACAATATTCTTTTTTTGCATTCTATTTAATTTATACTCTCTCCTTTTTTACTTTTAAATTGTGAAATAAATCATACATACAAAAAAGTGCATATAAAGTATGTGTATGCTTTAGGAATAATAGTAAAATGAACGACTGTGTATCCACGACTGAGTTTAAGAAATTGAGTGCCGGGATCAGGGGAGCCACATACACATCCCCCTCCACATCCCAGAGCAATCACTATCCTAAATGTTTTATTAAACATCCATTTACTTTTCTTCCCCCTCAACAAACAGCAAATATTTATTGAGCACCTATTATGTGCACAGGCACTGTTCTACAACACCCCACCCCCGCCCGCCAAAGTCATCCGTTTACACTTTACAAATGCTTTTCACGTGCCTATGTATTACTAAACAATATATGCTCTGTTTAGCAATTTAAAAAAAAATTTATTTATTTTTGGCTGCATTGGGTCTTCGTTGCTGTGCCTGGGGTTTCTCTAGTTGCGGCGAGCGGGGCTACTCTTTGCTGTGGTGCGCGGGCTTCTCATGGCGGCGGCTTCTCTTGTTAAGAAGCACGGGCTCTAGGCGCCCGGGCTTCAGTAGTTGTGGTGCGTGGGCTTCAGTAGTTGTGGCTCACAGACTCTAGAGCACAGGCTCAGTAGTTGTGGTGCACGGGCTTAGTTGCTCCACGGCATGTGGGATCTTCCCGGAGCAGGGCTCGAACCCGTGTGCCCTGCATTGGCAGGCAGATTCTTAACCACTGCGCCACCAGGGAAGTCCTTAGCATTTTTTTTTTTAAAGGACCCCGGGTGACCAGAACTGGATGAATCAAAATCCTTGCTTCGTGACATACCCTCATCTCTGGTAGGACACCTTTCTCTCCTCCTCTCCTCCCTCCCTCTCATCTTCTCTTCCTTTCTTCCACCCCTTCCATTTTCTTTCTTTTAATGTTAAAAGCACCCGTGGCTCCACCCACAGAAGGCAGGACCTTAATGATAGCCCAGATCAAGCTACCCTCCCTCATCCGAGTAACTATCACCCTGAGTTCTCTGTTTACTGTTCTCTTGCTTTGCTTATTTTGTTGTACTGTATTTTATTTGCTTTCTCAAAAAGCCTATTTTAAATTTTAGTTGTTTTAACTTTATAAAGAGGACATGATGCTGTATGTCACCTTTGGCAGTTTTTCTTTTTTTTTTTTTTTACTTATTATCATGGTTAAGTTAATCTGTATTATCAAGTTCACTGTATTTAATTTGTTTTTTTATTATGGTTATATATATATATAAAATGTAAAATTTACTAACTTTTTTTTTTTTTTTTTTTGCGGTACGCGGACCTCTCGTTGTGGTCTCTCCCGTTGCAGAGCACAGGCTCCGGACGCACAGGCTCAGCCGCTCCGCGGCATGTGGGATCTTCCCGGACCGGGGCACAAACCCGTGTCCCCTGCAGTGGCAGGCGGACTCTCAACCACTGCGCCACCAGGGAAGCCCTATTTTAACTATTTTTAAGTGTACGAATTCAGTGACATTTAAGTACATACATAGTGTTGTGCAACCGTCACCACCACCCACATCCAGAACTTTTTTCACCTTCTCGAACTGAAACACCAATTAATTCGATTTGACTCTACTGCACATTTTGGGAATACACCATAGATTATTCATTCATTTCTGTGTTGATGAACAGCAAGGATCTTTGCAGGGTTTTGCTATTGTGAACAGCGCTGTTAATGATCACTCTTGTAATACCTACTGATAAACACGTGTTCCCTGTAGAGTGTTAAGTATGGGAATGTTCAGCTTTAGGAGATAAAGTCAAGGGTTTTGCAAAGCGGTTGGACCAATTTCCACTCCACTGCAATGCGCAAGAGATACCACAGACCCACATGCTCACCAACGCTTGGCATGCCAGCTTGAGATTCTGACAAATGGCGGTGTGAAAGCTTTGAAAACCAACTGTTATGTTACAAGTTGGGGGGGAGGCTTCCTAGTGCCTGCCCTTGGGTTCTCCTTGAACTCTCAACTTTCAAGACCCTTTTAGAGACTTGATTCTTGCAGAGATTCTCAAAAGGACATTTCCTGCCTTTCCTCCCCAATTATAAAAATCATATATATTATTTGTAGAAAACTTGAAAAGTGCAATAAAAGTCACTTTTGATCTCATAACTGTTTTTAACATTGGTTTGTATAATCTTCCTTTTTAAGGCACAAAATTGGCATCATACTAGATGTACAGTTTTGTGAGCTTTTCTCCTCTGCTCAACCATATTCAAATCATAATTCACATTGTTGTTAAATATGCTTCTAAAAGGTGATTTTTAGTGACTGCGTGTAATCCCACCATTTGAATGTACCATAACGTTAACAAATTGTTGAACTTTTAAAAATGTTTGTACACAATGTATCAATAGCCTTGTCCATAAATCATTGCATGTATTCATAATTATTTCTTAGTAGAAATACCTAAAAGTGGAATTGCTGGAGACTGTAAATTTTGAGAAAAGATCTTCCTAACAAACGCACCTCACGTATCATATAACAGCTAATTAGGGTGTGCATTTACATTAATCAGAAACATCTGTATTACCAAGCCAAGCTTCTAGCTAACACAAGATAATGGCGTTAACGACTACACTCTGAAAGAACATTCTAGTCCAAAGCAAAGAAGATGGGCCCTTGAGTTTACCTAGGGAAATACCTTCCGTAAGACTTTTTGAAATCTTGATAATAGGCTGGAGATTCCAGGGCCACATTTTGTGGGTCCCTGGCATCATGGGATCCTATATTTAGAAGCCTTGGCTAGGAGGGTCCCTGGTCCCCATATCCCATAAAAGCAAGATGGGGGTGTTTTGAATGTTGATGTATAGGGTCCATGCCAGGTACCGCGAAAAGGCAGTTGCTTTAGGCAAATTCCATAAGCGATGGGTGTGGTACCAGGAATGCCTCATCAGGCAGGTGAGCCGAGGGCTTTCTTAGGGGAGTAACACTGTGTGGCCATCCTGGTCCCAGACTCTATCCTACTGGATCCTCATGGCCTGAGAAACCGGCAGGACAGATTTTATTATCCCATTGTACAAATGAGGAGACTGGGAACCAGAGGTTAAGTGATGTCTTTGACTTGACTCCTCTGTGTAGCCTCAAAGGCAGTTTTGGACACCAGTTCCAGTGCTCCTTCTACTGTCCCATGATGTCCTGTGGGACAGACTGAACCAGGCTCTGGCATCATATCACAGATTCCCGAAGCTAGAGGGGAAGGGGGCTGAAAGTGCCTGACGACCCTTTGGAAGAAGGGACTTGAGTCTTTGGACACTCGGCTCAGTAACCTAGAGAAGCGCCCAACTGGCTCTTCAGGGGACATTATCCCAAGGGAGGGATCAGGTGACGAGTTACTCACTGTGTAGCCTTGGGCAAGTCCTTCCGACCCGGGGCCTCCGGTCTCCTGTTCTGTGAAACAGGTACTGGATTAGCAGGTCTCTGAAAGTTCCTTTTGGACAGAAAGTCCTCAGACTCTGCACTGCCTGCGGCGTCCACTCTGCAGGGAGGTCGGGGCCCTTGCGGCACCCAGCAGGGATCTCCACGGCCGGGCTTTCATCTTGGAGAGGAGCGTTTGCTCCGTGTCGCTCTCTGTGCCTGAAGATGAAGATGTGGTTCTGCTGTGCCTGGGATTCCACTTGCCAAGAATCCTAGGGGCCTCCTCTGCCTGCCTGCGGGGGTCTAGCAGGAGCATCTTCCACAGACACAGAACTGGCACCACCACTGTAGGTGCGCAAGATGGCGACCCTCCTTCAAACCTCGGCTCATCAGCTTAAAATAATAGGCAGCTGGGATTTCCCTCTGCTTATTAAAGTAGAATGAGTGATAGAGGGAGTGAGAACAGCTAGAAAGCATCCAGACTTCCTGCCAGGGTCTTGTACCTTGCCCAGTGGGTTTCAAAAAACGTCAAGCCACGGGAACTTTTGTTCAAACCAAACTTTAGCTGGAAGAGAAAATGGGTTGGTCCCTGGGGTCTTCTCCAGAACCCCAACAGCTCCAAGGAGCTCAGCTGTGCAGCCCGGCAGGCTCAACGCATTCTCCTAACTCCGCGAGGCCTCTGGGAGATCCCCTGAGCCCTCTTATCCAACCCTCTGCAGCTGGTAAGCCAAGGGTTGGGCCTTGAGGAGGCCCCTTTGTTTGCAAGTCACAGGATTCTATCAATACTAAACTGGCTTAAGCAAAAAGGTGAATTGCTTGGGAGAGCAGAGGGGGTGGGTCACACAAAGCAGGGCAGGACAGCATCACAAAGGCCTGTAGCCGACAGGAACCTGGGCTCCCTCCCCCTCTCCCCTTCTCTTCGCTGCTGCTCTCTCTGTGTCTGTCTCTCTGTCTCCTTCTGACTTTCTCTCTCACATTTAGATCAGCTGATTCCACTAGCATCTGGCCCCAGGTCCTTGATTAATTTTGGTCGCTAATGGGCTGATTCCCCTCTCTGAGATGTGTCTTCAACTTTGCCTGCCTTCTGTGGTCCACATTCTGGACTAGAGACTTTCAACATTTTTCTGCTTCAAACCCATGGCTGAGACCATCAAGGAGGGCTGCTTACTCCTCTCTGTAAAGCACATTCTCTGTGTCCTGGCTGTCGGCTCCACCCCCTGCCTATGAGAAAGCAGAAGGGTGGATGTGCGATTAAGAAACAGATTCACAGACATAGAGAAGAAACAGCTACCAAAGGGAAAGGTGTGGGGGAGGGATAAACTAGGAGTATGGAATGAACAGATACAAACTACTGTACATAAAATAGCAACAAGGATTTACTGTATAACACAGGGAACTATATCCAATCTTGTAATTACCTATAGTGGAAAATAATCTGAAAAAAGATATATATATAACTGAATCACTTTGCTGTACACGGGAAACTAACACAACATTGTAAAACAACTCTACTTCAGTAAAAAAAAAGTGATGATGCTGTAGGTGTAACTTTGAATCCTCTCCAGTTTATACAGTTAAATAAACCATTCCCAAACTTTGACATCTGTCAGTAACAAATTATTTGCTCTGCACTTCACAGCCAGTCACTGCTTACCAGAGGGTCACCTGTAAATTCTCCTTCTAGGTGATTGAAGGTTTCGTATCAATATAATACAAAATGAAGGATGGAAGGATGGGTACGAGTGTTGGCCTCTAAGTACTGAAGCTTTGTGTGTTTTAAATAGCACATGGACGACCCGTGTGTGTGTGTGTGTGTATGTGTGTGTGTGTGTGTGTGTGTGTGCATGTGCATGTGTGCATTTCAAGACTGCCTGAAAGAGCTTTGGCAAATCTGTCCGCCGACCTCGGGCCACTTCTCTGGGTGCAGATGGAGGGCAGGTGCTGTGATTTCAGAGCAGAGGGAACCAATTACAGTTTTTTTCCCCTCCTTCTTCTCCTTCAAGGAGACTCGCTTTTAATTTCCTTTGTGATTAACCTGCTTATTGCTAAACATAAGCTGATGGCTGGTTCCTCTTTGATTTCTCCTTTCAACAAGTCTCCCTTCCCACCTCCTTTCATTTTCATTGTTTTGTATTTAGCCCCAGACGGTTGAGAAAATATGCAATGCGTGCAGCCATGCAAGCCTCATCACTTGTTTTGGGTTGATTTCAGGCACTGGGGCAGCATCCTTCTGGCCCCTTGGGAGGGAGTGCAGCTAGAGCATTAACAGACTCGATACTCATCTCCAAGTCTGGAGAGAGAGCAGACCCTGTGTTTCAAAGTTTGAGTTGAAGGGGCCTAGGAAGGCCTCTGCTCCTCCCATCCCGGCCTTGCACATTCTGTTGCAGTGACTGAGAGTCCCATTCATTTGTTCATTCATTCATTCAACAAATATTTATTGACCACCTGCAGTGTGTCAGATCTGTGCTAGGGCTAGGGATTCGATGGTGCATCAAAGCAGCCGTGGCCCCTGTTCTCAAGCAGTCTGCCTCCTTTTAAATTATAAAACCTTACAGAGAGAGTTGCCTGTACCCGGCTTTCGTGAATTGATTTAGTTTAATGGCTTTCTGGCTGTTGCAGAATTTCTACGCAGAGCAGAACCTGGGCTGGGGCAGGGGCCTGGCAGGTTGTAAGGATGCGCTTGGGGATGGGAGGTCTGCAGTGTGCGGATGAAGGGCTGGGAAGCCAGGAGGAGGGAGAAGGAGAGTGTGCGGCCCCTGGCAGGGTGTGGGTTACCATAGTCGAGAAAATTGAAGCAGAAAAGGCCTTTGAGATAACTGAGTTGATCTCTTTAATTTCATCTTGAGGACAACTGGGCTGAGGGCAGGTCCTGCTGGTGAGGAGTGCTACCCTTTTCCCTGTCCTTCACACTCTGGTATCACATGTTAAAGTCCCTTCACGGCTCATGCACAGACCTCAATTATGTTCAGCCCGGCTGCCGGGAGAGCCGTGAGCAGAAAGGTCAGCCATACGGTGCCCCTGACTAGTGCTGACTCGATGGCCTGGGCGCTCCATCCGACGGTTCCCTGGCTATGGGGTCTGAATGAGCAGGGTGTGGACTTCTACCTGAACTTCAGGTGCCCAGGTCACTGTGCTCCCTGGTGCTTAGATCACTGAAACTTTGGGGACAAAGCCTGCTCCAGTTGCCAAGACTTGATCTTGGGACTTGGCCCAGAGCCCCCTCGGAGGCTGGTCCAGAGGAAGGACTCGGTGCCTCCCCAAGCACCGTGCGCTGTTTTTCGGGCCCGACTCCCCTGCTGCACGCAAACCCTTCTCCTGACCCTTTCCATCTAGTGCTCTGTGCTGAGGGCCTAAACAGCTTGTCCAGGCCCTTGTTCCTTCCTCAAACCCACTGTCCTAATTCTGACTGTCATCTGTCTTTTGTTCTGCCCGTTTTGTCCTCTGCGCTGGCACTATTTCTCCGGGAGCTGGAGAGATAGGGTCTCAGTGAATGTCACCTAGGAAGGCGCTTCCTGTAGGAGTGTATTCGTTTCCTAGGGCTGCTGTAACACAGCATCACAAACTGGGGGTTTCCCTGGTGGTGCAGTGGTTAAGAATCCACCTGCCAATGCAGGAGACACAGGTTCGATTCCTGGTCCGGAAAGATCCCACATGCCACGGAGCAACTAAGCCCGTGCGCCACAACTACTGAGCCTGTGATCTAGAGCCCGTGCTCTAGAGCCCGTGCGCCACAACTACTGAAGCCCGCCTGCCTAGAGCCGGTGCTCCGCAACAAGAGAAGCCACCGCAATGAGAAGCCTGTGCACCGCAATGAAGAGTAGCCCCTGCTCACCGCAACTAAAGAAAGCCCACACACAGCAATGAAGACCCAATGTGGTCTAAAATAAAGAAATTAAAAATAAATGAAAAACATTTTTTTCAAAGCATCACAAACTGGGAGGGCTTAAAACAACAAATTTATTCTCTCACAGTCAAGGTGTTGGCAGGACCACACTTCTCTGAAGAGCCGGGCAGAATCTTTCCCTTGCCTTCCTCTGGCAAGGGTCTGGCATTTGCTGGTGATCCTTGGCCCTCCTCGACCTGCAGCTACAGCACGTGTCTCTTTCTCCCTCATCACACAGCTGTCTTCTCCTCCTGTGTCTCTGTCTCTCTTTCTCTTCTTATAAGGACACCAGCCATATTGGATTACGGGTCACCCTACTCCAGCACGACCTCATCTCAGCCAATGGCCTGTGCAAGGACCCTATTTCCAAATAAGGTCACATCCTGAGGTGTAGGGGATTAGAACTTCAATATGTCTTTTGGGGGGACACAGTTCAATCCGTAACCCACAAGAAGCAGAGCTCACAGAGTAGACGGAGGGCATGTGGGTGGGTGTTTTGCCTGCAGGGTGTGTGAACCCCTTCATTATCTACACTGCTGTGGCCAGTGATCACCAAGGTCGGGGGCACCCAGGGTTTTGTAGGGCTTGAGACATATGCGGCTTGGGGGTTCTCTTTAAGAAAAAGAATACACAGTTATGAATACAAAATTAGGTATAAAGTTGTACCTACACCTATATCTATCCATCATTTTATTTACTATATTTTATGATGTCTTGACATCTTAAAAAAACCTTTGTGGCTGAGGAGAGACTGCCGCTCCTGGGGGCCAGCCAATTCTTAGAGAGCAGGCCTTTGATATGCGAACTAACCGATGCAGAGCCAGACCCCCTCCACCTGGGCCTTGCACCCCAGAGGCATTATTTCTCTGCCTTAATCATTCCAGGGCCTGGTACCAGGAATCTGGGGACAGCCCCTAGGTCCAAAACCTGCTGGAATGATTTAAACTAGCCAATCCTAAGCTGTTCACCCTGCCCACATTGCCTTTCCCATGGAAACCTCACTAAAGGGCACGGTGTAAGCACTTCCTCATTACTGTCTTCTGCCTCCTGAGCCGGGTGCTTTACCATGTGGCCCTGCACGGTGAGCCCTGCCTCCTGTCCCTAGGACCTCTGAGTGCAATAAACTGTCTTCCTGAGCCTCTTCTCCGTCTCCTCTTGTGGCCGTACCCGACTGATCATCTCATAAAAAGAATACAAAACAAGACTGCTTATTTAGAATAAGATAATACATTATAATAAAACAGAAAATTTAAAAAGCTGACAAATACCACAAACGTCACAAAATCCAGAATCATAATGTGGACATTGTTGTTGCCCTGTGCAGACGTCCTTTACCAGGCAAGGATGGGACACGGTGGGGCGGCTAGCCTGGAGGGATTTGGAGGAGGCCTAGGGGCAGTACGCGGGCCTCTCACTGTTGTGGCCTCTCCCGTTGCGGAGCACAGGCTCTGGACGCGCAGGCTCAGCAGCCATGGCTCACGGGCCCAGCCGCTCCGCGGCATGTGGGATCTTCCCGCACCGGGGCACGAACCCGTGTCCCCTGCATCGGCAGGCGGACTCTCAACAACTGTGCCACCAGGGAAGCCCCAATATTGTTTCTTTTACATTAATGTTTACTGGAGTATAGTTGCTTTACAATGTTTAGTTTCTGCTGTATAGCAAAGTGCATCAGTTATACATGTACATATATCCCCTCTTTCTTAGATTCTTTTCCCATATAGGTCATTACAGAGTATTGAGTAAAGTTCCCTGTGCTATACAGTAGGCTCTTATTAGTTGTCTGTTTTATATATAGTAGTGTATATATGTCAATCCTAATCTCCCAGTTTATCCCTCCTCCACCCTCTCCTCCTTGATAACCGGAAGTTTCTTTTCTACATCTGTGTGTCTCAATATTTTAACTGGTATGACCACATTGCTATATATGGGCCACACCTTCATGCCGTATATAAGGACGGCTCCTGCCTGCTCCCATGCTGGGCTGCCCTCAGCCCAAAGTTAGGTCAGGGGGGCTCTGTGAGGAAGGTTTGGTGGCGTTGACCATGGCTGCAGGTGATGGAGAGGGAGCCTGCCTGGGACAGCTGTCTGGGGTTTTCTATTCTAGGGAGAGGCAGTCTGCAGCAGAATATCTGAGAAAACTACTGTTCCCCAGGAAATCAACAGAATTGAACTATCATTCAAACATCATGAGGGGAGGCATGCAGGTCTTTAAAAGTCAGAAAGAGTTGGGACTTGATGATTTAGAAGGGATCCCAGGGACAGCTGTTTCCCAGACACAGTGTTAGCCCACCTGCCTGGCAGCAAGTGCGGGCAGGTGAAAAGGGGAAACGTGGGGAGGGAATAGGCAGGTTCAGTTTAGACTCATTCAGCATGAGAGCTGGAGAAATGGAAGTCCAGAGAGGCAAAGGGACTTGCTGAATGTCATATGACTTCCTATTTTGACTCACTTGGGCTTTTAATAGGAGTTCTCCCTAAGATAGCTTATGTAAAGAGATGAAAGGAATTAAAAAATGGGTAACCTCGAGGCAGTGCTAAGAGAGCACTGGGCTTGGAGTTTTCTCTCACATTCCACCGGCAAGAATTTGGACACAGGGTCACACCTAAGTGCAAATGAGTCTGGGAAATAACCAGGTAGTCGTATGCTGGGCTACACTGCTAATGCTCTGGAGGAGGCGAAAGGGATTTTGATTGACAGCTGGCATTCTCTGCCACGAGCTAGAAGAAATGGTCAAAAAAAAAAAAAAGTCTGCAAGGCTGTGGTTGCTATTAAGCTCTTCTACGTTTGATTTGATTCAATATCATCTCAATGGTGATGCACTTCAGGAAACTCAAAAGACACAGTAGGGGCAAGAAAGGGGAAATTCGAATCGTGTGTTTATTAAGCACCTAATATGTGCCCAGCCCTGTGCTATCAATTGAGGGGATATCTAAAAAAAATGTCATCCCCATCCTCATGGGCCCTTATAGTGTATAGTTTCCAAAACACACTTGGAAAATAAAGGACACCCAAACCATGTGTTGCAGACCAGGAATGCATAGAAATTCTGGACCAGACCTCATTTCTGCCCATCCAGGCATCTGTGCACACACCAGGCTGGCTCTGTGCTTGGTTCTGGGGTTAAGAGAAGTCATGAGTCCTGCCTTCTAGGGACTCACTGTCTCATAGGAGAGGGTCACCCAAGAGCATGACAAGCTATAAAACACAATGGAGAGCCTTCAATGCCACCAGAGAGACCCAGATGGCATCACATCTAGATTGGGGTGGTGGTGGAGGCAATCAGGGAAGGCCTCCTAGAGGAGGTGACATTTGATTGGGTCATTTGAAGGATGATCCAACTGGTTATGAGGAGGTAGGATGAGGCATTCCAGTAGGGAGAGAAGGCAAAAGCAGAGTTGGGGTGATGGGAGAGCATCGAGTGGGCGGGGGGTATGAAGGAAATATTGATTTAGCTGTGGGACAGGGAGTATGTTTGGGAAGTGAGGGCCTCGCCTCTCCCTGTGGAAGAGGGCCGGCTCCTTTCTCCCGGGATGGTGGTAGTGAGGCTGCAGAAGGAGACCAGGTTCTGTTGGTTGGATACTCCCACATAGGACTGGGAGTCTGCAGACAGACATGAGGAGGTGGGGATGCTTAGGGGTTATTCATGGAGGCTGTAAGGCTGTTGGATGGTGGCAAGTGCCCATCAGTGGTGTGGTGGTGTCAGCTGTGGCATCCTGGCTGGACCACCCCCTGGTACACATGACTTTATCTCTGCCTTTTGCCGGCAGACCTCCCAGCTTCCCATTGATTCTACGAGCTCCCTGATGTCTTCCTGATAGGTTCTTTCTGCCTTAAATTAGCCACAGTCACTTTCTGTGGTTGGGAACCAAGAACCCTCATGTGGAATGGTCAGCTGGGGCTATGGTCAGACGATGGGGCCTTTAATGCCAGGGTGAAGAGGACTACAGAAAATGGGGAGCCATGGGTGGTGCATGAGCAAAGTAGTGACTTGATTCACAGATCCAGGAAGAGTCATCAGTAGATCAGAATTGCAGGGAACAAAGCTTCAGGAGCAGTGGGGAGCTGAAGCAGGGCAGAGCCAGTGACAAAGAGGAGACACTGTGACAAGGGTCGCTGAAGTAGAATTAGTAGAATCGACAGGATTTTGCAACTGGCTGGATATGGCAGGAGAGTGGGGAGAACTTTCCACAGAGACCACATACCGTGGCCTATTTCCTCTCTATGGTCTTCTCAATAACCATCATCTGTTTCAATGTACGGTCGTGGAGGGAAGGCTGTAGATCGAGGCGGGTCAGCCAGGCTCTCTGGCCTCATCTGGGAGGTGGGCTCCCCTTGAAGCCATACTCTGCATGTGAGCAGACAGGAGGCTTAGGAATGATTAGCTTTTAAGGGGAGGGGAAGAAAGCGACCCTTAATTCCTCTTTAATAACATATGTCAGTAGGTAACGTTTTCAATATGTCACTGTGTCTGCAGCTCCGGTCAGCAGGTCACTATCATTTTTGAGCAATAAACAAAAGACTGCTTTTAATTACTTCTGTGAAATTGCCCGACCCATGCATGAGTAAATATTCATTATGCAGAAAGAGGCATTTTCTTTGTATATAGATCTATATTACATTTAGCTGGCAACCCGCTGACCGAACAGGACTAATAAATTCCTTGTAATGGGCTGCAGCTTGTCCTGATATCTCCATCTCTTCCCTCTCTCCAGGTCCCTGCTTCTGTCTTGGCCTAGCTATCTCTATGTCACTTAAAAAAAATTGTGGTGGAACTCACACAATATACACTTAACCTTTTTTTTTTTTTTTTGCGGCACACGGGCCTCTCACTGTTGTGGCCTCTCCCGTTGCGGAGCACAGGCTCCGGACACGCAGGCTCAGCGGCCATGGCTCACGGGCCCAGCCGCTCCGCGGCACGTGGGATCTTCCCGGACCGGGGCACGAACCCGTGTCCCCTGCATCGGCAGGCGGACTCTCAACCACTGCGCCACCAGGGAAGCCCCACTTAACCATTTTAATGTGTACAATTTAGTGGCCTTTAGTGCATTCACAATGCTGTGCAACCACCAGCTCTCTCTAGTTTCAAAAATTTTCATCCCCGCTCAGCGGAACACCCCATACCTGTTAAGTAATCACTCCCCGTCCCCTCCTCCTCCTATCTCCCGCTGATCACTAATCCACTTTCTGTCTCTATGGAATTGCCTATTCTGGATATCTCATATAAAACCAATCATATAACACGTAACCTTTGGTCTCTAGCTTGTTTCACTTAGTTTTCGAGGGTCATCTAAACTGTAGCCTGCATCAGTACTCCATTCCTTTTTATTGCGGAATAATATTCCATCGTATGGATGTACCACAATTTCTTTATAAGTTCATCTGCTGATGGACAGTGGGCTGTTTCCACTTTTTGGCTATGATGAATAATGCTGCTGTGAACATTCATGTACAGGTTATAGGTAGACATACTTTTTCATCTATCTTGGGTATATAAGAGTGGAACTGCTGGGTCATATATTAATGGTATATGTAACCTTATGAGGAAATGCCATACTGTTTTCCACAGCAGCTAGGCCATTTTACAACCCTTGCTCTCTGCCTTGAGTGATGTTATGAGGGTTTCTATTTCTCTACAACCTAATGAAAAATATCCTCATTTAAAAAATTATAGTCATTGCAGTGGGTATGACGTGGTATTTCATTGTGGTTTTGATTTGCATTTCCTTACTGGCCAGTGGTGTTGAGCATCTTTTCATGTGCTTGCTGGTCACTTGTGTATATATATATTTTATTTTTGGCTGTGTTGGGTCTTTGTTGCTGCGTGTGGGCTTTTTCTCTGGTTGCGGCGAGCAGGGGCTACTCTTTTGTGGTGTGCGGGCTTCTCATTGCGGTGGCTTCTCTTGTTGCGGAGCACGGGCTCTAGGCACGTGGGCTCAGTAGTTGTGGCTCACGGGCTTAGTTGCTCCACGGCATGTGGGATCTTCCCAGACCAGGGCTCGAACCCATGTCCCCTGCATTGGCAGGCGGATTCTTAACCACTGCGCCACCAGGGAAGCCCAGTCTTTTCACATTTTGATAATAACCCTTGATGCACAAAATGTTTCAGTTCTGTGAGGTCCAATTTACCAATTTTTTATTTTGTTGCTTCTGCTTTTAGCGTCACATCTAAGAATCCATTACCAAATCCAATGCCATGAAGATTTACCCCTGTGTTTTCTTCTGATGGTTTTTATAAAGTTTTGGCTCTTATATTGAGGTCGTTGATCCATTTGAGTTCATTTCTGAATATGGAGTGAGGTAAGAGTCTAACTTCATTCTTTGGCATGTGAATATCCAGTTGTCCCAGTACCATTTGTTGAAGAGACCATTCTTTCCACCATTGAATGATCTTGGCATCCCTGTCAAAAATTCTGTCAGTCTTAGTCTCTTTCTGTTTCCCTGTCTCCCTGTGTCTCTCCCTGTCTCCACCTTTCTCACATCTTGCAGATATATCAATATGTCTACCACCTACGTTCCTTACCTGTTGTCCTCTGACTGTAGCATTCCACATGGAAGGGAAATGATGGAATTTGGGTGTGGCCTGGGGAAAGTGATCAGCCAGATGAAGGGATACTGTGGCAGGAGTGAGCCTGCCATCCCTTGCCAGCTAAGTGCTTTGGCACGGAGAGGCGGAGGGGACTCAGGGCTGGAGTGAGAGAGAAGGGTAGGCTTGGTCTTCCCTTTTAAAATCAGATCAGGAACTACTGTATATATCTGTGCATTTTTTATTTACTTTATTTTATTTTTTTGTACATCTTTATTGGAGTATAATTGCTTTACAACGGTGTGTTAGTTTCTGCTTTATTTGTGCTTTTTTTCCCCTTTTTTTGCGGAATGCGGGCCTCTCACTGTTGTGGCCTCTCCCACTGCGGAGCACAGGCTCCGCACGTGCAGGCTCAGTGGCCATGGCCCACGGGTGCAGCCGCTCCGCGGCACGTGGGATCTTCCCGGACCGGGGCACGAACCCGTGTCCCCTGCATCTGCAGGCGGACTCTCAACCACTGTGCCACCAGGGAAGCCCTATTTGTGCATTTTTTAAAAAATAAACTTTATTTTCTAAAACTTTAGATTTACAGAAAAAATCTGATGATAGTACAGACAGTTCTCATATACCCACACCCAGTTTCCCCTGTTACAGACACTTTACATTACTATGGTATGTTTATTACAATTGGTGAATCAATATGGATACATTATTGTAAGTTTATATCTGATTCTCATCTTTTCAGTTTTTATCCACCGTCCTTTTCCTGTTCCAGAATCCCATCCAGCACCCCACACTACATTTTGGGGTCACGCCTCCTTGGCCTCTTACGCTGTGGCAGTTTGTCAGACGTTCCTTATATTTGATGACCTTGACAGTTTGTGCATTGCTTTATTACATTCTGAGTCTACCTCTCGATGTGCCATTTATTTCCTTTAGACCCTATGGAAAAGTAACTGTATCAAATCAATAGATGATTCGAATTTCTTAATTTTTCCCCTTCCTCCCTCTTTCCCTCTAGTTCCCCTCATCTGTAACTACCTCATTATACAGGGGTGGCCACACAGCATTTTGTCAGCTGAACTGGGATTCATTTTAATCCAGACCAGGTATACTATTTACTAGCCTAGCTAGGGGCAGGGAACACCACCACCTCTCTGGGATTTGGTTTCCTCATTTGTAAAATGATGAATGTGAAAGTGCTTTACAAACTGCAGAGCAAAGGGCTCTTGTAATAATTATAGCACAAGTAATTTATCGTTGTTCTAAAACCACTAAGGTTGAATAAAGGAGTGACAAGTCGGATAAAATCATGGGGGCGTTTTCCTTCAGTGAGCGAGGACGCTGCAGAGCGGTGCCGTGGACCAGAACCTCACTGCCATCAAAGCCTGGTGATTCCACCCACGTTCTCTCCACCTGCCCAACTTTGGCTTTCTTCACAACCAAAGGGCCCTGGAGATCATCGAGTCTTACCTGCTTATTTGACAGAGGAGGAAACTAAGGCCCAGGAAGGGATTTGTCAGGGCTCCACAAGCATCGGTGATGGAGCCCATCCTCCCACCCAGAGGTCTGACACTGGTTAGGGGGCCCCTCTGCCTCTTTAGACAGTTTCCTGGTGGTGTTGCTCAGCTCAGGAAGCATTTTTTACGTTTTGGGAAGATGGTATCTCCCAGGGTACAGAAAAGAGATGGGCTCTCTACGGGGCCAGTAAGAGCCCAAAGACTGCTCCCCCCTCCAATTGTAGCTGGAAGGGAGTTACTTGAGCAGGAGCAAGTTTGGGGTTCAAGGTATTTGTTTTTTAATAAAATATTCCAAACATGCAAAACCATGTACCCACCACCCAGCGTAAGAAACAAACAGGGAAAAATGAGTTCAGCAAAGCTGCAGGATACAAAAACAACACACAAAAATCAGTTGCATTTCTATCCATTAACAATGAAAACTCTGAAAAGAAAATCAAGAAAACAATTTCTTTAAAATAGCATAAAAATTACTTAGGAATAAACTTAACCAGGAGGCAAAAGGCTTGCATTCTGAAAAGTACAAAACCTTGCTGAAAGAACTTAAAGAAAACATAATAGTAAAACATCCCATGTTCATGGATTGGAAGACTTAATATTTTTAATATGTCAGTACTACACAAAATGATCTATAGATTCAATGCAATTCCTATCAAAATCCCAAAGATTTTTTTTGCATAAAAAGAGAAATCATCCTAAAATTTATATGGAATCTCAAGGGACCCCATATAGCCAAAACCACCTTGAAAAAAGAAGAACAAAGTTGGAGGTCTTATACTTCATGATTTTAAAACTTACTACCAAGTACAGTAATCAAAACAGTGTGGTACTGGCACAAAGAAAGACATACAGACCAATGGAATAGAATAGAAAGCCAGAAACACTCTTGTATATACGGTCAAATGATTTTTGACAAGGGTGCCAAGAACCTTCAATGAGGAAAGTAGTCTTTTCAACACATGAGATTGGGAAAACTGGATATCCACATGCAAAAGAATGAAGTTGACCCTTTACCTTACACCATCTGCAAAAATGAAATCAAGACAGATTAAAGACCTAAATGTAAAATCTAAAACTATAAAACTCTTAGAAAAAAACATAAGAAGAAAGCTTCAAGACATTGTATTAATATTTGGCAAAGATTTCTTGAATATGATACCAAAAGCACAGGCAAGAAAAAATAGATAAGAAATAGATATAAAAAATAGATAAGGTGGACTTCATCAAGATTAAAAATTTTTGTGCATCAAAGGACGCTATCAACAGGGTGAAAAGAGAACCCACAGAATGGGAGAAAATATTTGCAAATCATATATTTAATAAGGATTGATATCCAGAATATATAAAGAACTCTTCCAACTCAGCAACAACAAAACAACCCGATTATAATGGGCAATGGACTTGAACAGATTATTTCTTCAAAGAAGACATAGAAGTGGCTAATAAACATTTGAAAGGATACTCAATATCCCTAATCATTAGGGAAATACAAATCAAAACTACAGTGCTACATACCTATTAGAATGACAATTATATTAAAAAAAAAAAAACAAAACAAAACATGGGAAAGGAAATAGTTAATCAAGTCCAGGAAGCACAGAGAGTCCCATACAGGATAAATCCAAGGAGAAATATGCCAAGACACATATTAATCAAACTGTCAAAAATTAAATACAAAGAAAACATATTAAAAGCAGCAAGGGAAAAACAACAAATAACACACAAGGGAATCCCCATAAGGTTAACAGCTGATCTTTCAGCAGAAACTCTGCAAGCCAGAAGGGAGTGGCAGGACATACTGAAAGTGATGAAGGAGAAAAACCTGCAACCAAGATTACTCTACCCAGCAAGGATCTCATTCAGATTTGAGGGAGAAATTAAAATCTTTACAGACAAGCAAAAGCTGAGAGAGCTCAGCACCACCAAACCAGCTCTACAACAAATGCTAAAGGAACTTCTCTAGGCAAGAAACACAAGAGAAGGAAAAGACCTACAATAACAAACCCAAAACAATTAAGAAAATGGGAATAGGAACATACATATCGATAATTACCTGAAATGTAAATGGACTAAATGCTCTCACCAAAAGACACAGATTGGTTGAATGGATACAAAAACAAGACCCATATATATGCTGTCTACAAGAGACCCACTTCAGACCTAGAGACACATACAGACTGAAAGTAAGGGGATGGAAAAAGATATTCCATGCAAATGGAAACCAAAAGAAAGCTGGAGTAGCAAGTCTCATATCAGAAAAAATAGACTTTAAAATAAAGACTATTAGAAGAGACAAAGAAGGACACTACATAATGATCAAGGGATCGATCCAAGAAGAAGATATAACAATTGTAAATATTTATGCACCCAACATAGGAGCACCTCAATACATAAGGCAAATGCTAACAGCCATAAAAGGGGAAATCGACAGTAACACATTCATAGTAGGGGATTTTAACACCCCACTTTCACCAATGGACAGATCATCCAAAATGAAAATGAATAAGGAAACACAAGCTTTAAATGATACATTAAACAAGATGGACTTAATTATATTTATAGGACATTCCATCCAAAAACAACAGAATACACATTTTTCTCTAGTGCTCATGGAACATTCTCCAGGATAGATCATATCTTGGGTCACAAATCAAGCCTTGGTAAATTTAAGAAAATTGAAATTGTACCAAGTATCTTTTCTGACAACAACGCTATGAGACTAGATATCAATTACAGGAAAAGATCTGTAAAAAATACAAACACATGGAGGCTAAACAATACACTACTTAATAACGAATTGATCACTGAAGAAATCAAAGAGGAAATAAAAAAATACCTAGAAACAAATGACAATGGAGAGACACGATGACCCAAAATCTATGGGATGCAGCAAAAGCAGTTCTAAGGGGGAAGTTTATAGCAATACAATCCTACCTTAAGAAACAGGAAACATCTCGAATAAATAACCTAACCTTGTACCTAAAGCAATTAGAGAAAGAAGAACAAAAAAACCCCAAACTTAGCAGAAGGAAAGAAATCATAAAAATCAGATCAGAAATAAATGAAAAAGAAATGAAGGAAACAATAGCAAAGATCAATAAAACTAAAAGCTGGTTCTTTGAGAAGATAAACAAAATTGATAAACGATTAGCCAGACTTATAAAGAAAAAAAGGGAGAAGACTCAAATCAATAGAATTAGAAATGAAAAAGGAGAAGTAACAACTGACATTGCAGAAATACAAAAGATCATGAGAGATTACTACAAGCAACTCTATGCCAATAAAATGGACAACCTGGAAGAAATGGACAAATTCTTAGAAAGGCACCACCTGCCAAGACTGAATCAGGAAGAAATAGAAAATATGAACAGACCAATCACAAGCACTGAAATTGAAACTGTGATTAAAAATCTTCCAACAAACAAAAGCCCAGGACCGGACAGATTCACAGGTGAAATCTATCAAACATTTAGAGAAGAGCTAACACCTATCCTTCTAAAACTCTTCCAAAATATAGCAGAGGGAGGAACACTCCCAAACTCATTCTACAAGGCCACCATCACCCTGATACCAAAACCAGACAAGGATGTCACAAAGAAAGAAAACTACAGGCCAATATCACTGATGAACATAGATGCAAAAATCCTCAACAAAATACTAGCAAACAGAATCCAACAGCACATTAAATGGATCATACACCATGATCAAATGGGGTTTATCCCAAGAATGCAAGGATTCATCAATATACGCAAATCAATCAATGTGATAAACCATATTAACAAACTGAAGGAGAAAAACCATATGATCATCTCAATAGACGCAGAAAAAGCTTTTGACAAAATTCAACCCCCATTTATGATAAAAACCCTCCAGAAAGTAGGCATAGAGGGAACTTTCCTCAACATAATAAAGGCCATATATGACAAACCCACAGCCAACATCGTCCTCAATGGTGAAAAACTGAAACCATTTCCACTAAGATCAGGAACAAGACAAGGTTGCCCACTCTCACCACTCTTATTCAATATAGTTTTGGAAGTTTTAGCCACAGCAAACAGAGAAGAAAAAGAAATAAAAGGAATCCAAATCGGAAAAGAAGAAGTAAAGCTGTTACTATTTGCAGATGACATGATACTATACATAGACAATCCTAAAGATGCTACCAGAAAACTACTAGAGCTAATCAATGAATTTGGTAAAGTAGCAGGATACAAAATTAATGCACAGAAATCTCTGGCATTCCTATATACTAATGATGACAAATCTGAAAGTGAAATCAAGAAAACACTCCCATTTACCATTGCAACGAAAAGAATAAAATATCTAGGAATAAACCTACCTAAGGAGACAAAAGACCTGTATGTAGAAAATTATAAGACACTGATGAAAGAAATTAAAGATGATACAAATAGATGGAGAGATACCATGTTCTTGGATTGGAATAATCAACATTGTGAACATGACTCTACTACCCAAAGCAATCTACAGATTCAATGCAATCCCTATCAAACTACCACTGGCATTTTTCACAGAACTAGAACAAAAAATGTCACAATTTGTATGGAAACACAAAAGACCCCAAATAGCCAAAGGAATCTTGAGAACGAAAAACGGAGCTGGAGGAATCAGGCTCCCTGACTTCAGAGTATACTACAAAGCTATAGTAATCAAGACAGTATGGTACTGGCACAAAAACAGAAAGATAGATCAATGGAACAGGATAGAAAGCCCAGAGATAAACCCACACACGTATGGTCACCTTATCTTTGATAAAGGAGGCAGGAATGTACAGTGGAGAAAGGACAGCCTCTTCAATAAGTGGTGCTGGGAAAACTGGACAGCTACATGTAAAAGTATGAGATTAGATCACTCGCTAACACCATACACAAAAATAAGCTCAAAATGGATTAAAGACCTAAATGTAAGGCCAGAAACTATCAAACTCTTAGAGGAAAACATAGGCAGGACACTCTATGACATAAATCACAGCAAGATCCTTTTTGACCCACCTCCTAGAGAAATGGAAATAAAAACAAAAATAAACAAATGGGACCTAATGAAACTTCAAAGCTTTTGTACAGCAAAGGAAACTATAAACAAAACCAAAAGACAACCCTCAGAATGGGAGAAAATATTTGCAAATGAAGCAGCTGACAAAGGATTAATCTCCAAAATTTATAAGCAGCTCATGCAGCTTAATGACAAAAAAACAAACAACCCAATCCAAAATTGGGCAGAAGACCTAAACAGACATTTCTCCAAAGAAGATATACAGACTGCCAACAAACACATGAAAGAATGTTCAACATCACTAAACATTAGAGAAATGCAAATCAAAACTACAATGAGATATCATCTCACACCAGTCAGAATGGCCATCATCAAAAAATCTAGAAACAATAAATGCTGGAGAGGGTGTGGAGAAAAGGGAACCCTCTTGCCCTGTTGGTGGGAATGTAAATTGATAGAGCCACTATGGACAACAGTATGGAGGTTCCTTAAAAAACTACAAATAGAACTATCATATGACCCAGCAATCCCACTACTGGGCATAATCCCTGAGAAAACCATAATTCAATAAGAGTCATGTACCAAAATGTTCATTGCAGCTCTATTTACAATAGCCAGGAGATGGAAACAACCTAAGTGTCCATCACCGGATGAATGGATAAAGAAGATGTGGCACATATATACAATGGAATATTACTCAGCCATAAAAGGAAACGAAATTGAGCTATTTGTAATGAGGTGGATAGACCTAGAGTCTGTCATACAGAGTGAAGTAAGTCAGAAAGAGAGAGATAAATACCGTATGCTAACACATATATATGGAATTTAAGGAAAAAAAAATGTCATGAAGAACCTAGGGGTAAAACAGGAATAAAGACACAGACCTACTAGAGAATGGACTTGAGGATATGGAGAGGGGGAAGGGTGAGCTGTGACAAAGCGAGAGAGAGGCATGGACATATATACACTACCAACCGTAAGGTAGATAGCTAGTGGGAAGCAGCCGCATAGCACAGGGAGAGAAGCTCAGTGTTTTGTGACCACCTAGAGGCGTGGGATGGGGAGGGTGGGAGGGAGGGAGACACAAGAGGGAAGAGATATGGGAACATATGTATATATATAACTGATTAACTTTGTTGTAAAGCAGAAACTAACACACCATTGTAAAGCAATTATACTCCAATAAAGATGTTTAAAAAAAGAAAAACACAGAAAATAACTGTTGACAAGGATGTGGGGAAACTGGAACCCTCCCACAGTGTTGATGGGAATATAAAATGGTGCAGCCACTGTGAAAAATGGTATAATTCCTCAAAATATTAAACATAGAAGTATCACATGATCTAGCAACTTCACTCTGGGTATATACCCAAAAGAAGTGAAAGCAAGGTCTCAAACAGATATTTGTACACACAAATTTATAGGTGCACTATTCACAATAGCCAAAAAGTAGAAGCAACCCAAGTATCCACTGATGGATGAATGGAAAACAAATTGTAGTATAAACATACAGTGGAATATTATTCAAGCTTGAAAAGGAAGGAAACTATGACACACACTACAACACGGATGAATCTTCAAGACATTATACTAAGTGAAATAAGAACAAATATTGTATGATTCCATCTCTACATGAGGTAGTTAGAATGGTCAAATTCATAGAAACAGAAAGTAGACTGATGGTTGCCAGGGGCTGGGAAGAGGAGGAAGGGTAGTTTGAGTTTAATGGAGACGGCATTTCATTTGAGAAGATGGAAAAGTTCTGGAGATGCATGATGGTGATGGTTGTACAACAACGTGAATATACTTAACGCCCCAGAACTGTATACTCGAAAGTGGTTAAGATGGTAAATTTTGTGTTGCGTATCTTACCACAATTTTTAAAAACTGAAAAAAAAAAAAATCCAAGCAGGAGGGGAGCCCATTCTTTAAAAGCGGAGCCTTGGACTTCCCTGGTGGCGCAGTGGTTAAGAATCTGCCTGCCAATGCAGGGGACATGGGTGCGAGCCCTGGTCCAGGAGGATCCCACATGCTGCGGAGCAACTAAGCCCGTGCGCCACAACTACTGAGCCTGCGCTCTGGAACCTGCAAGCCACAACTACTGAAGCCCGCGTGCCTAGAGCCCGTGCTCCGCAACAAGAGAAGCCACCGCAGTGAGAAGACCGCGTGCCACAACGAAGAGTAGCCCCCGCTCGCTGTAACTAGAGAAAGCCTGCGTGCAGTAACGAAGACCCAACGCAGCCAAAAATAAAATAAATTTATGAAAAAAAAAAGCAGAGAGTTTTCTACAATATTCTTCAGGTACTGTGGACGTGCTAGTTGACCCGGACAGCAGTCCCTGTTGGGGAAACTGAGCAATGTGCAGGCAAGGTCCAGAGACTCCTGGAGACGGGTCAAAGGCTTCTGAGGAGGTGGCAGTTCCTCTGGTGTCAGAAGCACTGACTCAGCATGGCCTTGCCCTGCCCCTACGTTCTCCAGAGGCATCTGAGGCGCGGCTGGACTTCAATTCCTATCCTAAGTCCCCATGGCAGCTTTCTGGAGCCTTCCCACCCTCAGACCATTACAGACAGATATTTTGAGAGCATCTCTACAATGCTACGTACCTATTAGAATGGCAAACTACAATGTCACACAAAACAATTTTATTTAATTTTAATTTCTATTTAAAAAGTGATAGTCCCCCTAGTTATTGGAAAACTTTAAATAATGTTTGGAACAACTTGGCTTCAGGAATTTACTTCTTTCACTATAAATCTTACAAAATCTAAATCCAGAGCAAAGATTTCCAATGCCAATTTAGAGTCTGAATTGAGATGTACTGGGTGAAACGTGCATCAGATTTTGAAGACGTAATATGAAAAAGTGCGAAATAGCTCACTAATAATTTTGTATATTGATTACATGTTGATATAATGTTTTGAATATATTGGGTTAAATAAAAATCTTATTAATTTTGATTTCACCTTTTTACCTTTGTACCTTTTTGCCTTTTATGAAGCTACTAGAAAATTTAAAATTATATGTGTGGCTCGTATTATATTTCTATTGGGTAGTGCAGTATCCTGAGGAAGCTTGGATTAGCTGAGAAACTTGCATAGCTAGTAAGTGGCAGAACCGGAATTTCAACCTAGATCAGCAAAGCGGGAGTTCTTTCTATTCGGTTAATTGGAAAACCTTGTTGGTTGGATCTAGGGCCTCCAACAAAACCTGCCTGGAAGGGAAGCAGCTGTTCTCCCGCTAAACTCGGGGTCCCAGCATCTGTGCCCAAAGGGGAGGGCTGAGAGACAGGACGGGTGGGCAGGGCTGAATAAGCTCTCCTCTCCACATCTCCAGACAGCCACCAACCCATTCAACCAGAGAGCTCTGCTTTTATTATTTCTTTCATGCACTGGGCATGAGATTTCATTTGAGAACGCAGTCTCTACTCAAAAAAAAAACGTTGAAAACCTTTGGTTAAGAGGGAAGTCTTTGAACTCAAACACACCTTATATTTGTGAACTGTTTGACCGTGGGCAAGTTTACTGCTCTGAGCCTTAGTTTCATCATCTGTAAAATGGGGATTGGCATTACTTGTTTTGAAAGATCATGACAACAATGAGATAATGGAAGATAGAATGCATGACTTACAGCAGGTGTGCAATGAATGTGACTCCTCTCCCCACCCAAAGCTGCATTGGACACAGTTCTGACTCTGTGTTGCCTCATATTTTCCCTTATCCCCAGAATTATTTGTTTTCAATGGTAGTTTCATAGCCACCTGTAGATAGTGAAGGACTTGGAAGGATGAGATAAAACGGGAGAATGACCGTTCATGCTAAATGCTGCACATGCGACTGTATTTAATCAAATAGGATTTTTCTTCGTTTATTTGATGAGGAATGGAGGCCTGCAGGGGGCAGCACCTGGCCAGTACTTCACCCCTGAGGGACTGGCTCAGGGGCCTATGGGCTTTGCAAGAAATCAAAACCTTCCCAGGTATAGGGGAACACTGGGGATTTCTGGAAGGAGGCTCAGCTCTGTTGCTGAGACGCACATGATTCTGCCCTGCAAAGTAGTGATGCTGGGAAAACTGGGGTCCTGGGCTTCCTGGTCTCCTGGTCTCTGTGGTTCCAGGCAACCTCTTCTCCAGTCCCTCACAAGGACCCACTTATAAAATCTCCCAGCTTCAGACCTGAGAGGGACCTAGATGGAGATCTAACCCTGATACATCATTTTAACCAAAGCAGGAGGTGAGCAACCTGGCGAGGCAGGGATGTGTGTATCCCCATCTTACAGAAAAGACAACAGAGGCTCAGCGAGCTTAAGTGACTTTCCCTAGGTCCCACAGATAAGAAGTGATAATTAGTTACATTTCTTTTGTTTGCAGGCAACAGAAATGACTAGTTAGCTTAAACGAAGGGGAGGAACATGGATCCTGAGGCATCTCACGGAACGGCAAGAGGGTTGGCTAGCTTGGCCCGGTCAACTGAGCCAAGGGGCCGGGGCCCGAGTCTATTCAAAAACCACAGGCAGGGCTTCCCTGGTGGCACAGTGGTTGAGAGTCCGCCTGCCGGTGCAGGGGAGGCAGGTTCGTGCCCCGGTCCGGGAAGATCCCACATGCCGCGGAGCGGCTGGGCCCGTGGGCCATGGCCGCTGGGCCTGCGCGTCCGGAGCCTCTGCTCCGCAACGGGAGAGGCCACAACGGTGAGAGGCCCGCGTACCGCAAAAAAAAAAAAACAAAAAAACCCAAAAAAAACCCACAGGCAGCAGACTGTGGCCCTTTCTCTCCTGGAAGCCCCTACATGACCGAGCCCCCCCTCTTGCATCTCCCAGGCCTTGTGTCTCTCAGGTTTAAAATTCAGGTTCCCAGGAGAGAGATTCTGAACGAACCCTCCTGGATCACTCAGCAACGGTCAGGGGTCAGTGTCACAGTGCAGATGTGGAGGAATTGTTTCAACAGGTCCTGCAGTGAAGCCCAGACACATCTGCCACTACAGATGTGCACATCTGGTCTGTGCTGCTCCCCCGACTCTCAGCCAGGGCCTTTGCTCTGTCGCACACAGCACCGTCAGGTAGCTGCAGCCTAATCCCAGTGACAGGCCAGCCAAGGAAACTAAAGGTGCTATTTGCATTTTAATAAAGGATGTCCACAGACCAAAGGACTTTGAGTCCTGAAAGACCGATTCTCCCAAATGATGGAAATTCTAGGCACTGTAACAGATGGGACACCAGGGATAAGGCACCCACTCCTGGTACCTCCTGTCACGTCACACAAGGGTACCTCCAACTCATGAAGTTCCCCTGTTTATTTCTCCTGTTCCCCCAACTCCTTTCCATAGCCCTCTCCAAGGATTTAGTAATATGTCGTCTAGACACTACTGCTGCTGTTTCTCCTCCATTAATCCATTTTAATTGGAAAGTTATCATAATGCAAACTCTCTTTGGTATTATTTGCAGCTCTGCATTATTAGAACTTCACCAACTCGCTTTCCCAGCAAATTAAACTTGTTATGGAAGCAATGAGATCAGCTGCTCATATTAAATCCGGCGTGTTGTTAAGTGGGGTTGGGAACAAGGCTTCCTCAGCTGGGTGGGGTACCATGGCTGGAGGCGTTTACAATGGCACACTGTTTCTACACTGGGGGTTTGGCCTCTGTGCCCAGTTCTCCTGTTTCTGGCTGAGCTCTCTGTGCTGGAAATTAGAGATGAGAAGAAACAGGGGACAAAAAAACCTCTGGTGGTATCTGGCCTCTCACCCCAAACCCAGGGCAAATGGCAGTGATGAGAATGTACGTGGGCCTAATGTTTGTTATATTACAAAGCACATTCAACTCTTCCTCAGAACCCTGTGAAGCAGGAATTCTCGCAAAGAGGGTAACTGAACTTCTGCAGGGTTGCTCAGGCAACCCTGTGGTCCAGGCTCGTGTAGCAGATGTGATAGAGCAGGGGCCCCACGCCAGGTCCTCTGCATCTAAAACCATGCCACCCAAGGGAAAAAACAGACCAGAGTAAGCAGACACCCTTCTCAGGGCAGATCTTGGAAGATGAGTCATAGAATTCTGTCTTTCTTTGCCAGTGATGGGTCTGGAGGCATCTGCCTCATTTATGGCCAACTGCACACGAGGGAAAGACTGACAGGGCCTCGTGGGGAAAACTTCTCTGATGACAGAGTGGTGTGGAGAGGAACCCTTTTGCTTCCTTTACCCTCTTCCTGTATGGACACAATTTCTGGTGGTTTTAAAAACATGTGCACTAAGTCTTTGATCTTTCTCCCTGCCAAAGGTGAAGCCTAGTTCACCTCCCCTTGACTGTGGGCCAGACTTAGTGACCTGATTCTAGTGAAGAGAACGTGACAGAAGTGAAGTTGCGTGCCTCTTGAAGACAGGCCAACAAAGATATTGATGCTTTAGTTTTGCTCTCTCAGACTGCTCACTAGGTGGGAGAATCCACCTGCCGTGTCATAAGGATGTTCAAGCAGCCTGCGGAGACCCACATGGGGAGGAACTGAGACTTCCTCCCAACAGCCAGCACAAATTTGCCAGGCATGTGAGTCAGCCGCCCTGGAAGCTCCTTTTCCAGCCCCAGCCAAGCCTTCAGATGGTTGTGGCCCTGGCTAGCATCTTGACAGCCCCCTCAGGAGAGACCTCAAGCCACAACTCCCGAGTCAAGCTGCATTGTTTTAAGGCACTATGTTTTGGGGTCATTTGTTACACAGCGATAGATGACAAATACACTTCATAAAACCATCTTGGAACAATGAAATGACAAGAGGTTGCGTGTTTTGAGACTTCTCGGTACATGAGATAATAAAAACCCTTAATTTATGGTTAGTCAGGGATTCGGTTACTTGTCACCAAAGGAGGAAGCCCACCAGCTCTCTACTGCCCCAGCCCAGAGGAGATGTGGGCTACTTCCAGCCACATTTCATTGGCCAGCAGAGGTCACATGACCTCCACCCAACTAGAAGGGAGGTGGGGAAATGCCAAGAAGTACATGAAGGCTTCTAGGAGGAGGAGGTAGGGACAGAGTTAGGCCCAAAGGATGAGTAGAATTTTGATGTTGGATGGAGTGAGAAGAGGGAGACAGGGGACTTTAGAGGATCAGGCCACAGAAAGCGATGGATGTTGGCCTGACCCTGGCGTTGAATGAAACTCCCTATCCTCCCTGACAGGCCCACTGGAGGGCTGACTAGCGTTCCCTGTGAACCTTCTTGCTGAGGGTGACCGTGGGCCCAGCTGAGGTGAAATGCCCCCGAATCCTCAGGGTCTCCTTCTTGTCGCCAATGCAGTGGGGCCCGCGGGAGTCTCTGTTGCTCTCTCAACCTCAGCCTGTGCTCTTCACCAGAATTCACCTTCCGTTTGGATAAAGGGGACTGTGTGAAGCTGGCTCTGCATCTCTGTGCAGCCCTGGGCAATGAACCTCAGGAAAAGTTTTCTGGACAAAACTTAGATCTCACTAATGGGGCTAAATGATACATGTACATTGATATGTTGGGATGGAATAGAGGCCTTGTGGAGACACAATATTCTTCTCCCTAATTGCAGAAGGTCAGGCACTGTGATGGGCCTGGGGGCTCTTGGGATCCTGGATAAGAGACTGTCTGTGTGACAGTCCATGGATGGTATGGAAATAGCCACTCACTGAAAGGCTGACTTTCAAGTGGTTCATTCTCTGAAGCCACCAAGATGGCGGGTCTCTACAGCAGGTGGACTCAGAGGTGTCACGTCATCCTGGCCCCATGGTGACTGAAACCAGTACAAACTGTCCTGCCCTGTTCCCACGCCAGTGCATTTCAAAGGACAGGGAACCTATGGACCTGGTGTTGAATACTGCTCCCCATTTACCCTTATCTGTGCAAGTCAGTTAATTGAGAAACTACTCTTTCCTCCAATGAACATAGACCAGTAAGATTCCAAAGGCAGCGAGTGTGGAGTGCCCTGCAGACCTGTAGTGGGGTGTCAGAAATTCAGGGGTTCTCAAAAGGATGCACAGATCTGTGGAGACATCCATGGCATCAAGTCTCTTGGGACAGGGCCCAGGAATTGGCATTTTCCTAAAAGCACTCCAGGTTATCCTGACCCACTCTGCATGTTTGAATGCCACCCCATGAGCCTGTCTGTGCCCTGAGATGGCCTGGCGATTGGGCAGGCAGCGTGATCAATCCGCATGGGAGAGTTAAAGAGGCCAAGGCAATACCCAGGGTCACCTGAGGGCAGGGTGGAGTCTGGAACCTCACTCCTTAGGCTCTTTCCACTGGCTGCAGTGAGGTCCCTCGCCCTCCTAGGAGGGGGTGGGAGGCCCTGCAGCTGAGGAACCCAGAATCAAGGGATGATAGCCATGAGGGGAAGCAGGATGCTCGCTCACGCCATTCGTGGCAATGGGCTCTCTGCCATCCCCAGCCCACATCCCTGGTTCTGGGAATATTCATACAAATAAGAAATGTTTACATAATGCTTCCTGTGAGCTTGGGCACTGGCTGAAGAGCTTTGCATGGACTAACTCAATCAGTCCTCCCATTTACCCTCTGAGACGGGCACTATTATTCTCCCCACTTTACAGATGAGGAAACTGAGGCACTCAGAAAGGACTGAATGTCCAAACAGGCTCTCAGGCCCTGAAGCTGTTGAGTGGGCATTCCTTCTGGGCACTTTTCCAAGCCCTGATTTTACAGAGAGACACAGCCCAGAGAGAAGAGGGAGTCACACCAAGTCCACAGCAGAGCTGGGGCCAGGTTAGGGTTCCGGCTTTTGGGTGGTCATGCTGCCTTCCTCAGAAAGGGTCTGGCCACAGGGCTCATTACTGATGCTACAAATTGAATGAAATAGCTGCTTGGTTACAAATTAATAACAAATTTGTTTGTCATTAAAGCAGCATTGTTTAATAAAATTAGTTCAGCTGAGTGTAATTACCTTCATATAAAATTCCCCTTTAAAAATTACTTTGATAAATCTAAGCCAATTAGGCGGTGTAGCAACTGGGGTGTGGGGTTTGGCTCTGAGCTTAGGTTAGGTCCCTGCAGTGACATCCCAGGGCCATAGTTCAGTTCCTAAGCCCTTTGGGCGATACCCCTGGGGACCGCTTGAAGGCCCAGTGGAGAGCATGGAACTCAGCTTCTCCAAGGCAAAACCGTACAGGGCCTTGGACAGATCTCTCAATAAATCTAAAACAATATTCCTCCTAAGTAGGACCACCTCCATTTCTCTCCCCCCCCCCGTTCCAGCCGTTCACGCTCATTCCTGAACTCTGGGTTTCCAGGTCATTTCTCTCCTCAGAGACTTCCAGGGCCTCCCTATTGCCCGTAAGACACCATCCCAAACCTTGATCTTATTATTCAACGCCCTGTGAATCTGGCCTCCTGGTAATTTAGGGAAAATGATAACCAAATTGGGAATCAGGAGACTGAGGTCTTAGCTTCAGCCCTGGCCTAGTCCATGCTGGGTGTTCTCAGACAGACCCCTTCACCTGTTTGGGCTTCCATTTACTCCCCTATAAAATGGGAAACACAGTAGCTTCCTTCTCAGGCGGTTGTGAGAAGCACAGGAGATTATGACCGTGGGGATTTATAAACCACAGATGCCCTTTGAGGCCTCCCTTTTGCTCTCTCCCCCTTCTTAGCAGCTGGCCTGCTTTGCTGGCCTGGCCACTCAGCTCACCATCATTTCTGGGTCCCCCTTGTTGCTAGGGCCATGCAGCCCTCTCTGGAACATCCTACCTCCTCTTCTCTGGTTAACTGACTTAGGTTTTAAGGTTCAGTCAATACCCTCCTTCCTATATACTCCTGCTGGCCTCTGAGCCTCCCTGAGCCCCCGGAGCCGGACCTTGGGATTGCGTCCCCAGCCAGGAGTGGAAACAGATGAATGGTTATAAGGTTATAAGGTTTTGACGCTTATAATGTTTTATAAGGCCCCAAACATTCTAGTTTTATGTCATCGTTTCTTTCGGGGATTCTCTGGAATATCTTCAGTAGAAGCAAAAGATGCCCCCCCTGGATGGGCCCTCAGAGATCAGCGGGTCCCACGTCCTCATTCATGGAGGGGGAAATAGAGGCACAAAGACACTTAGTGGCAGGACCGGGCCTGGTTCTCTTATCTCTTCACTTCCAGGCCAGAACTTACCCCAGCCTGTATTTTCCATTGTTTCTGTTCTGCTCTAACCCCCCTCTTTGCCCCTGGCTGAGTTTGCCCGTCATTTCCTGAACAACACTCTGAAATTCCACTGCCTGGATTTCCTGGGCAACTTACAGGCCCAAGATCCCCAAATGGCCCAGCAGGAAGCCAGTGGAAGGTAAAGATGCCGAGTAGGGAGGACACAGTGCCGCACAATTCCAGGGGGTGCCGCTCACAGCCTATACCGTCCCCTGGCATTGCACAGCCCACAGCTGTACACTGTGCCCTGAGGCCAAGAACCAGGGAGTATGTAGGCATGTAAAGAAAAGACCCAGCTTAAACTGCAGGGACGTGGCTGAGACGAGGAGAGAAGCGGGACACGAACTCAGCAGGGAAGAGGACAGACCTTCTCCCAGAAAGCCCTGTATGTGGCATGTCATGGGGAGCAACTGCAGCCTGCAGGGGGGCACAAACACACTCTGCAGCTCCAGGCCTCAGGTTCCTCGCTTGTAAAAGAGTGAAAACAACATGTCATTTACAAGGGCAGGTGATGAGAAAATAGATGTGGCCGTGCTTCCGAAGCAGAAGGCAAAAGCCGGAAGCGGGGGACGTCAAAGCCAATGATCGGACGGCAGAGCACAGGAGTATCTGGGATGGGGGCTTAGGGTCTGAGAAGCCCCTTCCCTCTGCTCTGAGCCTGAGGCCTGGGCTGATGACCTGGTAGAAGACCCTGTTTCTGGGTGGAATTCCAGCAGCCACCAGGGAGCCAGGGGTTTTATGACAGTGGTGAGTGAGACTTGCGGGGCAGCAGGGTAGGATGGGGACACTGGCCTTGCTTCCTCTGCAGAGAGAAGGGAGGACATTCCGCTTGGCCCTCAGGTTCTCCTGATGCTCCCACATTCCCAGGGCCCAGACCCCTGGGGCGGCCCCTCCCGAAAGGCCTCACCTGTCATCCATCCAGCGGGAGGGCTTGGGAAGGGGACAGCAGCGCGCATGGGCTGGAAACTTCTGAAAACACGCTGCCTGGGTGCCAGCCCCCTTGTTGGCCCCCCAGCTCCCTCTAAAGGCCCTTTTGAAGGGGACCTCGGAGCTCTAATGAGTTGAGAGCTTTTATGGGAACCCAGGCAAACCAATTAGGTTTGCTTAAAAATATTGTATTCATTAGCATGAAAATAAAGCTGAACTTTTTAGAGATAATTGCATCTTTTAAAATGTGGTAGTCTTTGTCTGGGCTTGTCTCATAAATATGCATGCTGCAGAATCCTTTTGGAACCATGGTCTCAATCATGAGTAACACACAAATGCATCCAGGGTGTTAATATTCTGACGAGAGTGGGGCCTCTTGGGCAGGCGATGCCACTGGTGGTGGCCTCTGGAGACGGCCCTGTAATCCCCCAGCTGCAGCCTGTGCCTCTCACAGGGACGGAACGCTGGCTCAGATCCATGATACCACAGACCAGGGCTCCAGTTCTAAATCGCTCCCTTTTGTGTGGATGTTTCCAAGGAGGTGGGCTGCAGGATTCTTGGGCTTGACTCAAGAGGCAGAGAAGGGGGGCAGAGAAGTTGAGCTCAATTTACAGCGGGGGAAATTGAGGTCCCAGGGGTTAAGTGGGTTTGCCAAGGTCAGCCGGCAGGGATGGGGCCAAGATGCAGCCCAGTTTACCATCAGAGGCTGACGCTCTTTATCTGAAATCAAGCGAGGGTCCATGCCAGGGAAAGGATTGCATTTACATTTAGCGGGGAAAGAATGCATTTCAGCCTGCGAGCCTGGGTGGCTGGGGGAAGGGTTGGTGGCTCCAGCTGCCGTTTCTATCAGCTGCCCTCCAAGCCACCCCAAATAAACATGCCGTATAAGTTGAAGCAATCAGCTTGCTATGTCAATGCGGCTTTGAGACCATCTCTAAGCAACCCCCTTCCCGACTGGGAGTGCCCCTCAGCCCTCTGAGTAGAAATTTCTGAGCCGCCTCTGGTGCCTGCCTACAGGAGTTCTTTTATCCCCCTTCCCCGCTCCCTCCTTTCCTCCCAAGCAGAACAGCTTTATAAGATTAATATCCCACTAGGATGATAGGACTGGCCCCCAGGGAAAACTGTGAGCTCAGTGAAGTTTCATTTCAGCAATCATTTTCTAAGTCCTTGCGTGGTCCCACGCACCAAGCTAAGCCTTAGGGGGACTACACAGGCGGTATGGGGGCCTGCCTGTCCTAGTTCACCATCAATGGGGAGGCAGGCACATTTGTCAGGGGCCTGAGACCCCCGCTCTTTGCAAAGCCACCATGTGGGGAGTGAGGCATACATCAGGTGGGTGGCAAGGCTGACTGTGGCCAGGAAGCTGCCTTTTGAAGACCAGGTGGGATTTGGGCTGGCTTTGGGAACCACTGGAGCGGAGGGAGGCTCAGGGTTTGGGATGTGTTGGGGCAATATCAGAGTCCAGAAAGTTTTCCTTTGCTGCTTCCCAGTGTCCCCCCAAAGACTCCTATCTCCTGTCCGAGGGTTCTCAGCTGCCTCCTGGCTGCCCCTCCTTCCCACCCCCAGGCCACTGCAAGGTGTGCCAGGCCTCCAAAGTTACCAGATAGGAAACCATCTATGTCCAACTATGACCAATGGGGTAGAACGTGCAACACCTTTCCAAACTTATTCTATGAGGCCACCATCACCCTGATACCGAAACCAGACAAAGATGCCACACAAAAAAAGAAAAGAAAATTACAGGCCAGCCAATATCACTGATGAACACAGATGCAAAAATCCTCAATAAAATACTGGCAAATTGAATCCAACAATACATTAAAAGGATCATACACCATGATCAAGTGGGATTTATCCCAGGGGTGCAAGAATTTTTCAATACCCACAAGTCAATCAGTGTTATATACTACATTAATGAATTAAAGAATAGAAACAAGATGATCATCTCAACAGATGCAGAAAAAGCTTTTGACAAAATTCAACACCCATTTATGGCAAAAAATCTCTCCAGAAAGTGGGCACAGAGGGAACATACCTCAACATAATAAAGGTCATATATGACAAGTCCACAGCTAACATCATACTCAACAATGACAAGCTGAAAGCATTTCCTCTAAGATCAGGAAGAAGACAAGGATGTCCACTCTCACCACTATTATTCAACATAGTTTTGGAAGTCCTAGCCATGGCAATCAGAGAAGAAAAAGAAATAAAAGGACTACAAATTAGAAAAGAAGAAGTAAAACTGGCAGTGTTTGCAGATGACATGATACCATACATAGAAAATCCTAAAGATGCCACCAGAAAACTACTAGAGCTCAACAATGAACTCAGTAAAGTTGCAGGATACAAAATTAATACACAGATGGGACTTCCCTGGTGGCGCAGTGGTTAAGACTCTGTGCTCCCAACGCAGGGGGCCCAGGTTTGATCCCTGGTCAGGGAACTAGATCCCACGTGCCTGCTGCAACTAAGAGTTTGCATGCCACAACTCAGGAGCCCACCTGCCACAACTAAGGAGCCTGCATGCTGCAACTAAGAAGCCAGTGAGCTGAAGCTAAGGAGCCCTGGAGCCACAACTAAGGAGCCTGCCTGCCACAGCTAAGAACTGGCGCAACCAAATAAATAAAAACAAAAAATCGGAAAACCAAAATTAACACACAGAAATCTCTTGCATTTCTATACACTAAACAAAAGATTAGAAAGAGAAATTAAGGAAACAATCCCATTTACCATCGCATCAAAAAGAATAAAATACCGAGGAATAAACCTACCTAAGAAGGCAAAAGACCTATACTCTGAAAACTATAAGACTCTGCTGAAAGAAATCAAAGACAACACAAACGGAGAGATATATCATGTTCTTGGATTAGAAGAACAATATTGTCAAAATGACTATACTACCCAAGGAAATCTACAGATTCAATGCAATCCCTATCAAATTACCAATGGCATTTTTTGCAGATCTAGAACAAAAAAGTCTTAAAATTTGTATGGAAACACAAAAGACCCCGAATAGCCAAAACAATCTTGAGAAAGAAAAACAGAGCTGGAGGAATCAGACTCCCTGACTTCAGACTATGCTACAAAGCTACAGTCATCAAAGCAGTGTGGTACTGGCACAAAAACAGATATATAGATCAGTGAAACAGGATAGAGAGTCCAGAAATAAACCCACACACCTATGGTCAATTAATCTATGACAAAGGAGGCAAGAATATATAATGGAGAAAAGACAATCTCTTCAATAAGTGGTGCTGGGGAAACTGGATGGCTACATGTAAAAGAATGAAACTAGAACAGTTTCTAACACCATACACAAAAATAAACTCAAAATGGGTTAAAGACCTAAATGTAAGACTGGATATTACATAACTGTTAGAGGAAAACATAGGCAGAACATTCTTTAATATAAATCACAGCAATACCTTTTTGGATACATCTCCTAGAGTAATGAAAATAAAAACCAAAATAAACGAATGGGACCTAATTAAATTCAAAAGCTTTTGCACATCAAAGGAAACCATAAGCAAAAGGAAAAGACGACCCACAGAATGGGAGAAAATATTTGCAAACTATGCAACCAACAAGGAGTTGATTGGCAAATTGAATCCAACAATACATTAAAAGGATGTATAAAATATATATATATAAAAAATATAAAAAAATATATTTTGTATGAAAAATATACAAACAGTTCATGCAGTTCGATATCAAAAAACCAAACAGTCCAATCAAAAAATGGGCAGATCTAAATAGACACTTCCCCAAGAAGACATACAGATGGCTAAAAAGCACATGAAAAGATGCTCAACATCACTAATTATTAGAGAAATGCAAATCAAAACTACAATAAAGTACCACCTCACACCAGTCAGAACAGCCATCATTAAAAAGTCTACAAACAGGGCTTCCCTGGTGGCACAGTGGTTAAGAATCCGCCTGCCAATGCAGGGGACACGGGTTCAAGCCCTGGCCCGGGAAGATCCCACATTCTGCAGAGCAACTAAGCCCGTGGGCCACAACTACCGAGCCTGTGCTCTAGAGCCCGCGAGTCACAACTACTGAGCCTGCGAGCCACAACTATTGAAGTCCGCGCGCCTAGAGCCCGTGCTCCACAACAAGAGAAGCCACCGCAGTGAGAAGCCCGCACACCGCAATGAGGAGTAGCCCCCGCTCGCCACAACTAGAGAAAGCCCGTGTGCAGCAACCAAGACCCAACGCAGCCAAAAATAAATTAAAAAAAAAAAAAGTATACAAACAAGTGCTGGAGAGGGTGTGGAGAGAAGGGAACCCTCCTACGCTGTTGGGGGGAATGTAAATTGGTAGAGCCACTATGGAGAACAGTATGGAGATTCCTTAAAAAACTAAAAATAGGGCTTCCCTAGTGGCGCAGTGGTTGAGAGTCCGCCTGCCGATGCAGGGGACACGGGTTCGTGCCCTGGTCCGGGAAGATCCCATATGCCGTGGAGCGGCTGGGCCCGTGAGCCATGGCCACTGAGCCTGCGCATCCAGAGCCTGTGCTCCGCAACGGGAGAGGCCACAACAGTGAGAGGCCCGCGTACCACACACACACAAAAAACTAAAAATAGAGTTACCACAGGATGCAGCAATCCTATTCTTGGGCATATATCTGGAGAAAACTCTATTTGAAAAGAGACATGCACCCCAATGTTCAAAGCAGCACTATTAACAATAGCCAAGGCATGGAAGCAACTTAAATGTCCACTTACAGATGAATGGATAAAGAAGATGTGGTACATATAAATAAGGGAATATTAGTCATTAAAAAGAATGAAATAATGCCATTTGCAGCAACATGGATGGACCTAGAGATTATCATACTAAATGAAGTAAATCAGACAGAGAAAGACAAATAGAATGATATCACATATGTGGAATCTAAAAATGATACAAATGAACCTATTTACAAAACAGAAACAGACTCACAGACTTTGAGAACAGAGTTGTGGTCACCAAAGGAGAAAGGTGGCGGGGGGAGGGATAAATTAGGAGGTGGGGATCGACATATGCACACTACTATATATAAAATAGGTAACAAATAGAGACCTACTGTATAGCGCAGGGAGCTCTGCCCAGTACTCTGTAATAACCTCTATGGGAAAAGAATCTACAAAAGAATAGATATATGCCTACGTATAACCAAATCACTTCGCTGTACACCTGAAACTAACACAACATTGTAAATCAACTATACTCCAATATAAATTAAAAATCACAAAAAAAGAGAAAGTGTATCACCTTTATTTACAGCCTGCCGACTTTCGTCAAAAAACCAATTAGGTCGAACCACATGAAATTGCCAAGTTCAACCATTTTGGAATAAAATGGTGATTTTAACCTCTATGGATAAAATCTGTGTGCAGGTGCAGATTGAATGCATTATCTCATTTAATCCTGAGGATGTAGCCATGAGAGAGAGACTGTGACTACCACTGCCATTGTACAGACAGGGAAACTGAGGCAAAAAGAACTGAACTTTCCCAGGTCTTATGGAGCTGGGCTTTAGCCCCAGCTACCTGGGCCACATGGCTATGCCATGAAATATAGGCACCATGGGCTTGGAGCTCACCAGACAGAAGAACAAAATGTAATGAAAAAAGAGGTAGCTGGGAGTGGGAAATGGCATCACGTAACTCTGACGAGACTTCGGCTGTTAAAGGCAAAATATGAGTCCATGCTTCCTAAGGGAGAAGGCGAGTGGACAGGGGGGAGGAGCCCGGGCAGGGTCACGGTGTTCTCACTACTACAGGGAAGGGCCTGCCTGTGCAACAGGGACAACTCCAGGAACACGGCACCATCTCCCCAGGGGCCATGCAGACCAGCAAGAGGCACCTCTCTGGCTTCTGTTTTTAGAGCAAGAGCAGAGGTCATAGTGGTGAAGGCCAAATCACAACGTTAAGGTCAGAGATTGGTTTGGAGGGAGGACACCAAAGGCTTGACCCCAGGAATGCAGCTTCCTGGTGATCTGTCTTAACACATGGAACCTTGAAGTGGGAAAGCGCCTTGAGGCATCCTATTGTCAGATCTGATTTCAATCCCTGTCTGCCACCTGCCTGGTGGGTGACCCTAGGCCGGCTAATTACTTATATCATTTTATACCAAGGTTAAGTGGCCTCTGGAACCCTTTTCTTTCTATGCTTAAAAATTCCAGAAGAGCTAGTATTGTAATTATAGGGACTTAAAAAAAACCCAAAATTGATTTCTAATTTGTAAAGAGTCAGGTCTGGGTCCATGGGATGTGGTTGGACACTTCATTGAGTCCTCTCATCCCATATCATTGTCAATGAAGGCTGATCTTACTTGGTTCTTAGGATTCATTACAACTATGTTAGAAATTGGAGGGCAGGTGGGGTGATCAGTGATTGCCATAAACCTCATACAATAAGTGTATCATGAACATCTTTTCATGTCCATACTTATAACACTACCTCACATTTTTTAATCATGGCATAATATTCCAAGGCATGCAGGTACCACGTTTGTTTAAAAGCAATATATTAGTCTTTTTGTCCTTTTAAAAGTAATACTTTTTTGCCATTACCAGTAATTCTGTAATGACCAACAGGGTACAAATACATTTGTAAATAATATTTTGTTTGATAACATTGTGCATTACACGTTTAAGGATAGTATTTTGTATGAGGACTTAGAGGAATTGCTGCATTAAATGTACGTGCATTTAACGTGTTGATAGGTACTTTCAAATTACTCTCAAAAAAGAAAAATCACTTTACTTCTAACAAGTATATGAACATGTCTATTTTCCCAAATCCTCTAAACAAGGCTATCTATCTTGTGCCCATTATTCTACATGTTGATTCTTCTTATTGATTCTCAAGAACTCTTTGTATATTATGGATATTTACCCTTTGTCAGTTATGCATCATGGTACAAATATTTTCCCTGATCTGTTACTTGACCCTTATCTTCATTTATAGATTATTTTGCCATGCAAAAAGTTGACAATTTTATGCAATTAAATCTGTAATTCTTTTATGGCTTCTGGATTTAATACCTTGAATAGGAAGTCATCTTCCTCTCCAAGATTATAAAAAAAAAAATTTACCCTATATTTTCTTCTGCTTTAAAAAAATTAAAAATACTTTTTTGCAGGGGGCGGTGGGGCATGAACCGGGGAAGGTAGTGTGTAGTCGTTGTGCTCTTCACCACAGTGCCCTTTTGGTTCTCTTCACTTCACAGCATATGGTAGGATTTCACTTCCTGCACTCCTTGTGGTCGGGTGGGGCGGTGTGACTAGCTCTAGCTCGAGTTGTGAGCAGAATTGATGGGGTCACCTCAGGACCAAGCATTTAATTGCTAATGCAAGACCTTCCAGTCCATGCCTACACCCTCCATGGCAACATTTGAGATGGTGGCTGCCCCGTCAGCTGGTTCCTACGTGATTTTAATGAGCAGAGCCACCCTACCAACCTGCAAACAGACATGTGCCCCGAGCCAGAAATCAGCCTTCAGTGTGTTAAGTCACTGAGATTTGGGGCAGTTTATCACCGCGGCACAGCATAGACTACCCTGGCTGATACCTTTGCTTTTTTCCATATGGACAGCTCATTATCGCGCTTCTGTTCTTTAAAATGGTCCATCTTTCCCTGCTGATATAAAATGCCATGCTTATCACTTCCCCAATTCTCATATATACCCAGGTATATATCTGGACTCTTGAGTGCCGTCCATACACCCACTTGCCTATTCTTCTCCCAAAATCAACTGTTTTAAATGGTAAAGCCTCAATAATATATGTTGATGTTTCGCAGAGCAGGTTTTCAAGCTTATTTTACTTTTTCTTATTATTTATTTCTTATTCTTGAATTTACTCTTTAGGCAGACTTTAGAATTAGTCGTTCAAGTTTCATAAAAACCCCATTAGAATATGGGTTGAATTGATACATTAATTGAAAGAGAATTTCCGACTTTACGTATGGAAACTTCCTCATTTATTCTTCACATACTAATCCTCTTATACTTTAAGAAATATTTTCTGAGCTCCTACTGTATGCCAAGCATTTTGCTGGTACCAAAGATAAAAGATGAACAGGGCAAAACCCATGCCAGAGAGGTTCACAGTCTAGTGGGAGATGGGCAAGACCATTGATGCTGGTCCTAAGGGGGAAGGTGGGAGCCCAAACACAGGATGCAATGAAACTGTTTCATAGTTCGAAGGGGAGTTAGCCAGGGAAAGGGCCTACTGGGCAGATGAAAAGGTATGACCAAAGATTCCAGGTGGGGCTGTGTCAGGAGAGGAGGAGGGAGGTGAGAGCTGCCTCTGCTGTACGTAGTGTTACAGAGTCTGGGCTTGACCTCCAGAACAATAGCGCGTGGCTGAAGGGTTTTAACTGAGACTGACCCCGTGGCCTGAGTGTCCCTGTATATGGGGCATGGTCTGCTAATTTAACTGAGAAGGAGAGGAATCCCATAATTCCCATATTTAATCACTTAAGTTCAGAGTATAAACCAATCCAAAGGATATCAAACGGCTAAGAAAAAAAGACTAAGACCTGCAAATAACTAACATTCATTGAACACCTACTATGTGCCAAGAATTTTCATGGTATAGGATTCATGTTGTCAGTGTCTGGCCAGATATTTTTACATAATAGAAAACCTCACAATAACCCCAGGTTCTGTGGGTATGATTCCCATTTGACAGAGAAGAAAAACGAGGTTCAGAGGGCTTAGGTGATTTACCCCAGGTCCAAGAATTAGTTAGCAGCGGAGCTGGGACAGTCCAGCAAGATCTTGCATTTCCAAATCTAGGAGTCTTTTGGCCTCTCCACAGCTGCGACTCATTATAAAAAGGAACTAGTTCTCAGCCTGGGGAGGAGAGGGAAGGCTCCTTCTTGGCCAAGTTTCATCTAATTTTCCATCAGTAGGTGTCAACTGTGAACTAGTCAGAAATGCTAAAATAACAGCTTAAAAACATAGGAACAGAAATGGAAATATAATTTTAGCGGGCCTCACCAGCCCCCTCCTGAAGATAAGTGCTGCTTTTGGAGTATCTGTTACAGAAATGTAACACTTAAGAACTAAACTCACAGGAGTTGCTGGCGATGTGCAATTTAGCAAGTTGGGCTGTTAAAAAAGAAGGGAGAGAGAGAGAGAAAAAAAAAAAAAACCCAAAAAACAAAACTCCACAGGCAGAAAATTGAAAACAAAAAGAAATGGAGAAAAAAAGCCACACAGCATTCCTACCTCTGATTGTACTTCCTTCTAATGGCCTGGGAAACAGCTTGTTGAATTGAAAAGGTCTTGCCTGTGAGAAACATTAACTCAGAGATGGAGCCTTGGGTGGAAAAGGAGGCTGGATGTAGCCAAGCAAGCATCAAGGCCTTTGGTAAATTAGCAAGGGCTCATTCAGTGCCTATTCTGTGTCGGGAGTGGTGCTCCCATCGGCCCAGTGGGGGGCTTCAGAATGAGGGAAGGCTGGCATTCCTCCCTCAAGGCGTTTGCTGTTTGAATTTGGATACAACACCCACTGGGACCAATGAAGTGATAATACAAATGCAGGACAAGACCCAGAGATGCTGGGAACAGATCTCAAGCTGAGGGGAAGGAGGGGTGCAGCTCTGGTCTGGGCAGGTTTGAGGAAGGGGACATGGAGGGGAAACATAGGGTCACAACTTAGGAGCAAGGTCTATATTCCTATCTCAATTCTGGCCCGGATTTACTGTGTGACTTGGGACAAACAATTTCACCTTTCTGAGTCCCAGATTCGTCATGTGTTGAATAGTGGAAGTTGGTCAGATGGTTTCTAAGGCCCCTTCAGGCTTTGACACCTATGATTCTATGAACTAGAATGATTAGTAAGGCTGTTTCAGTTTCCAGTAACGGAAATCCAGCTCCAAACAGATTAATCAAAAAGAGGGCATTCACTGGAGGTAATTGTAAAGGCCAAGGGAGGGCTGGGATCAGGTATGGATGGATCCAGGAGCTGAAGAGGGTTCCTTGAGCTCTGTCTTCCTCCTGTTCCATCCCGGTTTATGTTTTCTTCTCTCTGAGCTGGCTTGTCTCTCCATCATAAGGAGACTGTCTTTTCTGATAGCCCCTCATTGCTCAGCCCCATCTAAACCAAAGGGAATGGGTTTCTTCCAGAAAAGAAAGTTTCAGGTACCAGCTGAAAGGAGATGCAAAAATGACAGATGATCTCCACATGGGCACTGAGTGCATTATAGATTCAGATAGAAGAAGAGGAAGAGGTGAGGAGAATTCCAAGGGGAATGTGGGGTCGAAGCTATGCCACAGGCCTGGCCAGAACCTTCATGGGCCCAAGGCAAGAGCCCAGATGGAGGCCACAGACCATACGTCTAAATATTAAAGAGTCATAACTCACACTAGCAATCTGTTCAATAAAATAGGCTTTTCTGCTCATCTTGATGCAAGTACCTTCATAATGACCTGAAGGCAGGTTCCTATTCAGAATTTTCAGCATCCTTGGAATTTTGCACCAGAATGAGATGGAACAGCACGAGCCTATAGCCTTTCCTTCCTCTTTCCACCCCTCACTCCCTCCCACACTGAGGAAACACCTCGGCACACACGTCCGATGTCTGAATCGTTGGAAATAGCTGGCCCGGGCGTACCTGCTGACGCTTCACCTTCAGGGGGATTGGCCTGGAAAGAGGCCTGTGCAGGCCGTGCAAGGGGGCTGGGGCCACCTGAGCAGTGAGTGCTGTGGCTCCGGATGCTGGAGTGTGGCACTGAGACAGGCTGGGACCTGAGACCCTTTACCGGGAGCGGTTGCACCTAGACAAACGTCTCCTCAAGCAACAGAACACAAAAAAACTATGAGGAACTAAAAATAACTGCATGCATGTGCAGTCGGGGCAATTATAAACAGTAAGATACAAAAAGGCCACAAGCCAACTGCCACTTCTGAGGTACTGGGAGCAAAAGCAGGGTACTTTGCATGATCCCTGCACACAGCACCACCAAGTGGGTGGGCAGACGCTCTAAGCCGCCCTCCGCCTGGCTCAGAACCACCGATTCGCCCCACCCTCACCCCATTTAAGAAAGCAGGCCAGGGGCTTCGCTGGTGGCGCAGTGGTTGAGAGTCCGCCTGCCGATGCAGGGGACACGGGTTCATGCCCCAGTCCGGGAGGATCCCACATGCCGCGGAGCGGCTGGGCCCGTGAGCCATGGCCGCTGAGCCTGCGCGTCCGGAGCCTGTGCTCCGCAACGGGAGAGGCCACAACAGTGAGAGGCCCGCGTACCACACAAAAAAGAGAAAAAGCAGGCCGCCCTCCTTAGAGGGCAGAGAGTGAGCAAGGGCACCTGTTACCTGTTTTCGCTCCCCCCTCCCCCTGCTGCAGCACAAGTCCCAACAAAACCTTGCCTGAATTTCTCGTATGTCCTCTTATCAATTTCTATTGATTAACGAGCCCAAGGACCTGGTTCGATAGCAGCACTGAGAAGGGTATGTGGGCTCCAGGTGGGCACATCCTTGTGGCCCCATAGACTGCTCATTCCAAGGAGAGGGGTGTGGCCAGAAGAGGGGCCACCAGAAGAGCCGGGTCCAGAGCAGTGGCCCTCTTGCCCAGATCGAGGGTTGTTACTGCTGGGGACCCCGGAGCGGAGGTGCCCAGGTGGGGTCGCAGAGGAGAGTGAGATTTGGAGGGGAGAGCTGGGAAATAAAATTGAAAATATATTTGGGCTTGATTGAGGATGGCATTGGACTTCAAGCTACAGAGATTGGACTTGCGCTTACGGGCGACGGGGAGCCCTGGGGTATTGGATCCCACATCCGGGAATGTTCCCCTCTCCTGCCCTCGGGGACTCACAGGGGCTGCTTCCTGCATCTGCAACATCCTTCACCTCAGGTTCCTTGAGATTTAGCTTTGCTGTGAGAACAAGTCCTTTGGGGGAACCTTTCCCCAAACCCCACCCTCACCCAGACTGAGTGGTTCTTCGCTTGGACTCCCAGAGCCCCTGGGGTTTTCTTCATCAGAGAGCACATCGCACGGATCCGGCCTCATTCCTCCAGCACAGGGACTTCCAGAAACCAGCTCCCTCCCCCCAAATGTTGGTGGAAGGAAGGAAATTACTACAAGAAACACAAGGGAGGTGAACCTAAGAGAAAGCGTGTTGTGAAAAAGTAGCTCATGTACTTACCTCCTCAGAGACTTGGTTTCCACACCCCAAACCTGCACTCACCTTTAAAAATACATTGAGAGAGCTTCCCTGGTGGCGCAGTGGTAGAGAGTCCGCCTGCCGATGCAGAGGACACGGGCTTGTGCCCCGGTCCGGGAAGATCTCACATGCCGCGGAGCGGCTGGGCCCGTGAGCCATGGCCGCTGAGCCTGCGCGTCCGTAGCCTGTGCTCCGCAATGAGAGAGGCCGCAACAATGGAAAAAAAAAAAAATACATTTAGAATCCGACCGCTTTCACGAGCTCTATCATGACCAGCCCGGGACCAGCAGCCGCCATCTTTGCTCACCTGGATTGCATCAGACCCCTCCTAATTGGTCTCCCTCCCCTCTCAATTTATTTTCAACTCAGCAGCCTGTTAAATGCTAAATCATGTCATCTGTGATGGTTTCCCAGCTCAAAGGAAATGCCACAGTCCTTATAAAAGTCTAGAAGGAGCATATATGTAGTCTGAATCCCCTGGGAGATCTTATGACATGCAGATTCTGATTCAGGAGGTCTGGGGCAGGGCCTGAGATTCTGCATTTCTAACAAGAAGCTACTCCCATTCCCTGTGGATGTGATGCCACTGGGCTGAGGACCACACTGTGAGCGGTGAGGCTCCAGGACGGTGCCCCCTCTTGTGAGTGCCTCTACTACCCTCGCCTTCCTTCCAGGGTGACCAGCTGTCCCTGTTTGCCCAGGACTGTCTTGGTTTTCAAATTGGAAGTCCTACTCCCAGGAATTCCCTCCCTGCAACTGTTGGGTGCCCTCCCCCGCCCCTCCCCTTGGGCTCACTTCCTCCCAGGTCCTTACTCCATCACCACGTCTCAGCGAGGCACCCTCTTTACAACTGCTCCCTCCCCAACTCGCATCCTCTGTTCCTCTTTCCCACTTAATTTTTCCACTTAGAAGTTACCACCCACTAGCACACTACCTATTTTATGTATTTATCTCATTGATTGTGCCTCTCTCCACTAGAAAGTGAGCTCCGCAAGAGCTGAGGTATTTTCTCTCTTTTGTCACCGAGGTACCTGCGGAAACTACAACACTGTCAGACACAGAGTGGACGCTCCGTAAAAATTTCTAAGGATTAAGTGAATGCCTGAGTCTCCAAACCGTTGCTTCTCAGACTTGGATGTGCACACGTCCACTGGGGAAATTGTTAAACTGCAGATTCTGACTCAGGAGGTCTGGGGGTGGAGACTGAGAGTCTGCATTTGTCAGGTCTCCAGGTGATGGGGGTTCTGCTAGCCCATGGCTGGAGGCTCTAAATAGCGGTCCCTTTGCTGCTCTTCCATGTGTCCCCTCCTCTCTCTAGAAGGAGGGCAAATCTGGATTTGGAGGTGGGACAAGGACTCCTTGGAAATGAGAGGAGCAGGTGGGACGATCCCAGTGCCCATGATGAGGGGCCTTCGGCTCTGGTGTGGCCGGGTGGCCATCCAGCTGGCCCATCCGGCTGATTGACTTGATGACGAAAAAGGCCCAGACCAAACTTTCCCTGCTCTGAGCTGGCTTTCAGAAAGAACCATTCCCCCTCCCACCTCTCTTCACTGTCTCTACAGCTGGCTTGACGAGCAAAAGATTTCTCTCCAGAGCTGGGCTCTGTTTGGCTTTGCACCTGCTGCCGGCAGCTGTCGCTGAAGTTGCCGTTAATGGTACAAATGGAGTCTCTTACGGCCAGGGCCTAAGCCCTGGTTGGCAGCGGAGCTGGGGGTATGTGGGCTGTGCAGACAGATGGGAATTCTGCCAGTTACCGGGATCCAGGCTGCACTGTCAGTCAGCCGGATGGCCAGACAGTGGGCCAGCCAGACAGACTGCCAGCCAACCAACTCAGAATATTTACCCAGGGAGACTGTTTTAGGAGGCTTGGGGAAGTGTAGATGAGCTCTCAGATTCTAGGAGCACACGTTTTAGGTGAAGTGGGAAGACTTCACCATAGAAAAGACTCGAAGAATAAAACAAGATCCTGGGTAAAATCCTGGGCCTGACCTGTGTTTGTGGAACCAACCAGGAGAGCTGCAGGAATTCTGATAAATGGGAATATTTCTTCCCCCCAAGACTGTGATTCACTTTACTACAATGTTTCAAATGGAAAACAGATGCTCTCTGCCATACTGCGTGTACTCGATTAGAAAGTTGGGACACGTAAAAGCTTTTTAATTTATGGAAGCAAAATAAAGTCATTGGGCATTATTTTTATTTTTTTTTTTTTGCGGTATGCGGGCCTCTAACCGTTGTGGCCTCTCCCATTGCGGAGCACAGGCTCCGGACGCGCAGGCTCAGCGGCCATGGCTCACGGGCCCAGCCGCTCAGCGGCATGTGGGATCTTCCCAGACCGGGGCACGAACCCGTATCCCCTGCATCGGCAGGCGGACTCTCAATCACTGTGCCACCAGGGAAGCCCTCATTGGGCATTATTTAAAGTTGCTAAGAAGTCTTAAGGATTTTAAGGTCTGTATATTTGCACTGCCAAGTTTTGGAATTTCTAGCTTTTAAAAATATTAGTATGCTCAAAGATTACCCAAAGTCAATAACGCTGATACTGAGGCAGGTGCCGGCGAGAGCCACGTTTACTGAGCATGTTCTATGTGCCAGGTACATAATCTCATGGCGTCCTCATGACAGTCCATGAGGGCCCGGAGGTCATCAACCCTGGAGCCACCCAGTTTCCATTTGCCCTGTAGCTGCTCACCATATCCTGATTCCCATGGGCCACCCATTCCCCTCAATTCTCATTCCTTGTGCTTCTGTAGTGCAGAGATGTGACATGTGCAGAGATGTGACATGTGACTCAGGCCTAGCCAATCAGAGCATTTCCCCGGCCATGGTGGTTGGTTCAGGGATGGTAACGTGACCCAAGGAGAACCAGTGATGCTGGGGAACAGGATCTGACTACTCCATCGAGGATGAGAAGCTGAGAGGATGTAAGACCAGGAATTTCTGCCTCTAGCTTGTGACCACGAGAGGAGAGCCTCTCTGAGAGCCATGGGTAAGTGACGTCTCCCCAAGGCGGAGAGCAGAGCTGGGACTGAAGATAGAAAACAAGGGCCTGGTGACATGTTTGCTTGCTTTTTGCTGGAACCAGTCTGAGCTGTTTATTTGTATGTGACTTGCAGCTGAAAGTGTCTGAGCTGATAGAAGGGCAAGTATCACTCATATTTCCATGTTGCAGACAGGAAGGTTCTACCTGTTAAGCAAGGGATGATGACAGTTTGAACTGCTATCTACAGGGCATCCCCACCAGATGTGGGGCTGAGTGAGAGAGCAGGAGGGTGGAGGAGAGCACGGTTTCTGATGGCGTGGCTAGGTGGATGGTGGGGTCCTGCCTGAGAGAGAAACTACAGGAGAACTGATTTGCAGGATGGGAAATGAATTCAGTTTGTGCAACACCCAGGTGGGCATGGAGTCTGGAATTCTAAAGAAAAAGTGGGTTGGAGACAAGGGTTTGGATGCAAAAGAAAACCAACAAACCACCACCACCACCACCAAATCAGCTACTCTGAAGGGAGCTCTGTGGTAGGTGGTGCCACTCCAGGTGACCCAGCTGTAGGGAAAGAGGTCTGTTTCCTTGTGCAAGGGTATCTTTGAGTCTCAGGGGCAGAGGATTGAGTTAATTTATTTCTTAGGTCATGGCACTCCTCTTACTGGTCCCCATAAGGCCCTATGTATTTGTTTACATTTGTTATTTATTCCCAATAATCTCCATTCCTGGGACTTCTCTGGTGGTCCAGTGGTTAAGACTCTGCATTTCTACCGCAGGGGGCACAAGTTCGGTCCCTGGTCGGGGAAGTAAGATCCCACATGCTGTGCGGTGCAGCCAGGAAAAAAAAAAACCTCCATTCCCCTTTCCACCTGTGCCCAGGCAGCTATTCTAATGGGTTTAACATGTCTCTTGTAGTTTGGATGTGTTCCTGCAAAATGTTTTGTTGTTTTAACTGATGTAAATGGAATGGTGCTATAGAACTCACTCTACAGTTTACTTTCTTCACAAAGTACCATGTTTTTAAGATGCATCCATGTTGCCATGTGTTCATTTAATCCCTTTCTTTGACCTGATGCACAGTGTCCATTGTACATGTCCCCCACATCCCCTTCTCTGCCTGGAGCACTTCCACTCCCGGCCACCCTGCATAACGTTGCAGTAAACACCCTTGCACATATCAACTTATGATCCTGGTGAGCATTTCTGTGGGACATGGGTCTGTGTCATTGTCGGCCTCCAAGAAGGCCCAGTGTTTCTTGCCTCCTGAAATTCACGCCCTCCCATTTTAAACAGGGCTGGCCTGTGTAATCTGTAGGGTACTGCAGAAAGGCTGGAATGTGATTTCCAAGGTGAGGTCATAAATGAGATTACAAACATGCTCACTCTTGGATCACTCTGGGGCCAGCAGTTGCCATGTTGTAAAGACACTCAAGCAGTCCTGGGGCTCCAGATGCATGTGGAGAGAAGCCATCCTGTCAACAACCAGTACTGGCTTGCTCTCCGTGTGAGTGAACCACCTCGGAGCTGGGTCCTTCAGCCTCAGTCAAGCCTTCAGTTGACTGAGCCCCAACTGACGTCTTGACTACAAACTCATGTAAACCAGAAGCGTCCAGCAAAACTGCACAAAACTGCCCTAACCTACAGGAACTGAGATTATGGATTTTATTATTGTTTAAGCCTTTAAATTTTGGGGCAATTTGTTATGCAACAGTAGCTGACTAATACTAACTAACAAAACCCAGGAGGGAGTTGCAAGCTCATTGGGTGTTCCAGTACAAGTTTAGATCATTAGCATAGTTTAGAGAATCAATATGTTTTAAAGAATATGATGGAGTTATTCTTATTTTTCCAGTCCTTTTCCATCTGACTGATAGGGAGTAGGTGAATGGAATCCCCTAGGCATAAGGCCCTAGAATAGTGTCAGATTCTGTGAATGCTACTGGGAGAAGATTGTCTGTGCCAGAGGCCAGCATTTCCAGAGAAATTCCAAAGGATTGTCCCAGAGGACTATCTATTGTGGGTCAAAGCACTCTAAACCCTGGTTGGGCTAACAAGAGCCTGGGGACTCTTGCAGCGAGCTGACCCCTCTGGAGGGCAGCTCAGCTAACGTGACCTGGCTGCGTGATATGTGGACACAGTGCAATTGCATTTGGCCAGGCTGTTGAAAAGCTTCAATTTGCAGACTGAAGGGACAGAAATTCCTTTTCCCTTATTTTTCCAATCTTGGTCTGTAACATAGATTTCTGCGGTGTCATTTCTCTGCCCTCTCCAGTCTTTGTTAAGGAAATGAACTGCTGGAGTTGGATGCCTGTTTCATTTAGAATGCTTTAACAATCCCCAGATACTGGGGCCATTTGGATGTCCCAGGCCATTGGAAATTGAGCTGCTCCAGCCAGGGATTTTTCCATTTCCAATTGTGCTTCGTTTTACAAAGTTTATTCAGAAGACACAACAGAGTTCCCATTGAGGACAGAGGGACCAGAACAGCCAACTCACACATAACAGCAATAATATACGCTCATTGCAATATCCCCTAATGATCTCAGGTTGAATAGTACTTTGTGATAACAGAGCTAGCATGTGGTAGGGCCCAGAGTCATTGAAGAGTGATTGCCCAAGGTCACCCAGCTAGTGTGGGCCATATCTGCCCAAGTCTTCTGACCCCTAGTGCTTTCTGCACTCTGGTCTAGTGCCATCTCCAACCCTGGAGCCAAAGACCATAGATTCTGGGTTTATTGGGTTTGGGTTCTGACCTAGCTGCCAGCAGTGTGACCTTGAGCACGATGTTTACCTTGACAGAGTTTTAATTTCCCCATCTGAGTGGAGAGAGAGGGAGAATTTCACATTGAAATAGTGGAACAAAATTCAGGAGGGCTGGAGTTAGGGTTCAAGGAGTAGATAGCTAGAATGGGGGCCATGGAGGCAGGTAAGGGTTGTGTCTGCTGCCTTGTAGTGTAGTTTGGACTTTATCCCTAGGACAGTGGGGAGCCACAGAACCTTGCGGGAAGAGGGTGCTCAGATTTGAATGGAGAGGCCCACTTTCACTGCTGTGTGGGAATAGATCAGGGGTGGGCACAGCCCTATGCTGGGTCCCTGGCTTGGTGAGTATAGAGCAGGCTATATCTCAGCCCCTCTTTTCCCCTTTGGACAGGTGCCCTTGTCCAGCGAATAACCTACAAACCATATGTGACATTCCTGCTTCTCTCAGAAGCACTTGCTAAGTATCATCTCAACAAAGGCCAATTTTCCCCTAAGAGGGATTTGCGGCCATCTGTGATTGGCAATGACTTTCCTCTACCTTAGCCTCACCACACACCTGTGAGGTGGAGATATTGCCTCCACTTTATAAATGAACGAAGAGACACAGAAGGTTAGTCATAGGTCCAAAGCCACAGTGAGAGGCCACGTGGGGACTCTGAGGTCTCTCTGAACCCAAAGCTTTCGCTCCCCATTTCTTCCCCTCGTGTCCTCCACCCATCTGCCATCCATGTACCTCAAATACGCCTCGGCCCTGCCTCAAAAAGTTAACCACAGAGTTACCATATGATCTAGAAATTCCACTTCTAGGTATAAATCCCCCCCAAACTGAAAGGAGACACTCATACAGGTCCTGGTACACCCATGTTCATTGCAGCATTTTTCACAGTAGCCAAAAGGTAGAAAAAACTCAAGTGTCCATAAATGGATGAACGGATAAATAAAATATAGTATACCCACACAATGGAATCTATTCAGCCTCTAAAAGGAAGGAAATTCTGACACATGCTACAACGTGGATGAACCTTGAAAACATTATGCTAAGTGAAATGAGCCAGGCTTAAAAGGATGAATATTGTATGATTCCACTTACGCGAGGTACCCAGGGCAGTCAAATACACACAGAGAGAAAGCACAGTAGTGGTTACTAGGGCCTGGGGTGGGAAACAGGAATTATTGCTTAAGGGGTACAGGCTTTCAATACGGGATGATAAACGACTTCTGGAAATACATAATGGTGATGGTTATACAACATTCTGAATGTACTTAGTGCCAATGAATCATACACTTAAAAATGGTTAAAATAGTAAATTTCATGTTTATGTATATTTTACCACAAAAATTTTTTTGAATGAAAAAATGTACCTCGGTCCGTACTGAATTATAGCTTTCTGTTCGGGAGAGAGTCTCCTAACCAAGGGTCGTGGGCTCCTCTAGGGCAAGACCATCTTGTCTTCATCTGTGTGTGTCCTGTGGCTTTTAGTCACCTCCCCACTCCTAAATTGGCCGTGTGTTGGAGTGAAAGTGGCCCAACTCGCAGCCTGGAGGCTGGTCTCTTCCCTGCAGTCCTGTGGACCTGGCGGGGTGACTAACTTCAGAGTCAGAGGATGAATAATGCTCTTGCCAGTAATGGCTGAAAGAGGAAGGTTTTGGGCCCATACGCTCAGATGCCCCAGGAGCCCTGTTTCTCAGGCCCCCTTCTCCCAAATGTCCAGGCATTCCCCAACCTTGCAAGGGGCCAGTCCAGTCCATTCCCAGAGCTGGAACAAAGGGACAGCTTCCTGAGACCAGAAGATGCTCCTTGCATCTAGAAACTGCAGTGCCACCGAGACTCTCTCCAAGTCAGGGACAGCGGAAGTCTGGGGCGGGGTCTAAGAAGATGTTCCGCGAGCTGCAGCTGCCTCACTGGAGTACTGGTGCTGGACCGGGGACCCTGGTGCTGCATCCTACCCCAGGACACCTGCCAGATCAGGGTTCGGGGATTCTCAGAGGGCGAGCACAAGACATCCTGCGGTCCTGTTCTTTAATGCCCCACCTGGCCGAGGAAGCTGTCAGTGCAAATCAGTGAGGAAATGGTTGGCTGCAAGTTCAAATTGAATTCACTTGAGGAAGAGGGGAAAAAGAATGTATTGGCTCTCATAAATGACCATATTTGGGGTTGGCCTCTGCAGGGTGGACCCAGGGGTCAGTTGAAATCATCAAGATTTTCTTCTCCTTCTTGGCCTGTGTGCTCTCTGATTGGTTCTATTCTAAACACAGGTCCTTTTCATGGAGGAGGCAAGAGGGCAACAAGTGGTTTCAGCCTCATATTCTCTCAATTTAGCAACAGCAGTTGAGAGAGTTCGTCTTCCTCGTTAGCTCCGGCAGAAGCATCCCAGGACAGCGTCTAATTGATCACACCCTGAGCATTTGTGCCTCCCTGAATTAATTGCGTTTAATGCCTTGTGGAGGACTATTCTGATTGGCTGGGCCTGACACTGCACAATTACCAAGGGAAGGTGGACTCGTATGATTGACTGGTCCAGCAGGACCCCCAGGGATGGGGGAGCAGCGTGTCAAGGGAAAAGTGGATGCGTTATCAGAGAAGGGAGATGGGAAAGCGTGATGGGCCCTCAAAGGCTTTAAGAATCGAAGTCCGTAACAAGCCCCAAATGGGTGGGCTCCCACTGTGTCTCTTTAAATTCATTCCTAGACCTGCTTCCGCAGAGTGTGGGGCCCTCCCAGAACAGCAGGCTCAGGCCAGTTCTGGGGTCCATAGCCACACTGACCTAGAGCCCCCATTTCCCTTGTGACTACTTTTAGTTTCTTCTTGGGAAGAGCACGAGAAGTCCCTTCTTCTTTGGCTCCCAAGTCTGGACTCATCTTCTGTCTCAGCTCGGGAACCCTTATTTCGGGGGAAAACTCCACCTGGTCAGACTTCAGTTTGGGCACAGGCTCGATGTACTGGAGGTGCTCAGAAAAGACTTGCTTCATCTCTTCACCCTCCCGGTCATGCTCCCTTCTCTTCTCCATGCCCTCTTGCATCACGGGCTCCCAGAAGAGTCAAGCATGGTGAGAGGATGGGTGGCCCAGACCTGGCCCGCCTCAGACAAATGAATGAGTGAATGAGTGAATGAATGAATGAATGAGTGGGTGGGTGGACTGACCGACTGTGCTAAACTTCAGAAGGCGGTGAAAAAATAAGACACTCTATTCCCAAGAGGTATTGGCAAGTGGCATCTCTGGCCAGCTTGAGTTTGGGAGCTCTCGTATCCTGAATCAATTTTCAGACTTGAACAAAAATGCATATCTATCTCCCTCTGGTTCCCTCTGCCTCCTCTCCCCCAAAAATGTGTCTGCGGGGACAGATGGCCCTGTGTCAGCGTCCCTGTGTGATATTGATGTGAACAGCGAAGGAAGGCGACATGTCTCATGGCTTAAAAATAGACGTGCATTAGGAATGCATGAAGTCAGACCCCCTCCTCTGGCCACGCCAGCCGTGCTATTCTAAACCCAGCACTCATGGGTTTGGTATCCAACTACCCAGCAAGGCAGAGCAGTGGTCTGGAACTTGACATTTAAAGGGTTTGAAAGAAATAGAAAGAGGCTTGGAGACTTCTTTTTTTAAATCAGTCTGGCTATTTCTGAATGGGACATGCCAAGGAAACCGGAGATCAAATTCACAGCATTTTTGAACCATAGCGTCTGAGAGATGAAGGGGGCTGTAGGAGCTGTTCTGTCTGGTCTCCCTTCCCATGCAGGAATTCCTTTCATGGAGCCTCTGACGATTGTCTAGTTTCTGCTTGGATACCTCAAGTGATGGGGAGCTCTCTACCTCGAGGGGCAGCATTTCATTACAGGGCTATGTTGGATGCCTCTGGCTGCTACTGCAAAGCGCTTTTAAGAAAACATTGAGTTGCCGTCTATCTCTCTGTAATGCCCTTCGCTGACCTTGGGGTTTTGGTCTGTTTTATGGTCTGGAAATTTACACACACTGGTGTGCCTTAGGTCCCTGCTATCTGCTCAGCCCTGCACAAGGAGCTGTGGAGGCTAAAAGAGAAGGCACAGTTTCTAGAAGTCAGCTAGTGCACAATCTGGGGAGATAATGAACATGTGTGGAATAATGAGATAGTGCCCGGTGACAGGATATTATTAAATTTGACATTGTGTGATACTGCTTGTTTCCTTCCCAGTCAAAATCAGTGGCGATTTTTGCCACCCCCATGTCGGTTAATGACACCTACATTTTAGCAATGTCTCTGGCTTGGGAGCTTGGAATGACTTTGTCTTATTCTTACGTGCTCCCCTCCCCGTCCGGTCCCTCCCGAGTCCTGCAGAGGGGTCGCTCACCAGTGCCCCCCACCCTCCTTCTCCTCTTTGCTCACACCATCCTCACAATCTTCTACTTGGGATCTGAGACCCTCTTAAAGTTTGCCTCTGCTTTAACTCCCCGCCGGCTTTGCCTTTTTGTTACAGCTCCTCCACGAGCCCAGCTCTGGCCACACTGTCGGGGTGGCATCCGCCATCTGCCTCTGCTGCTCCCTCTATGCCTTTGCTCCTGCCGCTTCTCCTCTGACTCTCGTTTTATCCAGATTCCATCACTTCTTCGAGGTCTGGTGGAAACTTGCCTTCTCTGGGGCGCCTGTAACGAAGGTTGCCGTTTTCTCTCTAGCAGAACTGCCGGTCATCCCTTGAACCCTCTTTTGGTCTTGAAGGCTCACAGCCCCATATGATGGAAAAAAAAAGAATGGGCTTGGGGGGGGGTCATAAGACCTAGGTTCAAATTGTGACTTTGCCACTTACTGCTGTGCTCTCAGGCAAATCACCCACTCTCACTGGCTGTCAGTTTCCACACCTGCCTTGTGGGATTAATTCCACCCACCTCCCTGGGTTGCGGATGAAGCGAGATAATGAATGTGGCATATCTTTCAAATATGCGATGCCTTCCAGGTATTGGTTACAGCTATGGTCATGTCTTTTAAAAGAGGAGGAAGCTGGGATCGGACCCTTTTTAAATCCTTGGGATTTATATCAGCTAGTCTTTATTGGGCACCTGCTTTGTCTAGCCCTGTGCAGTACACTTAGGGGGTTAAAAGAGAAGGTATAGTTTCCAGCCAAAGAGCTCACCCTCTGGGGAGATAATGAACACACGCAGAGTAATGAGACTGCGAGATTGGACAGGGTGTTATTAAACTTGACGCTGTGTGAGCCTGCCTGAAAACAGGGGAAGGGTATTGAGAGGGGGCTGGTGTGGGAGAGCTGGGGTGATGGGGCAGACTTCCCGGAAGAGGCAGCCAGGAGCTGGAGCCTGAAGGGTGGGCAACACCTGCGAAGGTGGAGAGGAAGCAGGAGGGCCATCCAGGCAGAGAGATTCCTCTGTGGAATGCTGACCACCCTGGCCGGGTTTAGACGGGAGAGGGAGTCCCCTTCAGTCAGGAGTTGTGCTGGCCTCTCAGCTACATCTCACCACAACCCAAGGTTGGGGGTTCGAAACTGAAGGACTGCTTGTCACAGGTATTTCCTCACTATTGCAGATGAGAAAATGGCAGCTTGGGGTGCTAACTGGTTAGGAGGGGAGGGGCGGGGTGCTTGCACGTGCTAACTGCATTTGACATACCGAGAGGAGGTACATTTTGGATCCAGCATTTTCTGGTTTGACCTCCTCTAGCTTCCTGCAGAGTCCCACACGTGTTGGCAGCGAGTCACACATGTGAGCGTTGTTTCCCACCAGGTGTAAACCAGGCATAAGTGGACAGTGGGGACTCCAGAATGTCTCTGGAGGAGGAGCTCAGGGGCTGTACTCAGATGGGTGGGGCAGCCAGCACACTGCACTCACAGGTAGATTAGATATTAATTCAGAGGGGCTTTGCAGGGGCGCTGCTGGAGATGGTGCAGGGACTAACCCCCCTTAGCCGTCTCTTGGTGAGACCCCTGACCCCACCACGTCTGGTTCTTGGCATTATCAGTTCCATCCATTGTAATGGGTAAGTCATTTACCTGCTGTTACTGCCAGGGTGTCATCATTTTCCCGGTTCCTGGTGGAATTGAAGCTACGCTATTGGGAGTCCTTTCAGAAAGTACCTTGTCTCCTGTCCAATCTTGGTAGCTCCACATCTCAAGCAACCTTGCCCACAGGCTGGAAGGGGATGGGGTGCTGAAGGCTGAGCTCAGGCTGAGAGCAGGTGATAGCAAAGGCTGGGGTGATACAACCACCTTTGTTCTTTTATTTGCCCAGCCTTGAGCAAACAAGTCACAATAAACTACATGACATTTGGATATTGAGAACTGGCAAAGTGTCTCAAGAACAATAAAGGAATTACAGCCAAGGTTGCAGCCCAGGAGGAGATTACATTGTCTAATTCCCCTCAAAGGCACAGGTGGTTTGGTTTCCCAAACAAGAAATGGTTATCTGAAGCCTGGGGCACAGAGCCTGGTATCAGAGTTTCCTTCTCACAACATTGATTTTATTTGACTGGATGCTGACCTAGACTCCGTAGGCAGGACATACGCACCCATTTTAGTTAAGCCTCGTCAATCATGCAAGGAGATGCCAGGTCTCAGGAGTGCCAGCCTCGCTGGGAGGAAAATCGGGCAAGAACAAAGCAACTGGGGAACCATAAAGGCCTGAACCGAGACACAATGGCCCCATACGCTCAGATACCTCTTCCAGGAAGCCGCTGACCTGCCCCTGGCAATCAGTGGCTTCTTCCCTCCCCTCTGCAATCCAGAGTCCTTGGCCAGCACTTCTGTCATTGCACAGAATTAGGTTTTACCTTCACCTAGCTAATTCTTTATGGGTCTGTCTCTCTGTTAGACCAGGGGTCAGCACACTGTAGCCCAGGTAGTTTTTGTAAATGAAAGTTTAATGGAACGTGACTCCTCTCATTCATTTGTCCGTGGTCTGCTTTTGTGCTAGAAGGGCCCAGCTGTGTTCTCGACACAGAGATGATCTGCAAAGCTGAAGAGTTACTATCTGGCCCTTTGCAGAAAAAGGTTGCCAATTCCTGATTAGACGGTGGGCTGGTAGAGGGCAGGGACTGGGTATTATTCATATTTTCTCCCCCTGGGCACAGCGCTTTGTACAAGGTGTATTTCTCTTAATGCTTAGTTAAAGGAAGAACTGTCTAAGCAGGAGAGAATGAAGAACATCAAGGGGAAACAGTTCAGTTAAGAGCAAGAGCCGTTTTCAAATATTTTAAAAGCCTTTATTTCCATATAGCGAATTGAGAAGCTAATTGCACAACAGTCTTGTCCTAACATTAAAGCAGCCTCCCAGGTCTCCTTAGATAGCACCTTGTTAACCCGGTTCAAGGAAACCTGCTGACTCTTGACAATAAAAATTTCCATTTCTATAGTCCAGACTCCTCTCTCCTCACCACTCCAATCTCCCTTTAGTCTGAATTAGACACTGGATAGATATTTCTTCTGAATTAGAAGCAACTATGAAAATAATCTAGTGCAGCGTTTCTCAAACTGTTGAGGCTGGTAAGCACAGCCCCATCTTATGCATTGCGTATTATAAGCTTGGCACTCAGGGCCCACCAGCTTCCCCAGGGCCTGAGAAAATGATTGCCATGTGGAAATGTAAAAAGAGTTGCCTTGTAACCGAGCAAAACCAATAAGAAAGAATGTTTAATTAAAAGTCTACTAAGCAAATGACATTATGCTATCTCCGACTCAACTCCTAGAGTTATTTATAAATCACATTAAAGGGGGGGGATGCGAGTGCATTTTAAGATGTTTGGGGCCTCCAGAGGTGGGAATGAGTGCAGAGCAGGGTACAGATTTTGCGGGGTCCAAAGCTCGTACAATTTGGGGGGCGCTCTTTAAGAAGATAGATAAAGCAAGATCTTACTTCTTCAAAGGTTACAAAAACGTATGACCTGATGAACACTTTGATAGCGTCCTTCTAGAGCCTTGGAATGACCTAGGCAGGTGAGAGGCTCTGAAGTTTAAGTTGCATGAACCTGATGGTAAATACTCCCCTGAGTGGGTGGGTGGTAGATTGATGTAGTCAAATAAGCTTGGGAAGTGCTGTCTGCGTAGTCGTGGAGAATCACATTTCCTGCTAACTCTTTAAAGGTTCTGAGAAGTCTTGCAATTCAGAACATTAACTTTATTTGACCTAGAGTTTCCAAAACTTGTTTTTGCCGTAGAGACTCTGGGTGAATATTTCTGAACAACTGAGAAGCAGGCTGGCAAAGACTGACTCTCCCTGACCTCGATCTGCAGATACAACAGGTCAGAAAGGTGCTTTTCTGACAGCGGCTGGCCGGGAGTAGAGGGCTTAGCTTGGAGGACAGGGTCAGACCGACTCATTAGGAATTTTGTAATGTAATCATATCCTTTCCTCAGGAAAGATTCTGCAACTCAGATGTCCTCTTGCTCGGAAATTTAAAAGAATGGAGCATTTTGATTCAAATGAGAGCAAAGGGGCTTGAGGTATGGATTCCTGTGTCTCACTTTCTCTTAGCGTCACCCTGTCTTTCCTTTAAGAGTCTGGTGCAAGACCGGTGACATCGTTTGCAGGTCCCTGTGCAAAGTGAAAATGCTGGGGGCCCCTGCTCAGAAATGATTAAGAATTTCAAGAGAGAGACAGCAGAGCATTAAACCACGTGAGGGGCCCTTCTGAGCTCGGGCTCTGAGTGGCTGTGTGGATCACAGACCCACGACCCATGAGGCCGGTCCTCCTTCAGTGCATATGAAATAAGTGAACTTATTTCAAAGTTCAAAGTTCTGAAGATACTGAGAGTCTGTATGGAAGGTCCAGTGATTTAAGACAGGACTATCATTTTAGTAGAATACACCAGAGCTAGGCACCGGGCCGTGGAGATACATTTTTACAGAGGTGGATGGTTAATTGAACATTCTCGGGCGTCACTCAGCCTTTTCAATGATTCATCAGCAGTGCTGTGTAGTTCACATTATGGTTGTAATTAGCTTGGGGCTTCTCAAGTGAAAAACCCTCTTCTAACCTGGGTGCTTTCCAAAGCAGCGCTAGTTACTATGTATCCAGGTAGATGGGGGTCAGCTTGCAATAAGTCCCTCTTTTCCTGGCTTGTAATAATTAACCCCTTCTATCAGGGGATTCAGTCTAATTGTCTTTGCTGTAAACAGTTGGTAATTATGAGTACAGCGATGTGGGGAGAGAGTGGGGACATGCCGGGGGGTGGGGAACCGAGGCTCCTGGATTCAGGCCTGCATCTTGGCAGCGGCAGAAGGCGGCATGTGCCTGGAGATGCGGCAGCAGCAGAAACAGGGGCCGAGGCTTTCCCTACCTCCTGATTTAGGCTTTCAGAGGGGGTGGTCCCTGCAGGTGAGGTAAAGCAGGCACCTGATTTAGGCTTTCAGAGGGGGTGGTCCCTGCAGGTGAGGTAAAGCAGGCACCTGGGATTTCCGGGCTCCTGCGGCCCAGCGTGGTTGGAGGAGGGGTTACAGATCCACTCTTAACCATGTCTATCTTTTCCTTAATCCATTCTGGGCCGAGGCGTCCAAAACCCTTACCAAGCGCACGCGCGGCTGGGCTTCTGCCTCCAAACGAAAGCTCCTCCAGCTGTGCTCAGCGGCCGTCTCCCTGTTCAAGAAAAGAGGACTTTGCCCGACAGACGTGAGAGTAAGGTCTGGAACCTGACGATGGTCAGGGATGGGTGGAGTGATGGGTGTGTGCCCTGCTTTCCTACTTGCAGGCCAGTGAGGGCATGCTTCCTGGACCCTTGAAAACAGCAATGGTTTTACTCAACAAGTTTCCCCCTTTTCACTTTTAACCATGTCATCGTTCTGAAGAGGTGGGTGGAGAGCTGGGAGGGAGGGAAAGCAGGGGTCTGAGGGGGTCCTGGAACCTTTCGGCTCTGCCTGAGCTCTGGGGCCACTAGGGCAGTGGGGGGCGCCTGAGGCCCGGGAGGTGGGATGGCCATGGTGGACTTTGGCCAAATGCACGACCATGGCTAAGAGCCTTCTCCTTAAGAGGGGGATCTTTTGTATTTATCCAGATGTCAGGCTGTGCAGATGTGGGAAATCGCGTTGTCTCTACTTAATACATATCATAGATTGTCCCTGTGTTAGTGCGTCCCTGTGTTTACTCTGTTCCCAAAGCAAATGGTTCTGAGACAACCTTTGTGGAGACAGACGTGTCATTGAGGGTGGGTTAGTCACCAGGATGAGACCAGAAGTATCAACACAGGGGCAGTTTATTTATTTGTTTCTAGTTGCGGCTGAGAAACCCTAATTAATTAAGAACTTTCTGGTGAGGGGAATGAATTAGGTCACCATCCGCTCCTCTCTGAAGGCCAGCGTTAGCTTCTCCCTGATAACCTGTCAGTGCTCCTGGCTTAGAAGACCGAGTCTTATCACCCATTTCCTTATTGTCACAGATACCTTGCTGGGCAGCTGACCTTCTCTGTGAACTTGGGCAAGTCCCTCCCTTGCTGGGGCTTCCCGTCTCTAATCAGAGGATAACAGAGCGGCCCATTTCTCTGAGGCACTCTTTGTCTCCACTGCACGTAGCCTCCTGGCTGCCTGGCGTCCAGGTGGGGCTGAGGGTGCAGGAACAGGAGGCCTTGGAGTGTCCCCTCTGGGGAGGAAGTCCACCTGAAAAGCTCTCACAGGCTGTGCTCTTAGAAACTTAGTGCCTTTCCCGACTTGCCTGGTAGAATCTCTGTGCTGACCCCAGTCTGACAGTCGGTTTTCTAGGCAAGACTGGTGGGCTTCCTCATTGAGAACGGGGTGTCCTCCACTAGTCACATATGGATGTGACAGCGTGTTCTCACTAGGGCCTGTCATGCCCACGTGACAGAAGTAATGAGTCCCTACTATTTCCTGAGGGGTTACATAGGTGAGTGGCTACACCGAGGGGCCTACACACAGTAGGCCATTGAATCCTTACAACAATCCTTTCAGGAGTGTATTAGTATTTCCGTTTTACAGGGAGGAGTGTTAAGCTCAGAGAAGTTAGGTAACTTGCCCAAGGCCACACAGCTAGTGACAGGCAGAGCTGGGATTCTACAACAGGCAGTCGACTCTGAAGCCCACCACTCTTAATCACTTGGTCTACATCTTTCCATTAAGTGTCTGTTTAAAGATCCCTTAAAAGTAGGAACGCGGGCTTCCCTCGTGGCGCAGTGGTTGAGAGTCTGCCTGCCAATGCAGGGGACACGGGTTCGTGCCCCGGTCCGGGAAGATCCCACATGCCGCGGAGCGGCTGGGCCCGTGAGCCATGGCCGCTGAGCCTGCGCGTCCGGAGCCTGTGCTCCGCAACGGGAGAGGCCATAACAGTGAGAGGCCCGCGTACTGCAAAAAAAAAAAAAGAAAAAAAATTAGGAACGCTCCCTTCTCTGAGCCACAGGCTTCTCTGATTTCTTCTTATCACCGTGAGACCTAATGCCAAAAGTCAGGGATGACCAGAATGGTTTATAAGCTCCTTTTACTCATAAAATGCAGTGCAAAGTAATACCCTGGGGTTAGCCACACTGCTCATGGCTTCCATTAAAGACAGGAGTCAGTCCTCTGAACTGGCCAAGATCCAGCATAGGTGTGCCCCCTCCTTGTTTGGGGGTGGGGGCAGCTTCTAGGGGACCAGGCCAGTCAGGGGAAGGAGGTAGAGGACAAGGTTTTCTTCTTCCTGTGACTATTCTCAGAGAGAAGTTGTGGGCCAGTGGTGACATCTGACCACAGCCCTCTTACATCATTTGGACACTGAGGAGCAAGGATCTCCCACTCTATTCTTTTTTTTGTTTGTTTGCAGTACGCGGGCCTCTCACTGCTGTGGCCTCTCCTGTTGCGGAGCACAGGCTCCGGACGCGCAGGCTCAGCGGCCATGGCTCACGGGCCCAGCCACTCCGCGGCATGCGGGATCTTCCCGGACCGGGGCACGAACCCGTGTCCCCTGTATTGGCAGGCGGACGCTCAGCCACTGCGCCACCAGGGAAGCCCTCCCACTCTATTCTTTTACAGAGATATTAAAAGGCAAGCAAGCATGGTTTTCAGATTTTCAAGGAATTTGCCAAAATCATATATTTCCTTCCTCCTGCCCAGCTTCTAGGAAAGATCCAGGTAGCCACTTGTCTAAAACAACAGATGATAGTCATGGCTGTGGTCCATTCCATTGTCACATGGTGATCTCAGAGGGTCTTGGGTCCAGGAAGGGCATCCTTCACGGTCTCACAGCAAACAGCCCAACTCCTTATACAGGGGCAGGGTTCTCTGGCAAGAGTGTTCTCCCAAGCCTGAGTGGGCTTGTCTGAACTGCGCCCTCGTGTATCCCCGGCAGGGTCTGCATCTTCCCCTTGGAAGATGCAGAAGCTGAGGCCTAGGGAGGTGACGGTGGAAGGCCCAGCCGGGGGCACCCAGCAGCTGTCGTAAGCCCCGGTTTCTCGGCACTGATTCCAGGATTCTTTCCGTTCGACCAGCTCTCATGCATGGCCAGTTCAAGGGTCAGAGAAAGAAACTTTATTTCTGGATTTTCTTCTCTCTGGTAGCCTTCTGGCTCATGTTCAGAAGATCTGCCTCTTCCTAGCTTGGGACTTGCACCTAGAAAGTTTCCATGCGAGGCTGCTACCTCCAAGAAGAATAGAAAGTCCCAGTTGGGCTTATGAAAAATGAAATCAGTTCCAAGCCCCGATCTCTCTGAAAAGTTATTATTAAATTCTGTGCGTGGCCCTGACCTGGATTTAAAGATTTGCAAGAAGACAAATTCCAAACAGATGCCCATTAGGGCCCTGACAACCGCAGCTTAAAGATAACATTTACATTCTGCCGGGGTTTGTACCTCTCTGTTCCCTGCTCAGCCCCTCTCCCGCCTCCAGTGGGATCAATACCTCGGTTGAGGTTACGTGGAGGTGGCCACATTCTTTTAAGCTGTTTGCTCAGCGTGCGGTTTGCTCTGCTGACATGCCAGGCAGTTCTTCCAACAGGCCTGTTTGCCCAGTATTACGGGTGTTTGCTGAAACACCTACCCCAATCCGAGGGGGCTCAGCTCTCCAAACAGTTGGTCCCCGCATCTGTCAATCAATACCGCCAATCAGGTTCCTGATATGGACAGCAAGTGTGGCCAAGTCCAATATTTGCCCATACGCCGTCCCCTCCCTCTGCACCTGACTGTCCTCGGTTTGACGAGATGGACGCTCGCCAAGTGCACAGGATGCTGGGAAGAGGCCATGGTAGCAGACAGGGAGCTGATTGCAGGAAAGAAGGGCACGCGAGCAAACATGATAGCTCCTTTATGAGAGGTAATTTACTGAAATACACAGTGATTACCTGCTCAGCCAGCCCCAGTGTAATTAAAAATGGCCGGCTTGGGGCTCCGGTTTCTCCAGTGCTGGCAAAGGAAACTGGGCTTCATCTTGTGAAGCTTGAGTTTGGATCCAGGGGTTGGCTTGGAGTCACAGGTGATCAGAGGGACATCAGGATGTTATCAAGCCCAGGAAATTAACTCCTGAGAAGAACGGAATGATAGCAAGAGAAAAGATACCCTGAAAAGAGGGGGACGTGTAATGGGTACAGGCTTTTCCTGTTTTGGAACTTGATAGTGGTATGTGAACGCACTAAATGCTACTGAAGTGTTCGCTTTATAATGGTTACTTTTATGTTACATGACTTTCACCTCAGTTGGAAATAAAAAAGGGTGAATCCCAGAGAGCCCAGGACATTTACATTTGAGAGGCTGTAATGCCTAACTCGGGCTTTGGCTCAGAGTAAATGCTTAATAAATGTTTATTGAAAGAACAACCTAACATTTGCACAGTCAACAAAGCTCTTTGTTATACATGAGCTCACTTCATCCTTAAAGAGAGAGCCCTGTGAGGTGGGCAGGGGTGAGTGCCCTCACCTTGTAAAGGGGAAACTGAGGCTTAGAGAGGATGCACAGCTAGTAGTGATGGGGCTGGGGTTTGAACCCCAAAGTCTCTGGCTTCAAAGTCTGTGCCTGTAAAATTACCTGTTGTGTCTACCTCATGGTTTCCAGGATGGGAGGGAAAGAGTCTTACAAATGTTACCTCCCCCTTCTTCTAGGGCATATTTTCCTAAAATTATTTAAAGACTGGACTGTCCGGTGAAGCTGCTTGTTTTCTGCCACAGTTGCGAGCACAGTGCTTGATAATTATTTGCCGATTCATTCAGTGGCCCAGGCTAACCTCTGGTTGCTGTGGCGACCAGCCAGAGCAAAGCACAGGCAGCTTAGGGTATCAATGACACCAAAGCACTTTGGCTGTTAGGAGTCTAGGAGGAGGAGCTTGGGTTTATGAGTGCTGCCTCCCAGAAGCCTTTGCTAGTGCAAGGTGTCCCCCACACACCAACGGCACTGTGGGCAGGGGAGCCTGGTGGTGGCTGGGTCACCTTGCTACTGTCACTTGAGAGTCTAGGTGGGGGTGGTGGACCCCTCATTGAAAAACTGAGAATTTCAAGATGATGACAGCAGAGCGTTGAACCCAACAGGTGTCCCTCTGAGGACAGGGCCTGAGAGGCTGCACAGCTCGCTGGTGATGCGGTGATCCTGCCAGGCCGCCTGGTGGGCGTCTCTGTGGGAGCTGTGTGGATCCAGGAAGTAGTGGGGGGCAGGAGGAATAGAAGCTCACCTCATCTCTAGGGCGTCCCTGCTGCCTTGGGGAGAATTCCAGTCCACTTCCGCCCTCACCCAATGCTCAGAGCAGGCCCCAGACCCTTCTGGGTTTCCATCCTATTTCTGCTACCAAGGCTCTGTGTGACTTGGGATGGGGCATTTCACTCCTCAGAGCCTCGATTCCTCACGTATAGAATGGCGCCCATGCTTGTCTCAGCAGGTTATTGAGGGGTTAAATGAGAGGACGCAAAAGAGGCTGGCGCAGCGCTGGATACGCGGTGCCCCTCTTCCCAGATCACGGCACGTCTCACACCAGACCAAGCTGCACTGAGCTCCCTCTCCACTCCACAAAGGAGATGAGTGGGCTTACAATAATCTATAAACAAAAAAAAACACCACACATGGGTTGCAAGCTCAAAGGCTGTCAGAGGCTAAGCAGAGAAGATATGAAAGAGACAGTCTACAGGGCAGTGCATAAGGGAGTGGTGGAGACTGTGGTAAACTGGAGGCTCTGTGCCCCACCTAAAGCCACGGAAACGCAAAAGACAAAATTTAAACAGAAGGATGTTGCAAGTTAATGAGGCTGTGTGGGAAGTCATTTTGAAAACTTGGAAACAATAAGTTGAATATTGGGACTGGGAAGGTATACATTAGGTTGACACCTAAGCCCTCGGGGGAGAAATTAAAGGGGAGAAATGAATAAGGTCCTACAAATTGAGCCATGAATTTGACTCTGAGCTTCATGGTGCCAAAGCAGTAAGGGCAATATAATCAGTCACATGATTTTCATTGTCTGTGAAGGAAAAAGATATAACATTTCCCTCTGGCCAGCTCTGAAAGACAACTCTGGGGGCTTTATTTAGGGTATCTTGGCCCGTGTACTAAGGGTGGAGCGATGGGTACAGTCCTCTAGTGCAAGCAATAAGCAGGTGCAGAGGAGTTAAAAAAAATAATACATTTGGGCTTCCCTGGTGGCGCAGTGGTTAAGAATCCACCTGCCAATGCAGGGGACATAGGTTCGAGCCCTGGTCCGGGAAGATCCCACATGTCACGGAGAGACTAAGCCCGTGTGTCATAACTACTGAGCCTGTGCTCTAGAGCCCGCGAGCCACAGCTACTGAGCCTGTGTGCCACAACTACTGAAGCCCACGCACCTAGAGCCCCTGCTCTGCAACAAGAGAAGCCACCGCAATGAGAAACCTGTGCACCGCAACGAAGAGTAGCCTCCGCTCACCGCAACTAGAGAAAGCCCGTGCACAGCAACGAAGACCCAATGCAGCCAAAAATAAATAAATAAAATTAAAAAACCCCAAAAAACAAAAAACAATACATTTGACTGAAATTTGGTCTACTTTTATTACCATTGTACACTGACAATTGTAAGCAATGTCAGTGATAAAATTCTCCTCCATGAGCAATCTTTCCTTGGCCTAAGGTGTAAACAATTGTGGTCATATCGTGGAGTTTAATAATAATAATAATAATAATATACCCTTCACATTAGGACAGTTTTATTACTTGTCCTTTAATAAACATTTTATTGTACACAGAAGTTAATCTGGAGAACTCCTAGTTATAGAGTTGGCTCTCCAAACATGGACCTACCCATATGCATCTGTTTTGAGAGTCAGGCTGCAGAACTGTTTGCTTTCTCTCTGGGTACAGTTTGTGTCTCCAACTCCCTGTGGTATTGAGCATTCTTGCGCTTAAAAAGTAGATTTGAAATGAACCATGATAGTGCAGTGGTTGTAAAATGGAAAAAGGTCACCTGAGTTCTTTAATTCAGTCATTCTAGGGGACCGCTGGAGTTTATTTTTGTTGAAAATTTAAAACAGTGCAAGGGTGTGAACTGTGAGGTGTCATATTTTTGTTTAGTAAGTGCACAATTTAGCTTATGCTGGAAATATTTTACTGGGTTTTAATAAGATGTTTGAAATTGAAGCTTATTCTTTAAGTGTTTTAAGAAGACAGAACAAAATCCAGAAAGTGGATTCATCAAGAACTGTACCTTTTGTTGATATTTTAGTTTTATTAAAATCCACGAGGGGATGCCACCGGTCCCTGGGGTTGCCCTCCATCTACCTTTAGTCAGCCGTGTTTACAGCGGGGTCATGTAACAGAAGCAGATAGGTTCAATGCTTCCCCACAGGCCCTCGGGGAAATTCTTACTAATTTTGTCAACACAGTTGACAAACAGGTATTAAGGGCCTTCTTTTTTTTAAGATGTTGGGGGTAGGAGTTTATTAATTAATTAATTCATTTTTGCTGTGTTGGGTCTTCGTTTCTGTGCGAGGGCCTTCTCCAGTTGTGGCAAGTGGGGGCCACTCTTCATTGCGGTGCGCGGGCCTCTCACTACCGCGGCCCCTCTTGTTGCGGAGCACAGGCTCCGGACGCGCAGGCTCAGTAGTTGTGGCTCACGGGCCCAGTTGCTCCGCGCTATGTGGGATCTTCCCAGACCAGGGCTCGAACCCGTGTCCCCTGCACTAGCAGGCAGACTCCCAACCACTGCGCCACCAGGGAAGCCCCCTAAGGGCCTTCTTTAGGCCCAGGCCTCGTGCTGGCCACCATGGGTCAACAAAATCAGACAAGACCCAGGTGTACCTTCACGGGTCCGTTTTGACATTCAGGAGTGTGGCTGGAATCAGAGGAAGGGCAGAGGCAGCTGTAAGGGAGAGGCAGGTGGTTATTGTCTGGGCAGTTAAAGAGGGGGAGAGAACTTGCCCCAAGGGGTCTCGCAGAAGTCTGGGAGCCTTCGCAGAACCTGAGACAGGAAGAGAGAACATCCTTTGGAGGCCAACATGCTGTGCTCATACCCTAGAATCACCACTCCCTCACCAGCTCTGTGACCTTGAGCAGGTCCCCCTGCCTGCTAGGACTCAGCTCCCTCCTCTGAGAAACTGGGGGTGGGGGCACTAGTGGCCGGATGTAGCTGTAGCGAGGACAGAGTAAGGGGATGGTACAGCTCCCGGCCCTCCCCAGAGGAAGTACTGATGTCGTGCTCCCAGGGTGTCCCATGAGACTCCCCTTCACTGGTGGCTCTAGACCGTGATGTACGGTAGAAACAAGGGCTTAACCTGCACCTGCGCTCAGGGAAGGCCTTTCTGCAGGGGCTGGGCGAACCTAATCCAGACTCGGAATGCCTAGAGAAACAGACAAATACTGTGGCCCTTGCATAACCTTCCTCAAATACAAATTGTCTCAGCGGAGCTCTTGTGAGAAGTTGGATAGCTCTTGTGAGCTATAAATCGTCGTTTTTGTTGCTAATAATAATAATGACAATGATTCCTGGGCTCCTGCCCTGAGATCATAGTCTGTCTTTAGGCAACTTTAGTCACTCACCCAAGGACTGGCCCAGTACGCAGACTAATAATTCAGCATTCCCTACCCTCAGAGCCTCATTCGGACCATGCCTATAACCTCCTGACTCATCTCTAGATGGGCACCTGCACCAGGGCCAATATTTCAGCTACTTTTGTCATATCACCTAATTGAATCCCACAGCAACCCTGTGAGGGAGGTTGTTTCATCTCCACTCTACTGTGTCTCAGAGAAGCTAAGTGGCTTGCCCAAGATCTCTTGCAAGAGCCAGAGCTGGGATTTGAATCCAGGTCTGTCTGAGTCCAGAGCCCAGGTTTCCAAGTCCAGGCTCTTTGCATTTGATAGAAACAGTTCTACCTCTGGGAGTTACACGTGAAGATGGCCACCCCGAGACATGCTTCTAAGAAAAGGAAAGAACACGAAATAAAGGTCTTGACCTAAGTCAGTGAAATATCTTATACTCAGTCACCGCCGAGTCAGAATTTGTAGAAGCCCAGTCAGTCCTGCACCCAAGTTGCCTGAAGGACTCTCAAGGTAGCGAGAAGTTGTTAAATTAATAAAATGCATTAAGATGATTGCAGGAGGAACACTTAATCTACAGAGGATAATACACTGTTTTCAAGTACTTTCCAAGACACCCTTTTCCACACCAATAATTGATAGACTAACCTGAAATTGTTCTTATTTGTTCATTAACATAAGTCCCCCAAGGGCTCACCATGCAACACTTTATTAGCCTGGATTGACTAATATATTTTAAAGTAATAAAATGACATTATTTTTAAATGATTTTTAAATGTGGACTTGCAGCCATTGACTGCCCTCTCTGATAGCTCTGAATTAGTGAGGTTTTTTTTTTTTTTCTGTACGCGGGCCTCTCACTGTTGTGGCCTCTCCTGTGGCGGAGCACACGCTCCGGACGCGCAGGCTCCGGACGCGCAGGCTCAGCGGCCATGGCTCACGGGCCCAGCCACTCCGCGGCATGTGGGATCTTCCCGGATCGGGACACGAACCCATGTGCCCTGCATCGGCAGGCGGACTCTTAACCACTGCGCCACCAGGGAAGCCCTGCAATTAACATTTAAATCAGTAGACTTTGAGTAAAGCAGATTACCCTCCATCCTGTAGGTAGGTCTCATCCAATCAGTTGAAGGCCTTAAGAACAAAGATTGAGTTTCTCAAAGAAGAGGGAATTCTCAAGACTGCACCATAGAAATGCTGCCTGAGTTTCCAGCCTGCTACCCTGTGGCATTTAAATACGAGACTGCAACATTAACTCTTACCTAACTTTGCAGCCTGTCAGTCTACCTTACAGATTTTGGACTTGCCAGCCCCACAACTGTATGAACCAATTCCTTAAAATAAATCTATTTCTCTCTCTCTCCCTCTCTCCCTCCTTTGCTTCCCCAGCCCCCAGTATATATACAGATATACATATACACATCTATCTACCATCTATCTGTCTATCTGTCTACCTCTATCTATCTATCATCTATCTATCTATCTTATTGCCTATGAATTCTGTTTCTCTGGAGAATTCTGACTAATACAGATGGAGACGTCCTCCTTCCTCTCAGGAAGCTCACATGTTAACATGTTGCTGGAGTATGGTCAGCACAGAAGCAGACAATTATAGGAGACAGCCTAGGGTTCCAATATGGTAGCCAATTTCTGTGTAAGCAGTGGCAGCGTTGGGCTATGCGTTAAGGACTCCCAAAGGAAAGACAAGAGGGAGGGAAACAGGCGGAGGTTGTTCAGCCAGGCAACGTCATCTCTGCCCACTAAACCTGGAGTCTCTTTCCCTCTGAGTCTTAAAGGCTCTGGTGTTTTATTATTCCAAGCAAGTATACACTCTAGAAGGGACCTCAAAGACAATGAAATGCAACTCTTTCATTGTACAGATGGGGAAACCATGTCTTTGAGAGCTTTTATCAAAGTGACAGAGGTACCAGATCATGGTGACCAGGAAGATTTATTCACAGATGTAATAGGCAGCCGTTCATACACATTTCAGTGCACTTTTCTATGGCTGTGAAAGAATGAATTACTGCCTCCCCCTCCACAGCTTGGAATTTTACCAACTCGACCCTTTTGAGAAAGAACCAAAGGAACTAAGCAACTACGGACTCAGAGCTAAGTGACTCCTGAGTGCAACTGAGCTCCAGGTTCACTTGGCCGCTATCTCCTGCCGTTGCCCCTGGTCCCGCCCTGGGCAGGGTGGACCCGGGCAGGATCGACACCAGCAAAACCATCTCCAGCTCACGGCCCCAGCAAGGTTCTCTCTCTGGAATACTAGAAGGCTTTGTAGCCACATGGGTTGGAATCAAAGGAACTTCTAATCATTTAGAAAATTCAGTTCCCCAGAATGTGCCAGGGATTTAACTTCTCCTCTGGAGTCCTCTAATCAGGTAGCATTGAGGCCACTCTCGCTCTTATCTTTTATTCAGATATCACTTCTATAAAAAGACCAAAGTTCTGTAAGAAACCGTGACTTGTGCCCTCTCATCTTCCTCTCCACTCCTTCTGGAGAGTTGTGACAGGAAAGCAGAGATCATTCCCATTTTACAGAGAGAGAAACTGAGGTGCAGAGAAGGGTACAACTAGCTTCTGACTGTGGCAAACCAGGAATGGAGTGCAGGGGAGGAGAGACCTGCAGGTATTGGCCCCAGGGAAGCCCTGGTCTGTCACAGTGGGTGGACAGGGCACCTGGTCTTGAAAATTAGAACCAGCTCAGCTGCTGCAAAGAGACCCAGGCCAGTGATAGGAGAGCATGTGGACAGGCTTTAAAATCAACTTTTTCTTTCCTTACAATTCACTAAGATCCAAGGCAACTCATTTTGTGGTGATGTTCTGTGACCCTCTGTCCCCTTTCCCAGGGAAGTGAGGGGAAAGTTATACCCTAAGTCTATTCTTGCTGACTCTGGTATGAAAGGTGCTCTCCCTGGGGAATAAGGATTGTGGCCATCAAGCCAGGGGGTGTGGGAGAGATACCATCTGATAAGGTGGAAGGGGCACATGGTCTAAATACCTGAATTTTAATCTCAATTATTATTTTTATTACTAGCTGTGTGATCTTAGTCAAGTCACTTAACCTCTATGAGCCTCAGTTTCTGCTTCTGTAAAATAATTGCCCTGTTGGGGTTATCAGTAGTCTTAAATGAAATAATAAGTGTGGCCATGTTTTTATAGACTGGAAAGCTTTGTACCAACATTACCTATTATTCTTTTTTTGATGTGCCCTAAAAAAGATGTTTACCAAAACCCATGCTGGGGCTCTGAGCGCAAGGACACAAAGATGGTGCAAGTCATCCCTGGTATGTGACTTCTGCTTCAGAAACAGGGTGAAATAAACACACAAAGCAAATCTTCAGACTACCACAGACGAGGGAGGAAAGAGAGTTTTCCAAAGAAAACCCCTGAGGTTGAGAAATGGGGGCTGCGATAGTTTCGCTATCATCAAAACTATGCCTGAATCACTTTTGGGTAGAATTTAGAGGACAGGGGACAGGGAAGGAGAGCGCGTACCTATATGGGCACCACGCCCACACACATGGCTCAAACGCAAGTTTTCCACTGAAAATGACCCAAGGATTCTGGTAACGAGAGTCGTCATTCAAGATAGGCCTTGACTCACTTCTCCTACAAAGGAGGAAATGGAAAGTCAGCAATAGAGAGCAGACTTCATATCTAGGTGACCTTGAGTGCCCCATCTCTCCTCCCTCCTTTCTGCCAAAATATTTCCCCCTTTCGCCTCTCTCATGGCCTTACGCTTTACTGTTAGAGATGTATTCCTTTGGTTATTCAGTCTCTGAGAGTTCTCTATTCCAAATGCAAAATTTCTTGAGAGAGGCGACAGGTAAGTCTGGACTGTGTTCCCGTTCAGGCAATTGGGACCTGGGACTGTTTCCACTGGGAGACTGAGAGGACAAAGGGAGTGAGTGGAAGACAGAGATGGGGACAGAGATTGTTGTCCCATTTTACAGATGAGGAAACTGAGACTTAGGGAAATAAAGAAGACAATTTAGCAGTCTGAGGTGGGAGAAGGCCAAACCTCACTTTCTCACCCCAGATTGTGTGTTTTCTTCAGAGTCATTCAAAGGCAACTCCAAGCAATTTGTCTCAGAGAAAACAAGCATCCATTGTCTTCCCTACTTTTACCTCCAGGGCAACCCAGGCTGTGCAGGCAGCATATGATCCCTTCCCAAGCAGGTCCATTCATAAGCTGGAGGGTAACTACGACTCGTGTGCCTGGTCCTATATAATACAACTGTGCCAATCAGGCGCTCTCTCTCTCTCTCTCTCTCTTTCTCTCTCTTGCTCCTTCTCTCTGGAATTTGAACTGAGACCTAAGGGACATTGCAACTGGTGTCATGCTGGAACTTGGAGGTCAAGTAGACTCAAGGGTGGGGTGGCTATTACAGAGCTACAAACATCCCAAGGTTCTGAGTAAGAAGAAACCCAGGGAGCCAGCCAGACAGGGGAGGCACAAAGAACCATGGGGAGAGATACCCGAGGGACAGTCCTAGTCCCTGAGCAAGGAAGGTGCCCCAGTCCTAGGGCAGGGACCCTTAAAATGTCTGTCCGTGGAATGTCAGGATAACTGTGGAACAGCGTCTGCCGAGGGGCATCTCCCACTTATCCTTTCTAACTGGGTGTATCGTTGACGTTATCTTGTACTTGTTATTTCATTGAATATTGAATTTGAGGGAGGCAAATAATTTTAATTTTCAGGTCGTTGGTCTCTGGATCAGGAGGCACCCCATCTGTGAGTGATAAAGGGATTACTGCATCTCATTGCTGATAAGGAGACCCTAACAGGCCACCCTGAGGTCCTGTTCCTGTGCCGATACTATGCTAGGGGGCGGGGTGGTAGTGGTGGAATTTGGGGCTGTATTCCTCAGGGAGGGGTGAGTGTGTTTTGCTTGTAGGAGGAAGAATGAGCCGAATGTTTGGTGACCCGAAGAGCAAACTAACTACTAGTCATCATACTGTTCTCTGAATATTTCCAGCCCCCAGATGTCTGGGCACCTGGTAGGATTGCATATCCAGGCCCCTTGTACAGGATGGGGCCAAGGTCTGTGGAAGCCCTTCAGTCTCTTGCCTTCTGTCGCTGTCACGGGCAACATTCAGGATGGTGGCTGTTCCCTTGTCCTGGATCCTGGAGGGAGGAAACATGGAGCATCACCCCCAGACAACCCAGGTCCAAGAAATAAAAATTGTTACCAGCTGGTTCACTTTAGGGGGTGTTTGTTACCGTGACATACCCTGGTATATTCTGACTGATACACTGCCCTTCTCAGGGCTTAAGCGTGGCATTTGTCCTGGCTCCTTTTGGAAAGTAGGTGGAGGGGCTGCTACGAGCTAGGGCAACCCCAGGGACTGGTGACATTCCTCTACTGTCTCCTGCCAGCCTCAGTGCCATCCCTCAGGCTGTGGGACAGGAGTGCTGAACAGCAGAGGGCACCAGAGGCCTGTGTCTGCTCTCCCCATCCCAGTGCCATCACCGGGTGTTGATGTTGGGGAAGCTGGCACTGGAGGAGGGTGGCACACGGGCGCTAAGCAGGGAGTGATCGCAGGGCCTGCTCCTCTTCCGTGTCACTGCACCTGTGGGCAAGTGTTTGCATGATACAGCCTCGCCCCTCAGCAGGCTTCAGAGAACACTGGGGACCAGGAGCCGTGGGGCCCCGCTGCAGCTTCTAAAGAGCAGGTCTTTCTCTCACTCTTTCTCTCTTGGCCTGGCTCTGCTTTAGTTGTTAGACATCAAGCCCAGAGTCAGGCTGGAAGCTGCCGGCAGGAGCCGGGGTGCAGTGTACGGGGCATGGCTTACACACAGCCAGCCCACCTGGGCACAGAGCAGGGTGAGCTCAGGCCTTCCCCGAGGCTTCTGCTCTTGATGCCTCGAATTCCCCCGCTAGACTTTGTCCCTTTAGCACACAGCTTTCATTTGTGTTCAGATGCAGCCCTGTTTCTCTTTTTGGTGGGAGGATGTGGTGGAGGTCAGGGGGCGGGGCTAAGCACAGCTTTTCCTAGACTGACAGCCCAGTGCGCTTTGTCCTGGGGGGCGGGCCGCTGTGTGAGGCTTCGAAGTCCCTTCCCCTCTCTGGGCCTCAGTTTCCTCGGCTGTGAAAAGGGGGTTGGGGCCAGGCACCTATGCTTCTGGGAGCAGATTTTCCCACTCAGGAACAGGGACAAAGCCCAGCCCTGGGGAAGGGGAGGGAGGATGGAGAGGAGGGGGCTACCGGGAGGGAAAAGGGTGCAGGCCAGGGGGGACTTGGGCCACTGAGAGTCGCTAGCTGGATGTGACTTTTGCCAGGAGCAGCTGGGTTGCCCGTGTCCACTTGCTTTCCTTTTGTGTCGGCGTGACTCAGGTCGGGAAGAGCATTACACCTAACCTTGGCCCAAAGTCAAACAGAAGAGGTTGCCAGTGGCCCCTGAGTCTCCAGCCCTCCCTTCCTGCCTCTCCTAAGTGCTGCCCCTCGCCTCCTGAGTGTCCTGGTGCTACTTCCCTGCCACTTGGGCAGGGCGTCTGGCTTGGTCTCTGGAGCCCTAGTCAGGCCTGTCTTCCTCAAGGTCAAGCAGATGGACACTCCAGGCCATGACCTTGGGGGTGGGGTAGGGTGGGGAGCATCCGCCTTTGGCTTTGAAATGCCTTTGCCGCCCCTTCCCTGACCCTCACCAGCTAGTCAGGCTCCCTGGTGAAAAGGAGGCACCAAACTTTTCCCAGCAAGAGCCCTGGAGCTCTGGAAGACGCCTTCTGGGTGTGACTTCCCTGGAGAAGCAGTGTCTCTTTCAACCCTTCAACCTTCGTTCTGCTCAGATCCTGGAAGGCTGGGCTGCAGCACAGAGGCAGGCTGCTTCCGAAGACTTCCTCAGCTCTCCCCCGTGTCCGGTTCCTCTGAGGCCTAGAGGGAATCAGGGCACCGCAGCGCTACCTGTAAGCCATTCCTCTGTGTCTGATGTGTTGAGTCTGGTCTTGCACGAGCTGGTGGTAAACAGCTTATCTGGCAGAGGGGTTTGGGCGTTTTCCTTCCTCCTGATCTGTTGGTGCTGTCACGCTCCGTCCCTGGTGAATGTCTCTGTGTCCTATCCGGTCTACCCACCTGCACTATTCATTCATTCATTCATTCACTGAGGCCCCCATGGGTGTAACATCACCAGGGACTAGACATACAGAGAGATAAAGGAGCAGAACACGGTCCTCGAAGGGGCTGAGTTGAATGGGTCTTGCGGTTCAGGGTGGCGAGTGATGGGGCCTTGCAGGTAAGGGGCCTGGGAGCGAGGCTCTCACAGAAGGTGAGGTTTGAGTTGGGTGTTGAAGGAAAAGAAGTAAGAGTTCCCTAGGTGGGGTTGGAGGGCTGGGAGAGAGTTTTCCAGGAAAGGGGAAAAACGCACACAAAACCTGGCAGGGGAGAGAGCAGGGTCTGCTCTCGGATTGGAGAGTTCAGGGTCTGCTGGAGCCAACGCACGTGGGGGCGGAGACGAGGCCGAGAAGAAGGTGGGACTTGGATCGAGCAGGGACTTGGATCGAGCAGGGCCTTGGGACGCAGGCTAGAGCAGCCAATTCGGCTGTGGCTGGTAGGCCGTGTGGAGGTTAGTGTTCTAGTTCAGAAAGGACGAGGGGGAGGTCAATTAGGGCAGGCAGGGGGAGGAGTAGAAGAACAGCTCTCAGAGACACTGGATGGGTAGAAGCCATCCAATGGGATTACCATTTGGACATGGTGACCAGGAAGAGGGAGCAGCTGAGGCTGACCCCCAGGTTCCTGACTCCAGTGACTAATTGCAGGGGGGCCACCCCTCACTCTCCAGGCTTGGGGAGAAGAGCAGCAGGTTGGGTGTGGGGCGTGAGGGTGGACTCAGGTGTGGATGTGCTGAATTTGGGATGCCGGTGGCCACCTCAGGAGAGGATGTCCAACAAGAATTTGGTGTAGAGTCTGGAGAACTGACTTGGGTGTCCTCAGCATCTAGGTAGTGTTTGAATCCCTGTGGTGTCGATGAGATGATTAAAGGGGCTGAATAGAGGGAGATGAAAGAAAAGGCCCAGGTCAGAGCTCTGGGGAGTACCAGCATTTAATGAGGGGGTAGAGGATGCAGGGAAGCGAGTGGGCAACAGAGTCTGAGGATGGTGTGACGGAGGTCAAAGGAAGTCTGTGAAGGAGGATTAACACGTCCAGGACTAAGGCAGAGAAGCCTGGGGTTGACCTCTGGCAGGAAGGTCATTGGCACGCCTGGCAGGAGAGGACGTTGGCTGTGGTGCTGACCCCTGAGAGGCAGGCTGCCGTGCCCACCCTGCCTGCACGGCCTCGAGCACAGCGCTGGGCAATCAGTGCCCAGTAGAATGTGTGGTCAGGAAAACTTCGATGAATGAATGACTGAGGGGTCAAAGAGGGGACTTTTTTGTTTTAAAGACTGGTGAGAATTGAACAGGCAAATCTATAGAACAAAAAGTAGATGATGGGCTTCCCTGGTGGCGCAGTGGTTAAGAATCCGCCTGCCAATGCAGGGGACATGGGTTCGAGCCCTGGTCTAGGAAGATCCCACATGCCGCGGAGCAACTAAGCCCGTGCGCCACAACTACTGAGCCTGCGTGCCACAACTACTGAAGCCCGTGAGCCTAGAGCCTGCGTTCTGCAACAAGAGAAGCCACCACAATAAGCCTGTGTGCAGCAATGAAGAGTAGGGTATCCCAAGGATAAGATGGGATACTGGATGCAAAGGTCCTGTGTAAGGGAGGAAGTGCTATACGTAGGCCAGAGTTTTCTTCATTCATTCACTCATTCATGGACACACGCATGCATTCATTCAACAAAGAATGACAAAATGCTCACTAGATGCTGTGATTATAAAATACTAAGTGTTTGGGGGCAGAACAAATGGGCAGAGCTTGTGATCAGAGCCTGCCTTTGGCCATATTTATGCCATCCCCTCACTGTCTGCAGGGGAAAGGGAAGGGTGGGACTGATGGGTCGGTGGGCATCAGTGCTCCAGGCTGGTGGGGAGGGGGGCGGCCACCAGCCCTGATGTTGCACTAAGGTCAGTAGGCTCTGCTGCTTGGGAGTCTGTGACACTAGGAACTCCTTCTCTCTCCGTTCTGGTGGGGAAGAGTTTATACTAAGTAGTGTCTAGGGTGGTTTTCCTGCTTTGTCATCTTGACCCCAGAGGCTGCCTCATTTGTTATCTGACAGTAATGGCATATCAGCCATTTACATGGGCAAAGTCACTGCTCTTTGTGCAGGTAAGAGGACCCCAGGGCCACACGTGGTCATCAGAGGCAGCTCGGTGGACACAGCTGGCTCCTGGGTATGAAAGACCTGGGCTCAAATTGGGTAGGTGAGCTTGGATGAGGTGTTTAACCTTGATGAGGCTCAACTGCCCCTTCTGCAATATGGTACTCAATACCCGTCCTGTGTGCCTTGCGAAGATACGGTGAGGGTGTGAGAGAATTTTGAATACTGTAAAGATGCCTCCTCCTCTTCCACTGATGTCAATTCATCAACATCATCACCATCGGCCCACCTTTCTGGGCTGCATCCCACGCTTCCCTTCTTCGGATGTATCCCTCTGTAACGTGTCTACGCAGCAGGACATCCATCAAAGTGTGTCCGCCACTTATTCTTCTTTGGTCTAAATGACGGCTGAGTGGCTGGCTGGGCAGGATTTGCTGACTGACTGTCCTGACTCTATTTTATTACGATTTATGGAGGTCGTAACCCACAGGATTCTGGGCCTCAGAATCACAAAACATCAGAGCAGGAGGAAGCCTTGGAGAGCATGCACTCTGGCTGAAAATAACAGGTGGATAAAAAAATTGCTTGGATGCCTCCCCTCAAGTGTGAGTGGTTTTTTCTGCGACCCTGCCAGCCCTCTGCCCTGCATGACTCGGGAGGGCCCAGGTGGGTGTGCTTCAAGTGCAGGGCCCTGCACCGGTGCACCCCATTCATCAGGCGGCATCCACGCAGATGTTCAGATTCGGGCAGCCCAGCAGAAGATTACAGAGGTGCGGAGGATCATTGGTTTTACAGATTAAGCTCTGAGGTTTAACTCTCCATAAATGACTTCAAGGTCCATTATGTGGGTGGGAGAGCCGCTTCCCATGGACTGAGACCTCAGGCCACCCTGGAAGGCAACCAGGCTTCCCCACATCCCCTGACATCGCGTCTACTTGGGGGCCTCTGGAGGTCTCTCTTGTGGAGGGCAGAGGGGAGAGGTCTGCTCCCTGGGAGGTGTGTTCTCCTCCACCAGCCTCTGCACACTCTCCTGGCTAGTAGACAGCCTTCCAGGAGCAGGCCTAGATGCCCCAAATCAATTGGCTAAAAGCCAATTTGTCATAGGACTGAGGATTCGTTTTTTAAATTTCAGTTTCCCTGTGCCTTTGCACAGCAGTTTCGGCAGCAGAATTTCACATGAGTGTCAAATTCCTAATGCCGAGCCCGACTCCAGCCCTCAGTACTTTACATGGAAAGGATGCGCTTGCCCACCCCCTACCCCTGCCCCTGAATCCGTCTCTGTCTGCTCTGCTTCCTAGGTGGGCTTTCTCTTCCAATGCAGTTTCTGTCTTCTCTCCTTTTGCAAGCTTACTCCGTGTCTGCCCTTGAATATGGGCAATGAGAGTGGATCCCTGATGGAGTAGAGGCTCAGACCCTTCCTCTGAGGGGGCTCGGGACCTTGCATTTGGGTAATTAGAAGGATGGAAGAAAGTGGTACTTCTTGCCTACTTGGGCTTGTGATCTAGGATTCACGCCCCTGTTATTATTATTTATCATTTTAATTGACGTTGCAATAGACATTGAAATCGCATTTATAAGTGAAGAGCTCTAACCTTGGATGTATTTATTTATTAAATTTAAGAATTGAAATTTAGTTTAGAACCATCTCATTGCCAGCACATAGGACCATAACATTTGCTAATCACCCAAAATGAGCAGCTTAAGGTCTAGAGGTCTAGGAAAACCTAAGTTATTTCAACCCTTGGCTTTCTGTGGCTCTTACCTATTGCTACACCTACATCTGTATCTGTATCTGTACCTATACCTATATCTATTAGTAGGCAATTCAAAAAGCAGATTCATTCTGAATATTTTCATTTGCTTTGAAATGTGTGATACTTTTTATTGCTAGATTTTCCTTCTTAGTAGCCTTCATTTACATTTGTGTCTATTTGCATACTTGTACCTAGTGAAGACCAGTTTTTCTTCTGCTTTGCCCTTTCATCCGGCCACCATGGTATCTTGAACAGAACACTGTGCGGGTGACCTCTGGGCAGGTTCATCAATTTCACTGTCTTTTTTTTTTTCTTGGCTGCATTGAGTCTTCATTGCTGTGCGCGGGCTTTCTCTAGTTGCGGAGAGCAGGGGCTACTCTTTGCTGCGGTGCGTGGGCTTCTCATTGCAGTGGCTTCTCTTGTTGCGGAACACGGGCTCTAGAGCGCAGGCTCAGTAGTTGCGGTGCACAGGCTTAGTTGCTCTGCGGCATGTGGGATCTTCACAGACCAGGGCTCGAACCCGTGTCCCCTGCATCGGCAGGCGGATTCTTAGCCACTGCGCCAACAGGGAAGCCCTCACTGAGTCTTAATGTCTTCATCTGCAAAATGGGGCTAAAAATGCCTCCCTGATGAGGTTCCTGTGGGTACGGAAAGAAATACTGGGTGGGAAAGCGCTGTAACCATTCATGGAGTTGTGTAGATGTAGGCTGTTAATATGGCCCAAATTCTGGTTAGAAAGAGCAAGTCCCAATGTCTATTGACCTTTAGAAGAGAGATGGGCTAGGCCGGAAGAAAAATTTGCCATGGCCAAGTTAAAACGCAGAGAGTTCTTTCTTTGCTGAGATTCTTCATGGGCTCCTCACCCACCCAGACTAGATTCTTTGCTGCTGCCCCAGCCTCGTCATAGCCCCCTCTTCTCTGCGTGGCTCTGAGCTCCAGCCACGCTGACTCTCCACAGATTTCTGAAATGTTGCATGCTCCTTCCTGCCTCGGGACTTTTGCACAGGTTGGTTCTACTTTGCCATGTCCCCGCTAAAGACCATGTTTAGGTCTTAGCTAAGATATCCCTTCTTCTGTGAACGTTCTGTGACCCTCTACAGGTAGGCTCCTCCTGGCAGGCATTCTCTCTTAGCACCTGCCCTTAGTTATTCTTCACAGCATCAGTTACAACAGCAGTTAATTAATTCATTGTGTAATTATTTGTTTAATGTCTGCCCTTTTGACTGATCTATAAAAACAATGTAGTCAGAGGATGTGTCTTGTTCATTGCAGTGGCCCAGCATTTAGCACTGTGCCCGGCACATAGCAGGTGTTGGCTAAGCACTTTTGAATGAATGAATGAAGTTGGGACAACAGGGCAGGGAAGGATGAATGTCTGCTGGACACTTCTCTTTTTGACTCATTCTGGCACTCCCCAGTAGAGCTTGGTTCATTTTCCCTCCTTGGTCTGTCCCCAGTTCAGGTCTTGGCCTCTGCTCTGGGCGCTGGAGTCCGTCAATCAGCAAGCGTTCCATGAGGTGGCACAGCGGGCAGCCTGGGTGACACATAAAATAAGGTGCTCTGAGGAGGGAAGCAGCTCTGGGGAGTAGGGTAACTCGGGGGCCGCATGGAGGAGGTGGGACTTGCAGTCTGAGTTGCATAAAGCTCGAAGGGAGGCTTGGCTGGTTGGGTCAGTAATGCCGTGAAGACCTCAACTGGTCCCATCTGCTGTCAGCGTGATGGCTGGCTTGGGACAGGGCAGCCTGGGGGAGCAAGCTCCCTAGTCTTCGCAGAGCATGGCTCATGGGCCCAGCCGCTCCACGGCACGTGGTATCTTCCCGGACCGGGGCACGAACCCGTGTCCCCTGCATCGGCAGGCGGACTCTCAACCACTGCGCCACCAGGAAAGCCCCCGCCCCTTCTTAAAAATATTTTATGGAACCAGAGAACGTTGGAACGGAAGGGAGGCTAGTTCAACTTGACCTTTGCAAGGGGAGGAGGCTCAGACTCCAGGCAGTAAACTGAGACTCCCTGAACCACCTATCACATGTTAGTGATGCATGCCTTTCTTTCAGAAATATTGGATCTGATGCCTTAAGCTGTTGTTGGGCGCCATGTTTTTCTGAGGGGTGGTCAATGGACAAGCAGCTAAGAGCCAGGCCCCGTGGGAATGGGAAGTGGGGTACAGCCCCCAAGAATCAAGACAGCACGGGACTCTTCACAGGCTTCTGAGAGTTGTCTGCCCTTTCAGAGCCTCAGTTTCTTCATCTGTTGAATGGGATAATAATCTTGTCCCTGGATGACTACTTACCAGGGAGGTTGTGAAGTGTTTCATGATTAGAGGGAGGTTGAGCTGCCTGATTTCTGAAGTCCCCCTGTAATTTTAGGTGTGTCTGGTTTGCAGCCTGGGCTGGAAGCACTGGGAGGCGCTTAAAGGCTTGAAGTCCAAAAGTGAGCAGTGTGGGAGGGGTCACCCCCTGAGCAAGGGGGAGAAACATCAGCTTCTCTTGGGCCCCTCTCTGACCGGCCACCTGTCCCAGCCTCCCTGGGCCAGGTTGAATGTTTGTAGACCGACATCTCAGAGTAACAAGGATTACAAGGCCTGATGTCCACCACCACTAGATCCCTGTTAGAAAAGCATATTGGGAGGAAATGCACTGGGCTGTTCTTTCTTAAGAAAAATTCAAAAATTTCCGCTAACATTTGGCAAGTGAGTGACTGTATGTCTCTCAGTACCATGGGAATCTTTTGTCCTCACCCCTGATGTCTTGCAAGTCCTGGCCTTTGATAGGAAAGCACTGTCTTAGCTCAGCATCACGAAGAGAGAACCTAGCTGTGTCCCAGGGCACATCTCCAGCCTCTCCTCCCTGATAATATACCTTCCCTGATAATCTCCTCCCTCAGAAATACAGAGCTTTAGTCCCGCTGAGACCCCTTGAGACCCAAGCAGGAAGGACCCATTGGCCTGGCTCCGTCAGCATGTCCACCCCACCCAGCTTGGCTCCCTTTTCCCTGGAGCACAGGAACTTGCTACCAAGGCCTGTGTTGTGGCCCATCTCTCTCCCTCCCGTTCCATAGTCTACTTCCTCTTCCTTCTCTCCTCCCAGCCCCCACACTGAAAGACCAGTGAGCTAACTAGTGTGTGAAGGAGCATTGGGACTGGATTGGTGGGAGAGGCCAATGGGGCTGCAGTAGTCAAGGCAGACTTCCTGGAGGAGGAGGAGGCCCCAGACTGGGCTTTAAAGGACGGACAGGGGTTGAAGAAGTGCTGAGGAGGAAGGATAAGCTATAGAAAAGCTCAAGGATGGGTGCGAGGAGCCCAGCTTGAGACCGTGGTAGAACAGGGGGCCGTGGGTGGGGTGGGTGTGTGCTTGTGGAACCAGGAGAGACAGGCTAAGAGAAGGTTGGGAAGCCAAAGCTGAGACATTTTCTTTGACAAATAATCCAGTGGTCCCCAGCTGCGGTCGCTTTAGCTAAATAAAGCAGTCACTGTGATTTTGAAACCACAGCGGGCTTGTTACTCTGCGATGGCAACTAACTATGGATTGTAATTATTTAAACATAGGGAGGTGTTTTGACCTGAATAGCAACACTGTGATGGGCCTCCTTTGGTGTCTTCCCATGGCTGGCCCACGAGCCGAGGGCCCATCTGTGCATCCCCGCCCTGCTCCAGATGCTCGGGAGGACAAAGGTCAAGCAGGGGGCAGTGTCCACCTGGCACAGGTGGATCTCCACGAGCCAGCCTGTCGTGGTGGAGAGAGAGCCAAGAGGGACCCGGTCAACTCCTTGCCCATGACCTGGGGCGAACAACACCTACCCGGAAGGGCTGCATCGTGAAGATGCAGCAAAACACCGAGGGGAAGGCGGCTGCATGTGGCAGACACTGGAGGCATGAGAGCTGCAACAGCTGTGAGTAGCAAACCAAAGTGACCTCATTTTACAGATGAGGAAACTGAGCCCCAAGGCGAAGCTTGACCAAAGTCACATGGTCACGGGAAGAGCTTTAGGTTTTCAAGGGACTCTCACCAGCGTGATTTCACCAGTGTTTCCCATCACTCTGAATCATCATGCGGACAAATTACCTCTCTGAGCCTTAGCTTTCTCATTTGTGAAATGGAAGTAACTCATACCTATCCAGTGGCTCCCTTGGGAGGATTACACGGGACGATAAATGCAAAGCTGCCCAGTGCCTGGCATGCAGAACACGCTTAGGAAGTGGTGGTCGCCCCCACGCCACCACCACTGTCCACCCCACTGTGTGGCATCATCAAGATTCCGGTCCAGGTAGAGGCCTTCAGGGATGCTTGCAGCCACCCCGTACACCCCTGTGGAGAGAGCTGTGGTCTCTGGGGTCCCTGTATCCCAGGGTTGATGTGAGGCTGTTGGTGCTCAGATGTGAACTCCTCTGAACCCTCCAGTGGGGCTTGGTTTCTTTGCCTGATCCAGTTCTCCCCTTACAGCTTTCAAATTGTATGAGTTTCCTCCCTCTGTCTTGTCCGAAAGCCCTGAGAGAATGGGGATACGGCATAAGGTGGTGTGCCCTCTCCCTGCCCCACATAACCCAGCAGAGGCCCTGATAAATATTTCATAGGATTCGAGTGCAGAGTACTCACTTTACAGCTGGAGAGGCTCAGAGGGGGATGTGATGTTTCCTCAGAGCCAGGCCTTAAAGCCATGTCTCCTGACCTCACTTCAGGCTCTCCCCGTGGCCTTGCTGAATTCACAGCAGAGTTGTCCACTGGGTGGAGCTTCTGATCCTCTGCTCGGAATTCTTCCCCTACCCCTTTGCTTCTCTTGCTCCCATGTATCCTTTAGGCCTCAGCTTAAACGTTGTGGCTTTGAGTCCCCTCCTTGACCTGGTTGAACTTCTCTGTGTTTTGCTCTCACAACATCATCTGGATCAGAGATTGCTGGCCCTTTTCTGACATACATGGTTATCTTCTTGTTTTATCAAATCCCAATTTAACAGGGAAGCAACGTGTACAGTTAAAAGACTACCTTTCATAGCCTTCCAGACAGCTAGGAAATTGCTGGGTAGAGCTTCTGAGAAATTGAGAAAGGGCTGATTATTTTTTCTCTTTGCATTTTGCTCTTTGTGTCTTTCCTTTTTTATTCCTGGAACACAGATGTGATGGCTGGAGCTCTAGCAGCTGTCTTGGACCTTTAGGTTAAGGATATGAAGGATGTTTGTATGTTAGAGCAGAAGCATGGCAAGAGTTTGGGTCCCTGAAGGCTTTGTGGAAGCCATCACTCCAGCCCTGGGCTGTCTATTTCTGGACTTGTAAGAGCTAAAACCCTCATTTGTTTTCATCACTGTAGTTGAATTTCTATTCCTGGTAGCCAAACTCAATCCCAATTGAGAGAACATCCTTGTAGTGCTTATCATAGTTTATGCTAGTGATGTGCAGACCCTTTTAGTGTCTCTGTCATTAGACAGTGTGCTTGATGAGGGCAGAGACTCCATCGGCCTTGTTTACTCTTGTATCCCTAACAACCAGCACAGTGCCTGGCACTGTTTGCACCAGTAGATACTTAGTAAATTTTCTTGAATGAATGTATCTCAATGAGTATGTGGTGTCTAGCAGGGTCCTACAAGATGGTCTGAGGAAAGAGTGGCTGTGACAGTGGCCTTTAGAATAATTTTGAGAAGCAACTTTAACTCCCCAGGCTGTCAGAAATGGCCTTTCTTTTCCTAGTAAATTGGCTCCCCAATATAATCATTTAAAAAATATAATTTTAATTTTTTCCCAATCTGAATGTTGCTATTTTTTAAATTAAAAAAATTTTTTTTTTGCGGTACACGGGCCTCTCACTGTTGTGGCCTCTCCTGTTGTGGAGCACAGGCTCTGGACACGCAGGCTCAGCGGCCATGGCTCACGGGCCCAGCCGCTCCGCGGCATGTGGGATCTTCCCGGACAGGGGCACGAACCCGCATCCCCTGCATCGGCAGGCGGACTCTCAACCACTGCGCCACCAGAGAAGTCCTGAATGTCTCTTTGAGGGGACTCTCCTGTAATCTCACTACCTATCATAGCTAGTTACTTAAAAATACACAAGGAACAAAAGGAACACACAAGAAAACCAGTTTTTTCTTCTCAGTCTTGCTTCTCTGCAGTTGCTTTTCTCACATAGTTAGGCTCATATAAAAATTGGTATCTTTTCCTCCCCTCCAATATCATACCAGAATTTTCCCATTTATTAAAAGCTGGACTGAACTATAATTTTTAGTGGATTGCCTGCAACCTGTTTTCCATCAAGGGGAATTGCTTAGCCTGCCCTCTCTTCTGCCACTTTTAGCTGGAATGATGCTGTGATGACCGTCTTTGTGCCCAAAGTTTTCCTGTGCTTAGGATTACTATTTCCTTAGAGGAGAGTCTCAGAAATGGAATGATTTGATCAAGGGAGATAAACATGTCCCAACGTCATTTTGCAAAACAGGAGTCAATGTAAAATTAAAGGGAAAGAGAGACTCTGTCCTGTTACTTTTCTCTAGGCTCAGTTTCTCCAGCTGTAAACTGAGCAGGTCAGACTAGAGGGCTCCAGATTCCCTTACAGGGTGGGAGTTGTGCTGACAGTTGGAGATGAGGTCTCTGACATCTTTCAGGGCACGAGGTCATGAGATGGGGAGGCAGGCAGAGACCTGGGTATATCGGCCAGTACCTGCTGTTCAGCCTGCCTGGAGCTGATCCTGCCTGTGAAAGTGGGTCATTGGAGCCTTCGGGCCCCCTTTCTGTGTCTCCCTCACCTTTACACTTCTCCCCATCTCCCAGCAAGCGTGTACTTTATTGCAACCGTAACCGTTCCTGGGAGGGAGGAGAGCTTCTGATCCCCACTGAGTCCGAGGGTCTGTGTGGTGTCTCCTATGGGGGTAGGGATTCACCTTTGAAGGCAGATGCAGGAGGAGGGCAATGCTTAACCTGAACGGACAGCTCTGGACCGGAACATGAGACCCTACTGCAGGCCCCTGAGGGACCTGAGCACAGCTTGGCATGTAAGCTACTCGTGTCAACAGCTGAAGATGCCACTTTGACTCTGTAATGAGGCTTTCTACCTCCTGCTCCAGGAAATTTTACATTATTGTATTGCTTTTCATTCTGGGCCTTGATCGGACGATGAGCTCCTTGAGGGCAGGGATTCTCTCTGATTCGTCTCTATACCTGGGACACAGCAGGTGCTCAATCCCTATTTTAAGTGGACAAGGGAAGGGAAATGCCCAGATGTGATGGGAAGAGTTCCTGGCAGGATGGGAAGGGAAGCTAGAGCTGGGACGGGAAGGAGTGAGAGGGAAGAGGCAACCGTGAGAAAAGTCCTGGGCTGCTTCTTTTTCTGTCAAGACCACATGAACTGAACCAGGCCCACATCCCTGCAGCCTGGCCCTTCTTGTGTGTGCAGGTTACAGGACCTGGGCGTGAATGTCTGGGGAATAAGCCCTCAAAGTACATACTTTGGCCAGGGTGGCAGAGAGCTCTGGATGGAGGGGAAGCAGGTGCAGAAAGAAGAAGCCGGGGGCCCCGATGGCTCATTTGTTCATCACAAACCGTTAGTTAATTTATTCACTCATTTTTTCACCCAATATTTTTGAACATCTGCTATGCATTACGTTCTGTGTCAGGCGCTGGGTGTTCAAAGGTAGAAAAGAGAATGATGGCCCCTGCGAAGGCTAGAGTGCTCTGAGGAAATGATGGGACCTAGGAAGGCAGTGGGTAGGTGACGGGCATGTGTAGAGTATCCAGGCAGGAGGGGCGGCGGGCAGCAGGGTGGCTGTGCCTGCTGGAAGGGGCCTCCCTGGCTGGGCATTGGGCCCTGGGAGAAAGAGTGCAGTACCATCCTGCAGCTCTGCAAGTGCAGAGGCACCAAAGGGGAGCTGGGGAAGTAGAGGAGGGGAAAACGGGCACCCCGTGTGGGCATACCTGGGTAGAGCTTTGAATGGGGTGGGAGGCCATGGGTGGGGAACACGAGCCTGAGAAACATTGCTCACACGTAGAAAAGTGGCAAATAAGACTAAACGGCAAATTACAATCTGATATGCTTGCTAGAGTCACGTCTATGTAAAAATACTACCTATGGAAGGTAATGTGCAAAAAAAAAAAAAAAAGAAAAAAAAGAAAAGACTGTTGATTGCCTTAAAGGCAAGGCTGAGTCATTTGTTAGATGGTTTTAAACGTTTATCTTACTATGTTAATAGTTATAATCTTATCATAGTAATAATAAAATTGAGAGGTAGAACAATACAAAAGCTTATGGAGATGGGAGATGTTTCCTTGAGGTTCCTTATGACATAATAAAAGGGTACCCGATAAAAATAGGATGGATGAATGCCCTCTAGGTCTACTCCTGTAGTGGGGACTCAGGGCAGTGGGGAGCCCCTGAAGGAAGCCCTGATACTACAGGTGGTCCAGTTATATTTCCACTGATCTTGGGGATTAACGGGGCTATTTGTTTCCCTTCACGGGCAACAACTAGCTAATACCCCTCCAGAGTTAGCAAAGCAAGAGCTGTGCCTCTGTTGTCACTTCTCGTTCCGACTGGGCGGTTGGTGTGACTGATGACTTCTAGCTGCATTAGGGCTGATAGCACATCAGAATTGCTCCTCTCCTGTGACAGGAAAATGGAAAAATGTGCTTACATTTGCTCTGTGGTCTTTAAAAGTTTGTTTGTGTTTTCAACATGTCTTTGCTGGGGTTGGGGTATAGCTTGATGGATGTTTGTTGAATGACTAATTATTGACTGGTAGTCTAACAGCCTCTATTGAAGTAGGCTGAGCAAACAAGCCACTGAGTGGAACGTGGTGTCTAGGTTACACAGCTTACTCAGCTGCTGTTGGCTGGGGTGCACTGTGGGTTATTATTACCTGAAACACTCAAAGGAAGCATGAGCCATCTCCATGGAAATGCCAGGAGAGGTAGGAATCAAGGTAGACCAAGGGTGGGGAAGAAGATGGGGTGAGATGCTCAGTGATGAACAAGTGTGGTCCAGAAAACAGGGCATTTCTTACTAGGTGTCTTGGTCAATAACTGTTTGGTGCAAGAATCAGAGCGATTATAGACTTAGCTCTCGATAATAATAATAATAATACATTTGTTGGAAGGATATGAGGAATCTCACTGAACCCAAGGGCAGGGATGACAGCCAGTCCCCATGAGATGCTCAAGGTGGAGCTACTGGAAAGTTATCAGAGCCCCAGACAGCTGCTTGCCTGCACTCTGTGTCTCCCCTTCTCTGCGGCCTTGTGGTCTTTTACCTCAGTCTCTCTCAGTTGGTCTGTTTCATTCTTTTCTCTGCAGACTGGCCTTCTCTAGGTCCAAAAATGTTCGCCTCAAGTGGGACGTGATCCCTCAGATCATGGACCCGACACCAAGAGTCTGAATCCTAATTCCCAGAGGAAGGAATCAGATGAGTCAGTGGCCAACCAATGGGGTATCTCTTTTTAGTCAGGTGTCTGTCTCTGTTCCAACAGGGTGCATTCAGGTGATAAACAGGGCAGCAGGGACCACTCCTGTCGGTGGGAAGGTGATCCTCAGAGAAGGGGGCACAGACCTGGCAGGCACATTGGCTCACGTGTCTGCTTTGGGGGAAAAGTGGAATGACTTGGCTGTTGAATAAAAATATTCCACCATGTGTGGAAAATGCCCACCACATACTTTAAAAAATGAATCATTTCTGAAGCTTCGAGTTCGGGTCATCATAAGGGCCTACGTCATAGCTGATCTGTGAGGAGTTTCCCCCCCTCATTTTCCAAGTCTTTGGAGAGAGCAGTTAGTAGAAACTGTTAATGACCAATTTTAGCAAATGACCATTTTGGTATTCTCAGGGCTGGCCAGAGCTAATTTTCAGAATGCCCCCTCAATGATTCTGGCAACTTGTTTAATGTTGACCTAGAGACGTAACGTGGGCCCAGATCCAGTAAAGCCTAGATTTACTTCACTGTGGGCAAGGAAAAGCCGCCCCATTTATTCCATGTGGATTTCTCATCTGTAAACATTCTCTGTCTTGTCTGGTCTTACTGTGGAGCTGCTGGTTGTGGCTGGGCAGGTGGTACACAGCCATATGCAGTGGCCGTGATCACGATTCTCATTAAAATCCCTCAGGAGCCCTGATTCTACATTGGTTTCACAGTTTCGTTTCATTCCCCTCTGGAATGCAGGAGATATGCCTTCCTCCTATCACCCGTGTGGCTTGTGCAGGCCTGGCTACTGGTTTCTCTGCCCTGATCCCTCTACCCCTCCAAGATGGCCCTCAGGAAGAACGTGACAACCATCCTTATACCTAGATATATTCAAATGGAGATGACCATAGTTCCTCTCCTGGACTTAGTTTAAGGCCTCTCACTATAGCACATTCAATGTTGGCTCCTGTTAAAGGGACTTGAGCCCAGCTGGCAGGGAGAGTGCTTCCTAAGGACCAGGTTGTTCTCAGTTCTGAACTCATGCCCAGGAGCTGGTTACTTCCTTACAGCAAAGACCAGGCCGAAGATGGAGGCTGTTCTCCTAATGGTCTTCATCATTCAAACATGGCGGCTGTCTTAGCTTATCCATAAGGGCCCTCTCATTCTAAGCTTCTGGTCCTGATCTGCACAGTGTCTGGCATCTAGTAGGCCCTCACCTAATGGGTGCTTGGTTCATGGATGGATTCACCATCCTACTGCTTAGTCACCAGGAACCAAAGAACCCTAGTCTCTGGGGGTCTTTCCCCACCGAAGGGGTTGGTGTATAGCCTGGGGCTGCTTCGCCGTCATTTTTCACTGCCCAGCCCCCTCACCAAATGTCGGCCTCCCGTGTAAACTTTTTCAGTTGCTCCAGCTTCCCTGGAGTGTTGACTCAGCCAGAGAGCGGAGAGCGTGCTCCTGCTCTAACCTCTGTGTGTTTGCTCAGCCAGGGAGCGGGCATTAGGTCCGCTTGACTCCACGAGCACACAGGTTTCTCTGTCTTTACGGGAGTGTCCTCCGGAGGAGGTGCGGCTGGGGAAGGGGGTGTGCCGGGGATGGGGTGCAGCTTCCTGTTCTGCTGCCGGTTATCACAGGCTGTTCTAATGCTGCTCAAACAATATTGAGAGTAACCCTGGCTCAATAGCACCAGTGTTAGGCTGCAAAGTCAATATTGGCTGAGCAAACACGGCAAATAAGGAGTTGCTATTTGCGTAGCTATGCGTACTTGTGGCTCCGGCTGCCTCGACAGGGCCCTTGGAAATGAATGGGAGAGGAGGTGGTGTCTGGAGGTAGAGGGGCCAGGGAGGGGGGCTAGGCCAGGATTTCTCACCTCGGAGCTATTGACAGTCGGGGCTGGATCATCCTTTGTCGTGAGGTGCCTGTCCTGTGCATTGCAGGGTGTTGAACAACATCCCTGGCCTTCATCCATTAGATGCCAGTATCTCCCCCTCCCCAGGCATGACAAGCAGAAATGTCTCTAGACATTGCCAGAGACCCAGGATGAAGAGCAGGAGGGGGTGAAGGGTGAGACCCTCCCACTCTCCAGCTCGGATGGCCAGTCTCTCGTGAGCGCCCAGAAAAGCCAGCCTCTTTAAGAAATAAATGTCATGTCTAAGTGCCTCTTCAGTGGAAGAGGCTTTTCAGCTGTTGGCTGGGTATCTGTGGCTGCCTACTCACCCTTGCACTGTCTTGGAACCCTCAGTTCATCCCGAGAGAGAAAGCTTGTGAGATGCTCAGATAATTTACATCTGTCTCTCTCTTGTAGAATTCTGGCATGTTTCACTCTGGCCGGTGACCTTCTCAGTCACACACACCTATTTATAACACTCTGTCCCTGGCTCTCCGTCCTCCTCTTTGCCACCCGGGGGTTGGCCTGTGCGCTGTTGAATTCTGCAAGTAGCCAAGGCTGGGCCCCAGGGGAGGGCACGCCAGCCCCAGGGCCCTCCCTGGGCACAGGCTGCTCTGCAGGGTCACCTCCAGGCTCACCTTTGGTCCTCCCTTGGGAGGGCAAGAGAGAAAGTGTTTACAGCCTGGGGCTGGCAGAGACCGTGCCCGGGGCTTTCTGTGTCATAACCGCCGTCCTCGCTGCCAGCCCTTAAGCTGGGGCAGGAAGATGGCCAGAGAGCCTGCGCAGAACAGCTCTGACCACGTCTTAGGGCCTGGAGGCTTCCTCTCCAGGCTGGGCTCTCAAGATGGCCAGGCTGGTGTAGATCAGCAATGACAATAAGGACACCGGCCATTAAGTGAGCTTGAAGCGTGTTCCCTTCCTTCATGTTGATCTCTTTGCTGTGATGGGAACAGGAGAGGGAGGGCCATCCCTAGGCAGCCATGACGATGCAGGTCCTGCCCACTGTACCCATTGGCACCTCCAGGAGGTGGCACCTTAGGGGGAGGGAAGACTCCTGTGTGCTCAGATGTTGCAAAGCAAGGAAATGTGTTTATTGTCAGGAAGGAAGGACGTGGGCAGTCAGAGCGGAGCTGGGCAGTTTTAGTGTGTTTAAGCAGCTGTAGAAAGTTTTCGTTTTTGTTTTTTATTTGCTTTTTCCAAAGTTAACACACACACTTCTTCTTGCAGCACCCCATGATGGGGGCCTCGCTCTCACCCCCTGCCTTCCTCACGTCTCTGTCTCTTAGATGGGGTTAGGAGAAGGTGTGCGAGAAACCTGCCGCAGACACCACATCGCCAAGGATGATGTCTCACAGGGCGACGGAAGACCTTCAAAACTTTTCAGACCTGCTGCCCTATTTCTTTAGAGACTTGGCTGGAGCCTGCTTGGCCTGTTCCTGACTCCCTGCTGGTATATTTCTCTTCCTGCCAGGAAGGTGGTGTGAAGGGGGGCTGTGGCTGTGGATGGAGAAGCCTCAGGGGCAGTGAGGTGGGTAGCTAGGGCGGCTCTGGGTTGTGCACGGTGGTTCCAGCCAGAGGACCTCTCTCCTCTCTCTCTTGCATCCTGAGATTCTGTGTCAGGTTTTAGCTGAGTAGAGGCTTGTGCTGTTTAAGAAAAGAGCAGTTACCGTTGTAGTAGAAAATGATTTGACTCTCAAGCAGGAGTTACCGAGTTCTAATCTATGTCCCTCCACTTACTGGCCACATCCCCTTAAGGTGATACAACTGTTCTGAGCATAAGTTGTCCCACCTGCAAGTTGACGATAGTACATTTAGTCCATAGGGCTGGTATGAGGATGCGATGCGGTGGGATGTGTACGTGGTAATGGTGCTGTGTACAATGTCACAGGCACTCAGGAAGTGTCCATCCTCGATAACCCTTGCCTTTCACCCACCTGACCCTGCCCAGCTTCACGGCCCAGCCTAAGTTCAGCCCTACAGGAGTCCCTGATGACCTTACTTCTCCAGCTCCCAACCATCTCTTCCTTCTTCGAGAGACGGAGAGTTAATAGAAAGAACGTGGGATCAAAAGACCTGGCTTTGAATTCCAACTCAGCCACTTAATAGCTGTAAGATATCAGGTCAGAGACTTAACCTCTCTGAGCTGTTATTTCCTCGTCTGTATAATGTGTCTGACAATACTTTACTCAGAAGTAACGAGAAGTCAGGGTAAGGCAGTGCCTCAGAAATGTTGGCATAGTTATGCAGATTTCTTGCCCCTTCTACCCAGATGCAGTTGGTCTGGGTGGAGCCCAAGAATGTGCATTCTAGATGAGCAGGCGGGGACTGTGATGCGGACAGCCCACTGAGAAACGGAAGAGCGTGCGTGTGACCCCGGGGCCCCAGGGCCTCAGCAGGTGGTGCACAGGAGGCCGCCGTATGACGCCACACTCTTCTTCTGTCCAGCCGCTCAGGCAGGACTGCCTGCAGAGTCTTCTCGAGCACTTCCCCCCAAAGCGCCATGTCACGCCGTGGTCACCACTCACTTCCTGTCCTGTCCCGTCCCACACCCGTCCATGCCGTTTGCTCCCGAGGCTGCTGAGTGTTGCAGCCGTCGTCTGTGACGAGGCTGTTGCCTCTGGGTGTGTCTGCCATGAAGCGGTGTCAGGTGGGGTGAGGTCCCAGGCAGAATATGGGGGGCCACTCTGTGCAACTCAGTTTTACAGTTGCCCCTGGGCCCTAAAACTGCACAAAATCCTAGAGAGGGCCTCGGGCTGAAAGCTCCTCAAGGCCTCTGGCCAGCACCTGCATCCTACTGGAGCTGGAAATAGTCCAAGGACTGGGCAGGGCCCAGACGCCGTCCCTTCCCCACAAGATGCTGAGCTCCTGGTATGGTAGACGTGGGTCTCCCTTTTGCAGTCCCATGGCATCTTACCAAGGGCTGGGTGCAGAGTCTAAACCTGGTAAGAGCTTGTGGAACGGGTTGGTAGCTCTGAGGGGACGGAGGCTCCGGCTGCCAGGACGACTTCTCATCATCCCTGTGAGAATACGCCCCTAGATTCATCTAGGGCCTTGGCGGCCGACCACCGTCTTCCTCCTCCCAAAGGCCTGCCATCCTGCCAGGGGACGTCAGCGTCCTTGTGCGTGACACATCCATCACCCATACCTCACGGACCTCCTAGACCTTTTCAGGTCTGTTGGCCATCGTCACCACTTCATGCTACTGCACACACCCCCAGTTCTACCTTAAATGCTAGGGATTCCCCGAGCTGGCTCTCATCCACACCATTTGGGGGGCTTTAAAATATACAGTCCCAGGTGCCAGAAACTCCAGGAAGGGGACACAGGAACTAGGGGTCCAGTTGGGGACCCCTGGATCTTGTCATCCTCCGTTGCGGCTCTCTCTGGAATTCAGCCTGACAGCAGCTTACCCCCTGCCACACGGGTCACCTCCAGACCCCTCCCTCCCTGTACTGGGTTCCCTCATCAAGTCTTCCAGGCTTCTGACCCTTCTCTTTTCCTCCTGTCCATCGGCTTCCTCCTGTCTCGGTCAATGTCCATCGCATCAGCCTGGAGTGCAGGAGCCGCGTATCAGCGCTCGCGCCCATACCCTGCTCCCTCGTCTCTGCTTGCTTCCCACTGCACCTGTCGACAGAACCGGACGGCAGCCTTCTCCACTCCTCCCGTCCCCCGGGATGGCTGCCACACGCACAGGCAAGGAATCCACGCCCCCTTGAGTTCTTTGGGATGTCCGGCAATCCTCTCACGAGTCGTCAGCCCCGTCCCCCAGTCCCCTCGACAGCCATCGCTAGCGTCCACTCTTATCCTCGATCCCCCATCCCAGCACCCACACCTTGTACACCCACCACGTGCCGAGCAAGTCAGACAGGGCCCCTGCCCTCCTGGAGCTCCCAGCCTGAAGTGGGAAACAGGCAAGCAATCATGACCAGTCTTGGATTGTGAAGAAGGCCAAGTGCAATGCCGGGCCGCCTGCCTTGCAGGGAAATGAAGCCGTTAGGTGGGAACTGCTTTCAACAACCAGTCCTGCTCTGTCTACACACCTGCGGTGTCCACAACCCCTGGTCTCCTTGCCTGTGCTCTCGCTGGAGGAGGCGCCCTTCCTGCTTCACCATCAGCCCCTCCTCTGCGCCCTGGCTCTCCCCTCCCCTGCCAGGCCCGTCAGGGATTAGGTCCCCTCTCAAATGTCCAACCTCTTCTTTTCCATTGCCTCGTTCCTTTCATCTCCAGCTCTTCCATTTTATTATTGGTAATAGTATTAACTGTTTGCTGAGCCTCAAGCAGGTCAGTCTCATCGACAAGATTACTCACAAAGAACCGGCCACAAAATAAAATGGCCATTTGCCTTTGTCTGGGGGGTGGGGCGGGGGGAGGGTAAAAGGGCAGCGAAACGGAGGCGTGGTAGAGGAGGAGACGGTGGCCAGGCCGGAGCAGAGCTTCCGTACTGATGCTGTGCATTCCAAGTACACAGGTTGTTCATTCAGGGAATTAGAGGCTGAGGCAGCTGCTGGAAGGGTGGAGGAACGAAGGTCAGGAAGCCATCATTGAAGGTCATCCGGCAGGTTCCAAAATGGATGGTTCTCCAGAGCCGGCCCCGAAGCTGTGTGGGACCTCCTGGAGGCTCGTGCTGACCCCTACAGCTGTGAGCAGGTGAGGGCAGGCGCTGGCCGGGAAGCGCCTGCAAACCTCACGTCTGCCAGCGGGTCTGCCTCCAGTGCCTCTGGAGAAGAATGGCCTCTCCCCTCCTTTGCCTTCCAAACATCACATGAGGGTTTCATTAGCAGAGCATCTCATTGGGACACTGTGCAGAAGGGGAACCTGGGAGCCCCGTTCCTGGGGGAGACTGTGGAGGAGGGTGGCGGGATGCCCAGGTGATGACAGACAGTCCAGCACGGCGGCTGCGGGGCAAGGCTGGCGTCTGAACTCAGATCTGCAGGCTTTCAAATCCTCTGCTCCATTTCCCAAACCATGCTGACCCCTGTGCAACTTCCTCTTAAAGAACTTGTGTTTTTCCTGCCCCTGCTGCTCTAGAATCGTCTGAAATCCTTTCAACCATCAGAGGACATGGAGGGCTGTGGGCCACTGACTGTGGACTAAACCTTCAGACCCTTTCCTTCTTCTGAAATAATACTTCTCACTTTAGAATCAAACTCAAACAACTCGAGGTGTCAGTTTCCAACCTGCAGTTTTTGAGGTTCTTTTAGAAGCAGAATCCTTCATTCAAATATTACACATAATTCCACTCTACATGGAGGGTCCTGTGGGACTGCTCGGTACCCTGCTGACTGTCCGTCTTCTGTCCTCCCTGGGCAGGGATGGGTAACAGCAGGTTCTGGAGAACAGCAAGCAGGAGGGGGGCGGGGGAGATGCTTCCTATCAGCCCAGAAAGTCCTGGCAAGTCGCAGAGGATTGTGGGAAGGAAATGCCAAGAAAAAGACCTTCATTTCTTTCCTTCCACTCTGGTGGGGGACTTTTATAGGGCAGTGACCAGACTCCTTTGGAGAGGAGCGGGGCCTCGAGGTGTAATATCTAGGAATGGAGCTAAAAAGAAAGTTGTGTCCCTTTGACTACAGTTTTCCGTGAGCTTCATCATCTTTTCCTCGAATAGCTTTGGTTTGAGGACTGGGGACATTGTTGATGAAGAACAGTGTCCTGGTCTGGGTGGGGCTTTCTTTAGGGATTCTTGGAGTCCACAGTTTTGTTGTTTTCCTTCCCTAGCTCCTGCAGACCCCAGGCCAGCTGTTGTGACTGTGTGCATGTGTGTATTCATTTAAGTGAGGGAGACACAGGATCGTAAATTTTTCTTCGTAAATTACAAATATTATGAGCTGTATTAACACTCTGGGCCAAGACAAATGTGATTTTGGATTCTTAAGTCCACATGACAAATGAGTGCCTATTAATTTTTATTTATCTTGAGTGAATTAACAGGAACTAGCAATGGAAAAAAAAAATAATTGTCCTTCTGCTCCTTTGTAGGTAACAGCTGATTTGGAGAAAAGCCTAAGAAACAGTAGCATAAAAATCATTGAATATTGAAACTGAGAGAAACGTTTACTTGTGCTAATTCAACAAACATGTATGGACTATTTCCTAGGTCCTGGGGATTCAAAAGCAAACAAGAAACTGTTTTTCCAGTCCTCAAGGAACTCAGAATCTAGTAGAGACAATGACTAGTGGGGAAACTGCAAAAGTGGGAATTTGGTCAAGGAATAAAAGTTGTATGAGGTTAGAGTGGGCTCTCGTTAACTCTTTTGTGGGTGGCGAGAGAGCCAGGAAAGGCTTGCTGGAGGAAATTATATCTGAGTTGGGTTTTGCTGTATGAATAGGAGTTAGGCAAGAAAAAAAGGTGGGGGAAAATATTCTTGACAGAAAGAAGGAGAACAAGGGTTTAATAAACCAGGAATTGAGTTCAGAAGCCAGCAGTCTGAAGTTATTTAGTGGAGGGAGATGAAGAGAGACAGGGGAGGGGCCCAACCCAGAAAGCTGAGCTGATGATGGGTCTGGACTTTTCCTTAGTGATGGGGGTCATTCAAGGGCATGAATCAGGGGAAGGACCACTTTGCTGGTGCTATGGAGGATGCAAGGCTGGAAGCAGAAGACCCTCATGGGGAGATTGCAGTGGACAGAGAATAAAGTCAGGCAGGGGCAATGTGAAAGGAGAAAGATGATAGACGGTATTAGTTTCTTTTTGCTGCTGTAACAAATCACTCCACATCACTCCAGTCTCTGCTTCCATCATTTCATCTCCTGTCTAACTCTGAGCCTCCTGCACCCCTCTTACAAGGACAGTGGATATCCTGGGCCCACCTGGATAATCCAGGATAATCTCGCATCTCAAGGTCTTAATTTAATCACATTTGCAACTGCCCTTTTACCATATAAATTAACATTCACAGGTTCCAGGGATTAGGAGGTGGATATATTTGGAAGGCAGCCTACCACAAGGATGCAAGGGATTTTGAGAGATGTAGACAATAGTTTGGTGACTGACTAGGGGGTGAGCGGGGTGAGAAAGGAGTGGTTGAGACAACCCCTCTTGTTACTGGCTTGGGCAAGTGGATGGCGGGGCTACTGACAGAGAAAGAAGGAAGAAGTGCAGATTCGGGGAGTAGGTGTGGGGGGCAGGTGGAGAGCAATGAGCTCTCTATGTTGAACATATCAAATTCGAGATGTCCAGCGGGCCATCAGATCTATGGAATTCGGGGGAGGGGTCTGGGCAAGAAAGGAATCCGAGTCACTGTCATGTAATTGGTAATTGAAATTGGGGGCATGGATACGGTAACCCAGGGAGAATACAATAAAAAAAGTTCTTGAACATTATGGTGCATCCGAATCACCTTGGGATAGGGTTGGCAGGTTTAGTGAACGAAAATACAGGATGCCCCATTAAATGTGAATTTCAGATAAACTACAAGGACTTTTTTAGTATGTCCCAGATGTGGCATGCATCTCTGGGCATCCTGAATTTTATCTGGCAACTCAACTTAGGGAGCTTGTTAAAAGGCACGTTCGGGCTTCCCTGGTGGCGCAGTGTTTGGGAGTCCGCCTGCCGATGCAGGGGACACGGGTTCGTGCCCCGGTCCGGGAAGATCCCACATGCCGCAGAGCGGCTGGGCCCGTGAGCCATGGCCGCTGAGCCTGCGCGTCCGGAGCCTGTGCTCCGCAATGGGAGAGGCCACAATAGTGAGAGGCCCGCGTACCGCAAAAAAAAAAAAAAAAAAAAAAAAAAAAAAAGGCACGTTCGTGGGCTCCATTTTCAGAGAGTCTGGTTCAGTAGGGCTGGAGGGCGAGGCCTGGGAACCTGCATTTAACATGCTCCCCTGTAGGGTTTCATGTAGTTAGACCTGTGACACGTATTGAAGGAGAGTGAGGCAGGGAGAGAGCTCAGGGGCAGACCCCAGGGATCTCAGCACTTAAGGGCAAGAGAAGACAGAAGCCCACAAACACACCCGGGAAGGAGATGAGCACGAGGAAGACGGGCCTGGGGTGGTATTCCTGGGATCCTGAGGAATAGGCAGGCGGTGAGCACAGGTGGCAGCTCAGCGAGTAGCTGTAAGGGGCGCACTGAGAAGAGGCCATTGATTGCCATCGTGGGGTCAGTGGTGACCCTAGCAAAGTCGTGGACTCCCTACTGCAACCCCTCTGGGTTCCCCAGAGTCATCCTGCAGCTGTGGGCTGTTCCCGGAGCACCGTGAGAGCGCCCAGCATGTCTCTGCTTCTCTGCCTAAGGGCTGTCCTCAGCGTAGCTTGCTGCAGACAGGCACAGCCTGGAGACGTGAGGGAGCGAATGTCCCAGGGCTACCCTCACCCCTGGGGGATGCCATTGGGGTTTTTGTGTCCCAGCCTCCCCGCCTCTGAGTTCCGTCCATTCAGTTCCCCAGAGGGGGCCCACGGGACGGCTCTCAGTTGCCCACAGTGGCGACCTGCTCCTAAATTCACTTGTTTGGCTTTTCTTCCTTCCCTGTCCCACTCCCTTCTAACCCCCTTGTTCCCATCCTCACTCCGTGGGATCACCTCCCAATTACGTACCCGTGTCCTTGTTCAGGGTCTGCTTCTGGGGGGACCCAAACCAAGACCTTGGAGATGACTGTTTCCGTGGAGCCATGGGGTTTAGCTGTGGGTGACGGCAGAGCAGGAGGGGAGAGTGATGGGCCCTTGAGGGGGGTCTGAAGCAGGAGAGGGTTGTCTTCAGTGAACCCTGACTCCCCAGGTCCCCCCTCCTCACTTGCAGCCGTCAATCCTTGCTGCTTGTACCTTGTGTCCCTCCTGCAGAGCTTCTGGGGGCCTTGAATCCTGGTGGACATTTCCCTGGGACTCTGCCCTCCGCAAATGTGCTGACGAGTGCATGCTGGCTACCCCGCCCCCCCCCCGCCCCCCTGCTTACAGTCACGCTCTTCCTCTCAACACAGGCCTTCAACATCTTAGAGAAGCAAGGAGATTAAGCTTTATGGAGCACTGCCGTGTGTCCAGCTCTGCCGTCCCATTTAACTTTCACAACTCCATATTCCTATCTTGCAAATGGAGAAACTGAGGCTCAGGGGAATTAAGTACCCTGCTGAGGTCCCCCAGTTCAGTAGGGGCAGAGCTGGCATGTGGACATGGCTCGGCCTCTCTAGGATGGCTCAGGCCCATGATGGGTATTTGAAGATGGTGCCCACGCCCAACCACGCCTTTCCTTTCTCTGTCCAGCCCTGTGATCGAATTCTCTCTGGAGAGAATTGCTTCTCTCTTCAAGAAGCAAGGTTCTCTGACTTCTCACCCCTTGGGTGACATTCTCGTCTGTGTTCCTAGTGAAGTGACACCCAGGGCTGGAACCTTTCCAAACGAAGTCTGCGCCCTGTGCCTGTCACCTCCATTGGCCTGAACTTTATCCTCCATCTCCCATCCCAGAATGGCTTTCACTCCTGAAGCAGCGGCAGCCCTGAGTGGGCTCACATGAAGCTGTGGGACCACCTAAAACCCTGAGGTCTTTTTCACCTGGACTGCAGCCAAGTCATGATGCTCCTGGGGTAGTTCATCATTTTGACCCCAAATGCAGGCCTTGACATTTGTTAGGACTGTGGTTTTCATGGTTTGAGCTAATATTGCAAGATAAGAATGTGACATCTATTGACCCCCTTGTCCACCCACAGAGCCCTCTACAAGGTCTTTCTAAAACACAGGGTGATCAGGCCCCACCTTAGCTCAGGATTCCCCAGGGCCTTTCCACCCCTGGAGGAAAAGGTCCAGAGAGAACTTCAGAGGTCTCTTGGCCACAGTCCATCCACAACCTCTCAGGCGTCATCAGAGCCTCCTCCTGGCCTTTGTACATGCTCTTCCCTTCCCACCCGCTGTCTCTGGCTAATTTTTTCTCTTCCTTCCATTCTCAGAGCATTTCCTTCTCTTGGCCGCTGTCCATGACATCCCTCCCCACCCCGCACCCCAGTTGATGGGGGTGAGTCCACTTGTCCCATGTTGTCAGAGCCCCACCTCTTGTCTCAGCTCTAGGGCCTAGCCCTGAGTCACAAGTCACATGTCTTTCTTGAGTCCTCCAAGTTCCAGGCCCTTGCCTCAACCTTGAGGACACAGAGATAAATGCACCATGTTCCTGGGCCTGGAGGAGGTCGCCATGAGAGCGAGAGGCAGGTCCATGCCAGGTGGGGCGATGTGCTGGCCAAGGTAAGCTTCGGATTTCTGGGAAGCAGCACAGGGAAGACAGGTAACCCAGCCTGAGGGGGTCAAGAAGGGCTTCCTGGAGGAAGAATTGCTGAAGTGGAGTTTTAAGGTCTCGGTAGGATACATGAGGCCGAAAAGGAAGGAGGAAATTGGGTTCCCAGCTACAGCCCTGAGGATGCAAGGCAAGATGGGACCTGCAGCAGGGCTTCCAACAACCCTGCACCAGCCTGTTTACCAGATGAAAACAGAGAGTCTCTGAGAGGATGGAGGACTCACTTAAGACCACAGAGCATGGGCCAGAGCCTAGGGCACAGGAGGTGCTCGGTATAGATGTATTATAAGAAAGGGCTGACTGACGGACCACAGGAGTGAACGAGTGAATGAATGAATGAATGATAGAATTCAAGCCCAGGCATGTCTGGCTCTCAGCTCAAGCTCTGGCCTGTCTTGGACCACGTCACCTGAATTCCCTCCACCTCCAAAACAATAACGAAATCCTAGTGATGGGGAGAGTGAATCACACAGCTTCCCCCTATGCCGGCTGTGCTGGTTGCTTTCAGAAAAGACCTCTCTCCCCTCAGCCCATTCCTCCAAGCCAGGAGCCCACAGGCCACCCGCCCCCACCCCACCCCCATTCCAGAACCTTCCCTAACTGCTCCTGGGGCAACTCCACAGCTGCCCTTTTGAAGACGCTGTTTGCTTTTCCTGCCTCCAGTTTTATCATTTTCTCCAGGAAAATATTTGTCTTCCCATTACTTTAATCACGCCTCCCGGGTCCAGCGGGGAGCCTTGGAGGAGAATTAGTTCTGTTTTTTGTTTGCTGTACTGGGAGAACAAACAGGCTTGTTTGACTTACCTGCATTTTCCCAGTAGGTGGACCCCTCGGAGCAAACACCGAGCAGCCCTGCCTTCCACCCTTGGACCTGAGTTGACTGTGGAGCGTTTAAACTGAAAGGGCTTCCCTCAAGCCAGGCCGGGGTGGGTCAGGCCGTTGCCACTGGTTTCCCTCAAAGCACACGGTGCTGTCGCCACCATACGAAGCGCCTGAGCTGGGCCTGAGGTTCTCTTGAGGGTAGGAAACATTCCATCTTCCTCAGATAGCAGCCCGACCCTGTAATACTTCAATGGATTGAAGTAAGAGTGAGTCTTCAAAATGGAAGGGTTCTAGAGATGACGGGTGGGATTGGGTGGAGGGGCTGTGACCAGGAAAACAACTGGAAATTGTGGGTGTGCAAGGGCCCTGGGTCTGGAGCCAGACAGATCTGGTGAACTTGAGTTATTGGTAAGCTGTTTGTTACGTGTGTGTTGCTAAGGACTGAGCTGGCGCTTCGTTTATTCTATACATGTTTAGTGAGCGCTTCCTGTGTGCCAGGTGTGAGGAGGCATCAGTGAACAAAACAGGTAAACGTCTCTGCCCTTTGGAACAACGTTCCAGTGGGAGAAGACAGACAAACATAATATATAAGAAAACCATGTTGCCAGTGAAAAAGGGGATGAAAAAATTGAGCAGGATAAGGGTGAGAGGGGAAGCCTTATGGATGGGGCTGCAGTATAAACAGGGTGGTCAGGGTAGGCCTCGTGGAGAAGGTGTCATTTGGGTAAGGAATTGAAGGAGGAGAGGTACTTAATTCTAGGCATGTCTGATTCCAAAGCCCAAACTCATAAGCCTACACTCCCGCTTTCCCAGCTGAATGAGCCCAGAGAGCTGGTTGCATCATAGCGTTCAGTAAGTGTTTGTTCCATGCCCATCCTTCTTCCTTGTAGGGTCTCTTGGGCACCCATCCACCAGGGTGGACAGACATGAGGGCGGGGCTTCTGGCAGGGCAGCATCCTCAGAGCAAGCACGTAAAGTGGTGGGGCTGGAGAGCAGGCAGCCACCGACGTGGCCATGATTGACCTTGAGGGTAGAGTTAACTCTGGTTGGGGAGTGGAGTTTGACCCGAGAGGGATGGGTCTGGCTGGGAAGGTAAGGCTCACGCAACGACCTTCACCGCGCTCCCTAAATTTGGCCTGTAGACAAATGAATTAAACACACATTAACTGAGAGCCTACTAGGAGTCAGGTGCTTCAAGGTGCTTTCCCATCCGTGTCATTCTCACAACAGTCCTCTGAGGCAGGTAATATTATCTCCACTTTACAGCTAGGAACAAAAAGCCTCCGAAGTTGAAGACCTTATGTGCTGCTGACTGCCTGGGATAGAGATCTGGATCTGTCCGATTCCACAGACCAGTGAATTTTCACATCACCGTCATTATCGACTTCCCCATCTGAACAACCGCCAGCAGCATCGCTGTGACCGTCACCATCATCATCAACATTACCAACCACATCAACATCGTCATCACTGTCAATCCCACCGAAGTCTCCATCAACCTCACCTGTGACATCCCATCAATGGCCCCATGGTCACAGGCAGTTGGGTAATAGTCTGATAGGTAACTAGGTAACAGGTAACTGGGCTTTGGATAAGTCAGGTCATCTCTCTCAGCTTCAGCTTCCTTGTCTATAAAACAGGATAATCTTATCTCCCTCGGAGGGCAGGTGAGATGCTGAAATCAGTCTTTGGTTTCCTCCATTCCACTGAAACTGCTCTTGTAGAGATCATCGATGACCTACATAACTGTGGTCATGATACTCGCCCCCCATGAGAATTGGAGGCGTCTGACCCCTTCTTCCTGCTTTGCTCCTCCTGGTTTTTATGACACTCACTTTCTAGTTTTCCTTCTAACTCACCGATTCCCCTCCTGTCTTCATCCAAACTCTCCAACTGCTTCCTCTCTGGTCCATGCAACCATCGTGACCCGCCCCCCCCCCCCCCCCCCGAGAACACTACAGCAACCTTCCCATCACCAGGGGATGGCCAGGGAAGTGGACCCTAGAGTAGGCTGTGGAGCCCCCCTGAGGAAGGAGGGCCCCTTCCCAGACCCATCTGGGACTAAAAGCAACCTTTCCAAGGAGGAGATGTCGGGCTAATCCTGAGCACAAGTGTTTGCATGTAGTCTGAGGGGCCTCTGCCTCTCGAACCCGCATGCTTTTAACTCTTCTCGCTGGCTGGGTCTGCATCGTCTCAGGAGATCAGAGCCCTTGGACTCCTTCTTCCCTCAAACACGTCCATGCCGAGATGCCAGTGACGGAACCTCGTAGAGAGTGGCCCCCACCACTGGGGGGGGGGTGGGCGGTTCCCACTTAGCAAAGAGCTAAGCAGAGAGCTAAAGAGAGATCTCGTTAGTGGCTGGGGGTATTCATGGGATGCTTTCCTGGAAACTGAAATAGACCCCTTTGGGGGCTACTGTTTCCTCCTCCACACTGGGCCCATCCTGAGACAGATGGTCCCCCTGTTGGGCTGTTCTCACGCACGTGAGCAGAGGTACCCTTTTAGGTCCTCTTGGCCTCAGGAGTATTTTGAATCTGATGCCAGGAGAAGCAGATTGCCTATCCCTTATTCTGGGGGCTGTGGGTGGACGGGTTGGAGAGGAGCTCTCTTCCAAGAATGTGTTTTCCCTTTCATCTTCAGGATGCGATGCGTTTCACTCTCTGCTCTTTTGAGGCTGACACGAGTGTGAGATTGCTTGGGGCGGGGTAACACCTGCGCTGCCTCTGCCTTCACTGCTCCCTTATGGGTGGGGGGGTGAGTCACCAGTGGCATCAGCACGCGTGCCCTTTGCACAGGGCTACCCACTGGAAACACTACGGTCTGCTCCCCACAGCCAGCTTATCCTTCCTAAAATGGCTCGGTGTGTTCGGGCCAGTCCCCTGCTCTAGAACAATCCAGTCTCTTGTTGCCCCTGGGATAACGTCCCAGGCTTCATTTTTGCCTTCGAGCCCCCTACAATTTGGCCACCCATGTCCTTCATTCCTTCTCCACCAAGGTCTTCCCTCCGGGCAGCCAGGCCTCTCTCCTTTCCCAGAGTGTGCCAGCATCCCAGATGCTCCCACACTGACTCGTGGTTAAAATGCCCTCACCCATCCCCTTCTTGTCCGTCTAAACTTCTTCACGTTCTCTCAGACAAACTTGCAACGGCCTGCCTGCTCCCTTGGTCCCTTTGTTCATTCACCCCTGGCCCCATTGGACCAGCTATGCCTCTCATGGGTCAGTCTCCCGTGACTGACCACCCATGACTTCCCCCACTCCCCTGAGGAGGGTTCTTTACAAAGGCGCGGGAGGGCGCAGAGGACTCTGGACTACGCTTTATACCTTAGACTTCCGATGGGTAAGTGATGAGAACTTTGAGTGTCACAAGGAGAAAGGTCCTTAGGATCAAGCTGTTCAACTTTATTTCATAGATGGGAACATGGAAGCTCAGAGAGGGTTGGTGCTGGTCTGAGACCACACAGTAAGGGAGTGTCAGAGATGAGCCCAGAGCGAGTGTGGGCCCCATAGTTCATTAGTAAATTGGTTCTTTTGGAAAGACTACATAATAAATCACAGAATAGGATTCTGAGTTTAAGTCTTACTGGCCATGCTGGCCATGTTTGGTAACCTGTGGAGGTCCCTAGTTGGGGGGTCTGTTTGTAAGGGGTGGTTGACAACCCCCAGGGAAGAGATTCATCCTGAGGGGAGAGGCCACTAGCAATGCCTTTGACCCAGTTGTAAGTGACCGGAAGTTAGGAACGCAGCATGGGGCCTGTTTCTCTAGCCTGTTCCCCACCTGACTTCCTGGACACATACCTGAATCCCATGGAGGGCTGTGTGTGTTTGTGTGCGTGTGTGTGTATTTTAAGGGGAGGGCTCTGCCGTAGAACGTGAAGAAGCTGTTTTATTAAATTCTGAAACACCTTGGATCCCACGCAGCGCTGCTGTGGGACCCCTACAAGAGTGCATCCCTCACCCCCCAACACACCTCATTTTGTTTCAACTCTCCACCCAATTCCCCTCTGCTCTTTTATGAAAAATTAAAGCAATTGTATAGTGTTTCACAATTTTGAGACATTCATATATATTACTGTTTATAGCTCACAACAGGTCTGTGATCGAGCTAGGGCAGGGATTACTATCAATACATCCAGTTGTCAGTTGAGGGAATGAATTCAGGGAGGTCAAATAAATAGTCCAGGGGCTTCCCTGGTGGCGCAGTGGTTGAGAGTCCGCCTGCCGATGCAGGGGACACGGGTTCGTGCCCCAGTCCGGGAAGATCCCACATGCTGCGGAGTGTCTGGGCCCGTGAGCCATGGCCGCTGAGCCTGTGTGTCCGGAGCCTGTGCTCCGCAACGGGAGAGGCCACAACAGTGACAGACCTGTGTACCGGTAAAAATAATAATAATAATAAATAAATAAATAGTCCAAATGTGGAAAGTGATGGAACCAAACAGTGGGCTTGACTCTGAAGACCAGGCCCTTTGGATGGGACCATATCCGGTCCCCTCCCTCCACAAACACTGCCTTTTTCTGAATCTTCTCCTATTCTTTCTCTCCCTCCCTCTCCCAGCTCTTCCCTTTCCTCATCTCTATCTTCCCATCCTCTCTTTTCCATCTCCCCCTCCCTTACTTCTTTTTCCCTCTCTCCTTCTTCTGAGAAGCCAACGTTTTCTCTGGTCCAATACACCCAAAGCATTGTGTCAGGGACATTTTTGCTTGCTTCTTGATATCAAGAGTGACTGCATGGATGTATTTGTGAGGCGAGCCTTTGCCTCCAGGGAGAGAGCAACTAACTGGTTGCTTTCTGCTTCCTGTACCCACCAAAGTGTTGTTTGCAGACAATACACAGAAATTACAGGCAACAAAAGTCGTTAAGCAATCTTTCCTTGAAACAATTAGATTCTGACATCTGCTTACTGTTTAATTATCTTCTGACTGAGGAAATGGAAAAGTTGACAAACAGTTTAACCCAACAAGAGTCAAGTTCCTTATTTTTTGCCCTTTGTGAGTGTGTTTATAGAACACCGATCTGCCAAACCCTCCTAGTCTCTCTGGAGCACTGGCAAAAAAAACATAGACAAATATTTATATTCCATGAACTCAAAACGGTTTTCATGTTTAACTGATTTCGAATGAACGACAATGGCCCTTAATGTGGTTACAAGAATTTGCCATTAATTTTCACTTAAAATGGACCCAGCTGGTATATATGCCTACCCTGTATTCCAGGTCTTAATGATTTATCTTCCGAAAATATGGGCTGCTTCCCACTAGCTGACCGGCACAGCAGCTTAGTGGGGGTATCTGTCTCCTATTACATGTGAACAAAAATTAAGTTCAGAAAATCTCTCTGATTTTGGAGCTCTTTGCACAAAGCATTTGAGGCAGGCGGCTGGGAAACTGGGTGAAGGCCACAGGAGTGAGTCTGGCTCGGCATACCATCCTTTCCTGCTGGCAAAGATGCCGGCTCAAGCTCCCAGGAGGAGACAGGGCTGGGTTGCCAGGGCACATAGGAGTGCTTCAAGGTCTCAGAACGTTTTTAAAAATTTCCTGGTGTCTTTCTACCTTGGCTTTTGTGTGCATCAGTATAATGTCCTAGGTTCTTTGTGAGGTTTCAAGTCTTCCCTCCCTTGGTCTGAAACACTGATGTGGATGGTGGAGTAGAGACGGACCGGGACAAAAAGAGAAGAGTTGAGCCAAAAGAATAGGATTTTCTACTTTGGGGATGTCATTTAACCTTGGTAGCGCTCAGTTTCTGCTGAATCGAGGTAACCAGATAATGGAATATTTTTGTAGGGGATAAATGTTACATTCGTCGGAAAGTTGGGAAAACAGCCTTAAATGGGAGTTAAGGTCCACTTATGAATGAAGCATGGTGGAGGGTAGGAAGTAGGTTTCACATCCATATTAACTCCAAGAGAAAGAGTGAGTTCCTGGAGTGCATCGTAAAGGATACAGCAGCTCCTTCTGAGCTCAGTGAAAAAGAATTCCCTGATTGATTAGTAATGTCTGTCCTGGTTGCCCGGAATGGAAAGGTGGCACCTATGCCAGGTATTCACCATTCATGGATTGGATGAGCTTCCTAAGCCCTTTGATTCGATTTTTGTGATAAGGAATAATTGCTAACGTCTCTCTCTGGAGGGTGAGACCTAGAAAGCTAGACCAGGAGGCCTAAGGAAGTGCTTCTCAAACTCGAATGCCTACACTTGAATCTTGTTAGAAAGGAATCTGTAGGTCTGGGGTAGAGCCTGCCTTTCTAACCATCTCCCGGGTGATGCCGATGCCGTTGGTCTGTGGGCTGCACTTTGAAGAGCGGATCCAAGACAGCACTCTGGACTTGGGGCAGCACTCCTTCACTGCAGGCTTAACAACTTCCATGTGCAGCCCACATACACCTTCTGTGTATATGCTCCTTTCCAAGGAGTTTTCACCCATCATTTAATGTATTCCTCCAGACAGCCTTTTCACGTTGGATAGATTATTTCCCACCCACCGCCCACTTTATTTTTTTGATTTTTAAGGGTTTTTTTGCAGGTGCTGTGGATTTTATGGCTTAGCCCAAGGTCTATATATGGCAGAGCTGGGACTCGCCCCTGCACCTGCCTGGCCCTTTGAGCACCTAACACAGAAGTGTAATCGTAGGGCTAATTGTGTGAGTGCCCTCTACTCAAATGGGGCAGCTCTTGGAGCTATGCCGTGGGATTGGCCTGATGCCAAACGTGCCCTCCGATCACGTCAGAAGGCCAAGTTCTGCCTCAGTGACCGCTGGCTCCACAATTTTAGTCGGTCATTCAGGCTGGCAGGAAACATCCCGTGATCCTGGGTTCGTGGGAAAGAGCCCTCTTTGACCTTATGAGGGTTTTGGAGCCGGACAGACCCAGGTCGGAATCTAGCCATATTGCTTGACCTTGAGCAAGCTGCTAAACCTCCCTGAGTGAAGGCGGCCCCTCACTTGTTCAAAGAGATCATACATTCTTGCTTTACAAAGCTGTTGGGAAGATGGAAATTAATAATACAGTAAAATGGATGATACAGTGCACAGCGCAGACGGAACACTCAATTTCCCCCTTTTGCCCTTCTGAAAAGTGTAATGGTTTCGTTTTTGCTATTCACCGCACAAATATAAGCATTTTAGATTCCCCTTCAATGCAACGGCATCATCTGTAAAACTTCCAAAGTAGAAGTTTAATGTGGCACCTTAGCCACATATGATAAAACAGGAAAATGTATTAAATAGGAAATCCCATTCTATCCTATAGAAGAAAAAAAGTAACTATTTAAACAAACATCAAAGCTTATATGCTAAAGTAAAGCATGTCAGCACCACGAGATAGTCAGTCAACACAGACAAATTTGAAAATGAGAAGGAATCTTTGAATGTCTCCATTGTGACATTAGCGAAGCCGTCGATAAGTTTCACAACTTCTGCTGCCTTGTTTCTGAAGTGAGTGCTGTTATTTCTGTTAGAAGTTGTTGTCGCAGAGTGTTCCTTAAATAGTTTTTAATTGGTTTTAATTTGGAGAAAGAATGTTCTGCTTAAGAGACAGGGACAGGAATTGTCAAAAATAAAAGGAACAGATAACATTCTATGGAAAAACAGTGTAGACAGCTGTACTGTTCTATATACTCCCTTGGCAAATACATGGATACTTTCAATTTTGTCAATTTCGCTGGTTAATGATTTTCGCAGAGCAGTGGTTTAATTGGTAATGCTTCTAATGGGTCACTGGGACATTTATTTTTCACCTCCTGTGTGTTCTTCACCGTGGTCTTTTTACCTGCATAAATTAATAAGGATGGTGGAAAAAAATGCAAACAAGTCAGGCACTGCACTTCACCCTGAAATTTTAGGTCTATTTGGTTAATTCAGGTTATCAATTAACCTGTGAAAAAGGATAAGCCTTATAAAATCTTCCTTTAAAAAACACTGCTGATGATCAAAGTACCATCACCCCGACACTCAGCAAGTAAACAGGTGGAAGCAAATAATGCAAAAATCTTTTTGTTATCACGGTATCTTGGCAAAGTATGAGCCAAAGCAGTCTATCTTTTCTTTTTTTAAGTTTGAGAAATACAGTCAGATTTTTTTCACCTGTCTTTTTAGGTATTATCATAGTTCTGTATGTATGAATTCATCATTCCATTAAAGAATTCTGTATCGCTTCAGCTAAGGGAGCAATGGTCATTCTGCCAGTGGGGTCTTTGCAAATGCCAGCCCAGGTGCCCACATTCTCTTGGCTATAAAGGTAGCAGAGGTCACTATGCTTTCCTAGGAGCTGCTGAGTATGGCCAAAGAATAGCCCCAGTCTCATTACGTGTAACATTTCAGGCATGCCATACTCTGTTCATAGAGCATCTGGCATAAAATATGTATTAGAAACATTTTCTTTTTCCAAACTAAAGTAGATCTGAATTATGCAGGGGAAAATTGACAAGTACAGTGATCTCAGTGATATATACACTTGGGTGCTACGTCACGTGTCCTTGCATTTGCTTAGCCAATAAGATACGAAGAGGCAGGATTTGAATGTTCCTGTCTAACAGACAGAAGTATATATTTATGACTCCATAGGTAATTGGATACAGGATAGATAAGCTTGAATATTAATGGAATAGTTCTCACTGGATTGTCATGGAAGCCAGAGAGGAAATCTATTCAAGTGCAGCTTTGTTTATTCACCAGTGGTGTCATGTGTATTTGAAAGCCAGTTGTGTGGTCAACCACCTAGCTCACGAGACTCTTAGAAGCCTACTATAGCTGGTTCCATAGAAACATTCAGTGCACAAGGGACGTTGAAACAGGGCATCATCCTAGTCTGACATGGGTCCCTTGGTTTCCCACTCTCACAGTTCTGAATCCTATGATGAAAGCTTCCACCACCCGGCCCCAGCTTCAGCTCCAGCACCCCCGACCCAGAGTCCCCTCTCCAGCCCCCTGGCCTCACCATCCTGACTGGGACTTTGGCTCTTCTGCCCCTGCTCCTCTGCCTGGTCGTCTCCTGTTTTCTGAGTTTCTCTTCTTCTCTGCCTGCATCAGTCCTACTCATCCTTTAAGACCCAGCATAGACCCTGTATCAATCAGGGTCCTGGCAAGAAATTGATGATGCATCAGAAAGGATGACTGAAGAGCACCAAGGAAGGGACCGTTTAAGCAGGTGGCTTGGGCACAGGGGAAGCAACAAGTGATGCTGCAGGGCTTGGCGCCTGTTGACAGCATGGAGCTGCTATCATCCCTGGCTGGAAGGGCCGAGAGGAGGGAGGGTTTACCAGAACCACGAGAGAACCACGGCTGCAAGCAGGAGCCACACCTTCACTAGAGGAACTTGGTCCACCCAGCAGAGAGGAGGCCAGAGAAACACAGAGACCTGCTCTTTCCTCCTGCTGTCTACCCCCTGCTGCTGCTCGACCTGGCCAAACACAACTTGCAGGTGGAAGACACGATGTCCTTCTTGCCAGCTGCCCTTACAGGTCAGAGCAGCAGGGAGGAGGCTGGAGCCTGGACAGGGAGGGCCCTCACCTTCTCCTGGGAGCTCCTCTGGGGAATCCAGCCCAGAATGCGGCTCTCTTCTCCTAGCCCTGGGAGCACATTCGCCCTGGAGGAACTATAAGGCTTCTTGGTATTTTCAGTGTATCCTGTCTCCCCGCTGACCGCGTAAGCTCCCTGAAGCGTGCACCTTCACTTATCCTCAGTGTACTTCTCATATGGAAACAACCAGACATCTTGGGATTTCTTGGTCACGTCAGTTTTGAACATCCTGCTCCTTTGTTGCCCCTCCAGGGCATCTGGACCTGGGCCTGGGATGTTGATGGCTATTCAGGTAAGGGTGAAGATTCTGAGGGTCCTGGGCCTGGTTTGGGGAGCTAGATGCAGCAGGAAACCAGAGCACAATAGTTGGCAGAGAGAAGCTAAAGGGCAACTCAAAAGGAGGAGTTGGCGTGATGGGCACAGGGAGTGTCACCAAAACCCAGGGGACCAGAGACAGGGATTGAAATGGGATGTGAATTGGTAACACAGTGCTGGGGGAACCTGAGCAAGTGAGGCACCATCAGGGAGACTTCGGGAGGGGTGGGGAGGGGGTTTGGAAGCAAGTTTAGAGAGGGTGGAGAGAGGCAGTCTACACCTTGCTATCCAATATGGCAGCCACTGGCCATGTGTGGCTATTTCCACTTCAATTAACTAAACTTGACTAAAATTAAAAATTCAGTTCCTTGGTCACACTAGCCACATTTCAAGTGCTCTACTGTGTTGGCCAGTGCAAGTTAGGACATTTCCATCATCACAGAATGTTCTACAGTACAGCCTGGTCCAGAACATCCTAGAGATTTTAGGGTCCCAAGAATGCCAAAAAACCAAAAAAAAAAACAAACAAAAAAACCCCACAGACGTGTTGGTTTGCTTTGATCTGTTCATGTCTGTCTTACTGTCAAACAGACCTAGTTCCAAAGCTGCACTTTGCTAGTGAGTCATCACATGATGAGTCCCCAAACCTCAGTTTTCTCATCTAGAAAGCAAAGATGATAATAGAGGACTCACTAGACGGAGGATTGAAAGTTGTCTTGAATGATCAGAGATGCACGGGAGCTGCTTAATAAATTTCAGTTTCCAACCTCCCTTGTGACAACAACGATCTTCACGGGCATTTATTAAAGCTGGTTTTGCTGACACTGTGCTAAATGGTTTATAATGACTGTCTCATGCAATCCTCACAATAACTCTGTAGGCAGAGAGCATCATCGTTCCCATTTTGCAGATGAGGAAACGGAGCCTCAGAGCTTAAAGCACGCAGCGGTGAAGCCGAGTTTCTGTGTTCTTGGTTCAAACAGTCACACGTTGTTCTCTGCCGTTTCCCATGTCTTATCTAACCAACCAGGCCACTAAGAACATCATCTTGGGCTTCATTTGAACCCCGCATCAAGCCTGGCATGGGCACGGACCGACACTTGGTCGCCAGTTGGCACATCCATTTCCATAAACTGTAATAAAAACACTGAAAATTTCTTCAGCCCTGATGATTGACGTTAACATTCGCTCCACGACGGGGGTCTTGAAAACAAATCCAGGAGCATTCAATCTTTGTCTTTAGTTAAGCGCAGAGCTGGCAGAGAATTAAAATCCAGGAGATTTTAGGAGCACCATGACCTTGGGTGCAGAGGGAAGAGATGGGTTCTCGTTTGGGGAAACTTAAAAAAAACCCAGAAAGTGGGACCATGACTGGCTTTGAATGTAAGTAGCCCCAAAGTGGAATCTGATGTGTCCTGGGGAAATCATTTATATTCTTGGACTTTCAGGTTCTTCACCTGAAAGAGACCAAGCCCTCCCTCTCCTGTGGGTGGGCTTGAGGATTGAATGGGTCTTTAGGACACAGTGCACAGGGATGCCCTCAGTAAACACACTTCCAGGCAGCTTCCAGGTCACCCAGATCTCTCTGTTTAGTGAAAGGAAAGAAACTCTTATTGTTTGCACCACACATTTTCAAGGAAAATAAAGTTGTGTCCTGGGAATTATACAAATGATGTTAATTTCCACCTTGATTGGAAAGTCTCTCCTTTCTTCCTTAATTTACTGAGATAAACTAGAGCTGTGGAGGGACAGACCCCCACACCCCATCACACCTCCCAGCCTCCCCCAGAGCTGGATCCTGGCTCCCTACCTCCCTGGTGACCAGAAGGTCTGCTTACCAGCTCCTGGCTGACGATACCAGTGGGGTACTGAGATGGTTTAAAGGAAAGAGAACAACACGTGACAACCCATGTAGTACTGGAGCAGGGCGGAGGCTCCCGAGGCAGTGAATCCAAGTCCCTCTGCAGCCTCAAGTTAGTGACATCAGCCTGAAGAGAAGCCTGGGGTTCACTGATCTCGCCCTACCTCCTCCTCCAGTCTCTCAACAGGTTATTTCCTCTAGTGAATCCCAGCATGAGCTGTTTTTCCCCTGCGTTATTTGTTGGGGTCTGTGGGGAATTCTGAGCACCCTGGGTGGGAGTCACTGCATTGTCCGAAAAGACCATGTGACTAAGTGTTAGGTTCAGTGACATTATCTCCAAGCAGGTCAGGGTGCGGCAGTTCGGTGTGAAAAAGTTCTGATTTTAGAGTCAGACTTCCCTGGGCTCCAGTCTTGGCTCTCTTGGGAGCTGGGCGTCACTGGGCAGGTACTTCAGCTCTTTGATATTTTGAAGTACCAGCTTTGTATGGGGGTTTTCACAGAAGTTATGCATTCTAATTCTTACAACACATCCTCTTTATCCATTCATCTGTTGATGAGGTGTGTTTTTGGTTTTTTTTTTTAAAAAAACATCTACTGGCAAAGAGTAGAGAGAAAGTTCTGGGATCTCCTCTCTCCCTGAGTTAAGGAAAAGCTGGATGTAGTGGTCCTTCTGATTTCACTCCTTTAGCATCTCCCCGGGCACTTAGAGGTCCTCAGCTGATTGGTCAGCACACACACAGGGTGTTATTTCAGCCTCAAGCTGTGTTGGTGGGCAGGAGCTAGAAACCAAGCCCTACTCCCAAACCAAATGAAATGCACACGCCACCCCACACGGTTTGTTTCAGGGGGAACCGCCCTTCAGACTTCCTACTGCCACAGCCCCCTTTTCTAACAACCTCTACTTATGCTGGCCAACGATCCAGATCTGCTTCCAGAACCTCCTGCTTTGCCTAGGCCCTCATTCTTGCCCCCCGCCTCCATCTTTGAAAGGAATAATTGCTTATTTTTATAGTTACAGACCCTCGCACAGTACGGTGAGGAAGGTAGCTGAGGAGTGGGCCCAGAGGAGGGGAAGGGACTTGCCCAAGGTCACACAGCTTGTCGGGGCCAGACTTTCTCTGATTCTCAGGACAGGGTGTTTTCCTCTAAAGCTCCTCCCCTTCCCCCCCACCCCCCACCCCGCAACAAGCTGGCTGGTGAAAGCAGGCTGCCTTTGGGCTTAAAACATCACCACCTAGAACTACCTTGACTTTTCAGACCTCACTGAGAACAAAAAAAGCAAAAGAGAACAACGGCAACAAAGCAACAAACCCAGAAATTAATAAAACCTTCCGCGATTCCCCAGCCCTGACCTGAGAGGCCTTTTTACCGCGCAAATCAGAGTGGGGCGTTTCCCCATGGCCTGCTCTGCCCAGGGTCATTCTGCCGGGGAAAGCAGCATATCTGGGGATATCACCCCACCCTGCCTTTTGTGGGTGCTTTATGTTTGTCCATTTAGGTTACATTGTCTTCAAGAGCGCCAGTCCTGCCACTTGTTTATTTTCCACCTTATTTTTATTTTATTTTATTTTTCGCTGCCGCTTGTTTTTCTTGGGCTGTTTTCATTAAGGCTCTGCCTCTCCCAGGCAAAGCCAGGGACTTAATTGCAGCTCCGGGAGGCTATCTCCCCAAACTGAATTTCATCTCTTCTCAGGCCACTGGAGCCCTCCCTGCCGGCTATCTTTACATTAGCGGCTGACCCGTCCTTTTGCTGGGAGGTGAGGCTGCCGGCGTCTGCGGTGTCACCCGCGCTGATGGACTGCAATGCTTTGTGAGAGGAGGCGTCCGCCGTCTGGCTCCCTTGTACTTTCTAGAATTGTAACACAGGCTCTAGTGATTCAGGGCAGAGATTGCATTATTCACCTTTGCATCCTCAGCGCCAGGTGCAGGCCTGGCTCCGAGCACAGGAAAGTCCTGTTGAGTTAGAATGTATCTCCACGTACTTCTATTCCACTCAGGGCGGTCAACCCACTGGCTCTCAAGCCTGCTATTTGCTTCACACTTTTGTTCAAGCGGCTGCCCCTGCCTAGAATGCCCTTCCACCAATATTTTTTTAATAAATTTATTTATTTACTTATTTATTTTTTGGCTGCGTTGGGTCTTCCTTGCTACGCGCAGGCTTTCTCTAGTTGCGGTGAGCGGGCTTCTCATTGCAGTGGGCTTCTCTTGTTGCAGAGCACGGGCTCTAGGCGTGCGGGCTTCAGTAGTTGTGGCACACGGGCTCAGTAGTTGTGGCTCACGGGCTCTAGAGCTCAGGCTCAGTAGTTGTGGCGCACGGGCTTAGTTGCTCCGCGGCACGTGGGATCTTCCCGGACCAGGGCTCGAACCTGTGTCCCCTGCATTGGCAGGCGGATTCTCAACCACTGCACCACCAGGAAAATCCCCTTCCACCAGCTTTTGACTGTTCAGAATCTTGGCAACCTTCAAGGATCTATTCCACCCCCTGGTAGATGGTACACTCCCCTTAGGAAAAAGGTTGGACTAATTTATGTTTGTATCCTAAGGCAGAGGGCCTCAGCACGTGTCTGCTGCATGAATGAATGAACAAAACTTTACGTTTCCCCATTTTGATTCCTTTTTAAAGTCCTTCTCAGAAACCCCTCCAGCCCGTCGGGCTCTCTCCCTCCCATTGGCCCGACCTCTGGATGCTCTGATCTCTGTTTGGCTCCAGCCTCCCAGGCTTGCTTGGCTATGTTGGAGAAATCCTTTCTGTCTTCTAATCCTCTTTGTCTTATTTCCCCCAACTAAACTGGTCCTAGAAGAAGGGCTGTAAGGCAAGCTGGCCAAGGTCATTCCAGAGGGTCCAGCTGAGGCAGAGAAGGACAGATGGAACCATTGGTCTAGGTAGGAAAGGAGTCAGGTGCTGGAAACAGGCTGGGACACCGGGGATGTGAGATCAGGCATGTGAGGTCAGGATTTTAGAGCTCAAGTCAATGGGTTTTTCCATCTAGAAGGTACAGCATCCCCGAGGGCTAGCATTGGCAGAGATGCGCTGTGCCAGTGACAGTAATGTTGGCGTCTGGAGCTCAGATCCCAAGGCAAAGACTCGTGGTTCTCAGCCAAGATTGGTCGCTCTGTGCGAGGCCTGGGGGCTCTTGACCAATAGGAACTGGCAGTGGCCAGAGGATGGCCAGAGGCCTGCATGTGAGTCCTGCCACTAAAGTAGTCAGGGGCATTGTAAGCCCCTTGACGGCTGGTATCATGTCACCACCTCATCCTAGTGTTTGTCTAAGTCCCATTGAAGTCAGATCTGGCTCTAGAAATCTTCATCTTTAACAAGCTCCCGAGGTCCCGATGAAGCACTAAAATGTCACGCCCACTGCCTTCCGCTTCTGAGCTGGACACACAGTGGGTACAACGTAAGTATTTCATATGATTGAAATCAGCTAATATGTTATGTGTGGTCTCTGCCTCTTGAGTTCCAGCTAAGATTGGCTTAGACCTCCAAAGTTCCTCCCCGTGGAGATCCAGGGACCCCAAGATTCCTGACACCCTCTGGGGGATCACATGCTATCAGCTCCCGCTGCCCCAGGCTCTTGCTTTCACACCTACTCTATCTCACGGCTCATGGACCCAGACGGGAAGTTCAGCCTTGTTTCATTTTCCATAGAACAATTCTATGGCACAAAGCATTTGTGGGTCAGGCAGATTGATTTGAAGATACAGGGTGGGGCGGGGGTGGGAATGAAGGAAGGTTTTACGCCACAGCGAGGCAAACAAATTCATGTTGAACATTAGGTGTTTCCGATCTTAAAATGCCCTCTGGCCACCCCACCACTCATGCTTCTCCCTTACCTTTGACTCCAGGCAGCTACAGCTTTTGCACCGTCTTCTGCTCCCCAATTCCTCCCATCTCTGGCTCTCTCACTCCCTTCTCCTTTTCCCCATTTTAAGCAATCCCTGATCCTTGCCTCATTTCCTGCAGAGCAGGCTGACCTCTGCCCCCATGGCCTTGCATGTGGCACACACCCACGCCTTCAGACCTCACCATCTGCTCTTTAAGGCATCTCCCCAAATAGAGACCTTCTGTGCCTTAGAGGAATGCCGGTACCAGCTGTAGGTGATAAAGCTTCACCTCATTGCCTGTATGTGGAGCGCAGAAGCTAGAAGAACCAAGCTGACATCCTGATTCATCCTGAAGATCATGAATCAAACTCAAGTTAGACAGGCAATGGCCCAAGGTCTCCGGCAGGTGAGAGGCAGAGTAGGAGCTAGAGCTTTGGCCCCTGGCATTCATGCTCCCGCTGATTAATCGATTCCCTGAGAAACTCAGGATTCCAATGCACTTTTACAAGCATTGCAGTTAGCAGTAGGCTTCGGGGTCAGGCCACGTGGTCCAAGAAGACTGCCCGATGACCCCTACTGGTGCTTCATCATCACCTCACCCTGACTCAGAAGGTCATTCTCACGGTCACAGCCCTTCTGCCTCTTCACTGGTCTTGGGCTGACAGACAAGAGGCAGGATTCTCACTCATTAATATACTGCTTGATCTTGGCCCAGAGATGTCTTCTCTTCAGGTCTCAGTTTACTCACCCTTAAAAATAGCTCTGTGTTTGGCACTGTCCTAGAAGTTTGTAGCAACGTCTCAGGTGCCTTCAAGGGGCGGCATACTTGGTTCCAAGTATGTGTGTGGCTTTAGGGGTGGGGAGGGGAGGATTTGGGGCTTTTCACCCCCAATCCAACTGGAGGCAGCTCCACTTATATCTGTTCTAATGACTGGGCTTTCATAAAGCCTTCTGATCAGAGAAAGATTTCCATTACTTCAAAAGGACTTGACAACCTCTGGTATAGCTGACATCGAGGGTCCAAGGCTCTGGTGAAATATATAAGCCTTCCTGGCTGCAGTGAGGGGAGCTGTCCTGCAGGGCGCGCGTGGCTGTGCTGTCCGTGTGGCCACCATTAGCAAATTGGGACATCCATCACGAGGCAGCTGGGGCAGCTGGATGGGTGGGTCCCCACCGTGGAGGCTGTTTTGGGGACTTTCTGAGTATTGGCAAGTGTGAATCAGGCCCAGGTTTTCCATTTCCTCTGCCCAATACACTTTCATAAGAAGCTATAAGTGTGTGCTTCCGCGAAATGCAGATGCTAAAAGTCCCACGGTCCAAAGGGGATGTGGGCGAGAATGGACGGCTGGGTGGGCACCCAACATTTCCACTGTGGGTGGTACACTGTGGGTGAAAATTCTTTCCTGCCTGCAGCCCGTCCCAGGAGCAAGTCCCTGGTCAGCCCATGTGCTCCGTGGCCCTTGCATCTTGCGTGTCCCTTCTTGTCCCAAGTGTCTAAGGTTTGGAGAGCAGCCAAGGCATGACACTGGCAGCACCTGTGTGGATAAGGTCTCTCCTGGTCAGCAATGTCGGCCTGGTTCCTGCTCACACGCAGACCTGGCCTGGCCCACCATTGATGCCCTCTGGCCTCATAATCATGGTCAAAAGGCACAATAACTTCTATGTACAACACTTCAGAGTTTGCCCAGTGCTTTCCTATCCGTGATCTCATTTGATCCCACGCAACACTAGGAGGGAGGCAGGTAGGGACCACTCCAGGTCTTTGGAATCGAAATCCAGTGCTCTTTGCTCTCTACTCCAAGACCTCCCAAACTCAGTCTGTCCTCATCCTCATTTCAGATTTCTGCATCGCTGAAAAGGAGACCATTACTGATGAAGTTTCCTTGGCATTTCTTATCCTGCCTGAGTTATTAACACAACAGCTTAATGATTTGTTCCTACAGTCATTCATTTATTCACTCACTCTCTGAATCATTCATTTCTTTACACAGTCACTCCATTTATTCAGCTGCTCATCCCATCATTTAGCCATTCATTCATTCATTCATTCAAGTCCTTGACTATTGGGCTTCCCTGGTGGCGCAGTGGTTGAGAATCTGCCTGCTAATGCAGGGGACACGGGTTCAAGCCCTGGTCTGGGAGGATCCCACATGCCGTGGAGCAATTGGGCCCGTGAGCCATGGCCGCTGAGCCTGCGTGTCTGGAGCCTGTGCTCCGCAACAAGAGAGGCCCGCGCACCGCGATGAAGAGTGGCCCCTGTTTGCCACAACTAGAGAAAACCGTTGCACAGAAATGAAGACCCAACACAGCCAAAAATAAATAAATAAATAAATAAAAGCCAAGCATTTGAAGCCCTTAAAAAAAAAAAAAAAGTCCTTGAGTATTTACATTGTGGCCACTTTAGGGAATAAGAAGAATGCTAAGTTGTGATTCTTGACTTTGAGAAGCTTATACTTTGAGAAACTATGGGAAAGAATGTAATATATGATTTCCCAGTCACATAGGATATATTTTCATTTGTTCTTACCACTAAGGGCTGATCGATGCTACTGACTTCTATAAGTCATTTAGCTTTCTGAAATCTCAGATGTGTTTTGGTTGGGGAGATGCTGGGTTAGGTGAGTTTTAGGTTCCTGCAGTGCTGGAGTCCTGTGCTGCTGCAGGAGTTTAGAGAAAGGAAGTTTCTGATAGCTGGGGTGGTCAGGGAAGGCTTCTCGGAAGAGGTAGGATTTGAACTCAGCTTGGGAAGTTGGGGAGGATTTGCAAAGATGAAGAGAGCAGACACAGACGTAGAGGACATGGGGAGGGGGAAGGGTAAGCTGGGACGAAGTGAGAGAGTGGCATGGACATATATACACTCCCAAATGTAAAATAGATAGCTAGTGGGAAGCAGCCGCATAGCACAGGGAGATCAGCTCTGTGCTTTGTGACCACTTAGAGGGGTGGGATAGGGAGGGTGGGAGGGAGACGCAAGAGGGAGGAGATATGGGGATATATGTATACATATAGCTGATTCACTTTGTTATACAGCAGAAACTAACACAACATTGTAAAGCAATTATACTCCAAAAAAAGATGTTAAAAAAAAAAAAAAAAGATGAGGGGAGCATAGGCCGAGGTTGGTGGCAGAAGAAGAAGTGAAGGTTTGTGCACGTTCATGGGGCTCTGGAGAGGTGTCCAGGCCAGGTAAGTGGAAGTGTGCAGGGAGGACGGGGGGTGGGGGGAAGAGGCGAGCATGTGGGCAGGCATGGGTGGGCGTGGGGAGGGGGAGGTTTATGGGCAGGAGACTGTGTGAGAACCTGCCTCCAGCCCTTCTGTGCTTGACTGTTTGGCTTTGTGTTGGTTGAACCTGAAGTCTGAGGAGGTAACAGCTCGGTAATTTTCCCTCCAGCTTTGACGAGAAACTTGGGTGCTGCTCTTTGGGTAGTAAAATGGCCTTTGCCTCTTTCAGCCTTTGGCAAGCCAAACATTATCAAATTGTTTTCTTTCTCTCTCTATTTTATTTGTGTGGTTTGTGTGTGTGTATGCATATGTGTGTGTGTGTGTGTTTTGTTTTGTTTTGCTTTGGTTTTTTTTTGTAGGAAAGAGAGAAAGAAAGCAAAAAATGTGAGTCAAAAAGGAAAAAGGTAGAGAGAAAAAGAGGGGAGAGGGAGGAAAAGGAACAGATTCTATAGGGAGAAGTTAAGATGTTGAAATACAAGGAAGACAAGGCAACGGGCAGAGAAGTGATACAGTTACAGGGAGGCTGGAAGGGGGAGAGAAGAAAAAAGGAAAAGGGGGAAAGGAGGAGAGAGGAGATCGGGGGAGGAAACAAAGGAGAGGGAGAGGGGAGAGAAAGGAAAAGAGAGAAGAGAAAAAAGGGGAATGAGAAAAGGAGAGAAAACAGAGGAACAAGAAGAGTTGAAAAACCACTGGCATCTGCTTCATCCTCCTGAGAGCTTTGACTATCTCTTGCCCCAAATACTCGGGATACATATCTGGATCCCTCAGAACCAAAATGCCACAGAAGGACCAACTCCTCGGGGTTAATCACAAAATCAACTGCTTTTCCAGATGGCTGTTTCTGCTTTTGCAGAGAGACAAAGGAGCAGCCGTCTGGGGTTCTCTCCCTCTGGTCCACTGTATGTTGCCATGAGCATGGTCCCCCCGTGGTCAGAACCATCCCATGCTTCCTCTGTAACTATTATAGGTATAGCTGGTGTCGCAGGAGTTATTGGAGTTATGCCTCTCCCTCCCTTCCCACTGAAATGACCATGAAAACACCCATTCTCAGGAGAGAACACCCAACCCATAGACAACTCAAAAGACTTGGGAGAGAAGATCGTTCCCTAATCTGATAAAGAAAACCTATCTTAAGATAGGAATAAGACAAAGACATCCTCTGTCAACAATATCTTTTAAAACATTTCCCTGGAACTTTTAGCCAAGGCAAAATTTCATAAAGTACAGGAAGAAAAGCACCTTAACTATTGAAAATAAGAGAAAATTATTATGGATTTTAGGGTATATAATCATATATCTAGAAAACAAGGAGAATCAATAGAGAAACTCTTAGAGTTTATAATAGAACTTGCTAAAGTGGCCAAAGGAATGGTAACCCTAATAATCTCAGGGTCCCATGTGGCTTAGTCTCAGAACAGAGTTACACTCAAAGGAAACCTAAGTTTGACCGTAGGAACCTTGAAGAATCATGTGGATTTTTACTGCAGGATTTCTTAGGAGCGCTAGCTATGACCAGAGGATTTACACATCCAAATACATAGTTTTGCAGAAATTCTCTCTAGACATCCTTTCCTCTTCCTAAAGCTATACTTTCATGGCGGCAGCTCGTCCCCTGGTACTTCTCCATTCAGGCGGTGCTTCCATCACTGTGGTCTCCTCTCCCACCTACACTTTGTCTTTCACCAGTGGACCCCACTGCCCTGTGTCTGAGGCTTGAAGGTGGCTGGAGGAGAGGGCATCTTGTGCCTCCTGGTTGTCCCCACACCCATGGCAAGAGGAGTGCTGAACCCCGGGGAGCAGAGCCCTTCTTTTGCTCTCACTAATTTTCTTGTGAATAATCACTGGGAACATTGCTAGTGAATATATTCTCCTCTCTGCAAGGTACAATATATGCAAGATGAAATATACAAAAATCAATCAATTTCTTATATACCCGCAATAACCAGTTTGAAGATAAAAACAATCAAAAACATCATCTGCCTCTGAATGATTCTCAGAGAGAATTCTGTGGGATTTTCATGCAGGAAGCCACAAAACTTGATTAGTTTTGTGTAAGAGAAGATTTGAATAAGTAGAGAGTTGTAATATGTTTTGGGTTGGGAAAAAGGAACGATGAAGAGACATTCATTTTTCCTGAATTAATATGGAGATCTAGCAAAATTAGAATCAAAATCTCAGTGGAAACTTGGTAATTTGGTAATGAACCTGAAAGAATAACAAGCTAAAAATAGCTAGGAAATATTTGAAAGAGCAAAAAACATGATTTGTTTAACAATATTCAAATGTATTTAAAAGCTGCAGCGATTGTATAGCAAGGCACTGGCTCCGGAACCTGCCAGTATCAACGGCACATAAGTGATCACCGTAAAACCAACCTTACTGTGGGTACAAAAGCCACATGAGATAAAAAGAATCATTGCAAATCAATGGGAAAGGGGTGGATTAACAACTGATGTTGAGAAAGTGGACTACTTGGGAGGCAATCATTTTAGATCCTTACTTTTTTCTCAAGTAAATTTCAGATAAATTATAGCATTAAGCACAAGGAACCCCACAACAATAGAAGAAAACTTAAGTGAATATTTAAATCATCATAGAGTGGGAAACACCTATCTAAACTTAAAAGGAATTGAAGAAATCACAAAGGAAATTGTCTATGTAAAAGTTCCAAAAATATATTTTAAAAAATGAAAAAATTAAAACATAAATGACAAATTGAGAAAAATATTACTAACAGATATGGCAAAAGGTTAACAGCCTTAGCATATAAAGAGCTCTTACAAAGCCAAAAAAAAAAAAAAAGACTAAAATCTCAGTAGAAAAATTGGCAAAAAACATTTACAAAATAAGACATACAAATGGCTAACATATGAAAAAATGTTTAATTTTACTGTTAGCCAAAGAAATGCAAAATAAAACAAGATTCTATTTCACCTGTTCAGTTGTTAAGATTGATGATGATGATGACAATGGTGATGAAATAAATATTGTGACCGTGTGATGAAGCTGGAACATGAAGTGTCACAATCTGTTGAATTTCAACAGTCTTAATGTTTTTTGACTCAACAGTTCTATTTCTAGGAATCCATCATAAGAAAACACTGGTGATCAATCTGCCAAGTTCACTGGTCCAAAGTCGCTGGGATTGGAAGCAAGTTCCTGAGTTATCTGGCTACTGGGGGTAATGATACAATGTATTGGTTGTTTGTTTAAGGGCAGTTTCATGGCCTATAGGAAAGCATCTTGACCTTGCAAAGTGCTGTGTCACAGATGGCTCTCCGACCTTCCTAAGCATATAGGTGGCTAAGAGCCGTGTGGCTGACAGGGTCTTGGTGCTCCGGCTGGCTGTCAGGCCTGAGCCTCTGAGGTGGGAGAGCCGAGTTCAGGACATTGGACCACCAGAGACCTTCTGGCCCCACATAATATCAACCAGCCAGAGCTGTCCCAGAGATCTTGGTCTCAACGCTAAGACCCAGCCCCACCCAACGACCAGCAAGCTCCCGCGCTGGACACCCCATGACAAACTATTAGCAAGACAGGAACACAACCCCACGCATTAGCAGAGAGGCTGCCTAAAATCATAATAAGTTCACAGACACCCCAAAACACACCACCGGACGCGGTCCTGCCCACCAGAAAGGCAAGATCCGGCCTCACGCACTAGAACACAGGCACCAGTCCCCTACACCAGGAAGCCTACATAACCCACTGAACCAACCTTACCCATTGGGGGCAGACACCAAAAACAATGGGAACTACAAACCTGCAGCCTGTGAAAAGGAGACCCCAAACACAGTAAGTTAAGCAAAATGAGAAGACAGAGAAATACACAGCAGATGAAGGAGGAAGATAAAAACCCACCAGACCAAACAAATGAAGAGGAAATAGGCAGTCTACCTGAAAGAGAATTCAGAGTAATGATAGTAAAGATGATCCAAAATCTTGGGAATAGAATAGAGAAAATACAAGAAACGTTTAATAAGGACCTAGAAGAACTAAAGAGCAAACAAACAATGATGAACAACACAATAAATGAGATTAAAAATTCTCTAGAAGGAATCAATAGCAGAATAACTGAGCCAGAAGAACGGATAAGTAACTTGGAAGATAAAATAGTGAAAATAGGGCTTCCCTGGTGGCACAGTGGTTGAGAGTCCACCTGCCGATGCAGGGGACACAGGTTCGTGCCCCTGTCTGGGAAGATCCCACATGCTGCAGAGCGGCTAGGCCCGTGAGCCATGGCCGCTGAACCTGTGCGTCCAGAGCCTGTGCTCCACAATGGGAGAGGCCACAACAGTGAGAGGGCCATGTACCACACACACACAAAAAAGATTACTCTACCCAGCAAGGATCTCATTCAGATTTGACGGAGAACTGATCAGAAATAAATGAAAAAGAAATAAAGGAACTACAGCAAAGATCAATAAAGCTAAAAGGTGGTTCTTTGAGAAGATAAACAAAATTGATAAACCATTAGTCAGACTCATCAAGAAAAAAAAGGGAGAAGACTCAAATCAACAGAATTAGAAATGAAAAAGGAGAAGTAACAACTGACACTGCAGAAATACAAAGGATCATGAGAGATTACTACAAGCAAGTATATGAGACTGAATCAGGAAGAAATAGAAAATATAAACAGACCAATCACAAGCGCTGAAATTGAAACTGTGATTAAAAATCTTCCAACAAGCAAAAGCCCAGGACCAGATGGCTTCACAGGTGAATTCTATCAAACATTTACAGAAGAGCTAACACCTATCCTTCTCTAACTCTTCCAAAACATAGCAGAGGGAGGAACACTCCCAAACTCATTCTACAAGGCCACCATCACCCTGATACCAAAACCAGACAACGATGCCACAAAAAAAGAAAACTACAGGCCAATATCACTGATGAACATAGATGCAAAAATCCTCAACAAAATACTAGCAAACAGAATCCAACAGTGCATTAAAAGGGTCATACACCATGATCAAGTGGGGTTTAGCCCAGGAATGCAAGGATTCTTCAATATATGCAAAGCAAGCAGTGTGATACACCATATTAACAAAGTGAAGGATAAAAACCATATGATCATCTCAATAGACGCAGAAAAAGCTTTCGACAAAATTCAACACCCATTTATGACAAAAACTCTCCAGAAGGCTTCCCTGGTGGCGCAGTGGTTGAGAGTCCGCCTGCCGATTCAGGGGACACAGGTTTGTGCCCCGGTCCAGGAAGATCCCACATGCTGTGGAGTGGCTGGGCCCGTGAGCCATGGCTGCTGAGCCTGCGCGTCTGGAACCTGTACTCCGCAACGGGAGAGGCCACAACAGTGAGAGGCCAGCGTACCAAAAAAAAAAAAAAAAAAAAACTCTCCAGAAAGTAGGCAAAGAGGGAACTTACCTCAACATAATAAAGGCCATATATGATAAAACCACAGCCAACATTAGGCAGAAGACCTAAATAGACATTTCTCCAAAGAAGATATAGACTGCCAACAAACACATGAAAAGCTGCTCAACATCACTAATCATTAGAGAAATGCAAATCAAAACTACAGTGAGGTATTACCTCATAGCAGTCAGAATGGCCATCATCAAAAAAATCTACAAACAAGAAATGCTGGAGAGGGTGAGGAGAAAAGGGAACCCTCCTACCCTGTTGGTAGGAATGTAAATGGATACAGCCACTATGGAGAACAGTATGGAAGTTCCTTAAAAAACAAAAACTAGAACTACCATAAGATCCAGCAATCCCACTACTGGGCATATACCCTGAGAAAACACTGGCGATAGAGTCTGAATGTTCATCACAACATTATTTATCAAACCTAAATATTGGAAATCATTGAGGCATATGACAACAAAAGATTAATAAAATAGGGTATATTTATGTTGTAGAATATGTTTTTAAAAGCATAGGTCAGGGTATATTTAACAACATGGGAATATGCTTACAATGAAATGTTAAAAATTAAAAAATAATCAAAAGTGTGTGTGTGAGGGTGTGCACATGTTTGTATAGTGAATCTCAGTTTGCTACTCTGCTGTATGTAGGGTGGAGGAGAGGCAGAATTAACATGGCCTGTTATTTAACTTCTTGCCCTCAGTCCTCTCACCTGTAAAATGGGATCACGATACTTGACTCTCAGGGCTGTGTGAGAATAAATGAGGCAGCCTATGAGAACATGATATAAGTTCTAATTTTTCATGCACCTGTATCACCTCTCCGGGGAGGCTGGATTTTCCTAAGGGCAGGAACCAAGGGGCTCCTTTACCTGTGAGAGGAGGAATTGGACTGGTGGTCATTAAGATCCACAGGTAAACTTTAAGTTCTGGGACTGTGTTGAGTTCTAGCCCTGACTTAACCTCATGCTCCTTGCATGACCTTAGGCAACTCACCATCCACCCCTGGACTTCAGCCTCTTGGGATCTGATGAGGGCATGACTAGGGTCCCGTTGAGAGCTGTGATGATGCAATTCTCTTTGAACCTCACAGTTAAAAGTCACAGTCATCTCATAGTTCATTTGGGTCAGGTCTGGGCTCATGGGGCCCTCTGAGAGGGCTACTGCCCACAGAGAGATGTATCAATTGATCAAAGGACTCAGTAATTATGTCGGCACATGACGACAGGAGTTTTCTGTTTCATTCACTTCTGTGTTTTCAGTGCCTAGAACAGGGTCTGGCACCTAGTGGGCACTCAATACCTATCAACTGAATGAAGAATGGATGGGGAGATGGACTGATGGGCAATCCTGAAAGAAGGCTAGGTGGCTGACTTGAGATGGGTGTCCTCAGGACCTCTCTCACGGGCCTTGGAGCCATCAGGGAAGGAAGAGGGAAGGTAAAGGTTAAGGTGGTGCAATTGAAGACAGCGTGCAGGAGGCTGCAGCCTCCTGGGCCTCCACTAACAGCTGGAGGCTGGGGCTTGCAACTCCTGCTGTGTGCACGCTGAACAGGTCAGGGTGGTTGTCCCAGGACCCTGAGTCTGGCTCTGTGCTGTATGTTTTAACCTGCATTATTTCATTTGAACCTCACTTTAATCCTGGGAGGCTAGTATTATTATCCCCATTTTACATACAAGGCAATGATCTCAGAGAGAGAGGAAATTTTGCCCCCCTGTCATGTAGCTTTTAAATAGAGGAGCTAGAATTTAAACCCAGGACTATCTGAATCTCAAGCCCTTGACCTTGAAGCTATACTCTACAAGTGTTTCTCTCCTCAAACTTCTCCCTTTAGTAGAAAGGAAAAAGTCCACTTTTGCTGTGTGTGCATCTTGGGAGGAGTTCCAGCTCTGCCCCTAAATCATCTCCTGGATATGAGTGTTGTGTTGGGAATGGGCCATCAGCTGATGATGGATCCCCACCGTCTATCATTCCCCGGCAGCACACTGACACACAGTGCTGGAGTGTAATCAGGGTGATGGTGTCCTGATCTATGGGGGACGTTCATCATCCCAGGGCTGGTACCTTGACATTGTACCTTAGCTTGCTGTCATCAGGACAGCTCCTTAATGTATTTCCGTAATATATCACCCACTGAAGGTGGCTAAGGAGGCCCGCTGATGCCAGTCGGCCAGAGCCCTTTCCATGAGTCTCCCTGAGTTCTTGGTCTCTTAAAAATTCATATGTTCTTGTGAATTTGTGTGAGCATAGAGAGAGAGCATAAGAGAGGGAGGCAGAAACAGAGAGACGGAGAGATAAAGAGAGGGTGAGAAAAGAGAGGCAGAGAGAGATGAAAAGGAAAAGAAGCAGGAGAGAGTCAGAAAGCAACCTAGGCGTGCCAGCTTTGGCGTTGAGCACAGACGTCATGGGGAACCTCTTTATCTGATCTTGGTGGGGCCTTGCTCCTCTGGGGGATGGAGGGGTTGTGGGAGGAGGTGTGGTTGCTGGAAGGACATGGGTCCAGGACTGGAGACTTCTCTTTCTCCCTTTATAGACAGCAAAGGGGGCTCCGTGACCTGCCAGGACCTTTTGCCTTCTGTCTCCTTTGCTCCAGAGGTCACCTTGTTGGGGAAGATTCCCAAAGCTGCCTCTTGGACCCCAGCACCCCTTGTCTACCTGCCCAATGGACAGCTTTACTCAGACAACCCAACAATACCACAAGCTTGGAAGACCCCAAACTGTGGTCACCTGTCCACCCTGGTCTCCCTTCTGGCTTCCTTATTGCAATGAAAGTTCTCACCAGTCTCCAGTGCCCCAAATCTCATGGTCATCTTGTCTCATCATTCTCTCCAAGGGCCCCACGTTCCGTTCTGTCAATTATTCTCTTCTGTTTTTGTTGCTTTAATTCTAGTCCACATCAGTAACGTGATGGATTGGGCCAGCCATCAGTCAAAGATTTCCGGGGATTATACTCTGCACCAGACACTGTGCTAGGGTGACAACTTGTACCCAGTGGTAGATCTCTCTAGTTGCCACACCACTATCCAACTGACCTTCCTAAAGCACCCTTTTGTCATCTTACTTTTCAGTCCCTAAAATGTGTGCCACCTTATGGACGGTAAAGAGCGGAATGGGAGCATGATCTGCAGGTAGATGGTTCTGAGGGTCTAGGTCAAGCCAGGAGGCATGATCTGCAGGTAGATGGTTCTGAGGGTCTAGGTCAAGCCAGGAGGCATGTTGCCCATGTTGTCTATGGCTCCCTGGCTCGGCTGCAGCACAGAGCTTTAGGGAGGAGGACACGTGAAGAATGTGTAACTCTAATATAAAGTGGAGCCCCACAGTGCCCAGTCTTACCACGACATTACATTCAAAGAAAATATTCCAGAAAACAAAAATAAAAGCAATTCCAATCTAGATTGCATCTCTCACAGGGCGTTAAAGGAGGTCCACATGATGACCCTTCTTAAAATCCCATCGCCTCTCCTCCGATCTTCTCAGTCCTGTAGCTTGCTCCATGGCCTCTCCCCATCTAAACACGTCTGTTCCTCAATGTTCCACAAACACTCTTTCCAATACCCAGACATTCTGTTTCTCTCCTTTCTCCTCTCCTTCCCTCAATCCCTTTAATTTTGTAGAGCAATTTATACCCTTGGGCTTCTTATCACGTTCTGCTTGTTTCACCCATTGTCTAGATTTTCTAAAGACACAGGTGAGTCTGGAAGCTGACCCAGCAAGCCTATGGATGTCCAATTGCTCCAGCACCATTTGTGGAAAAGGCTATGTTTATTCCATCGAATTGCTTTTGCACCTTTGTCAAAGTCAGTTGGGCATATTTGTGTGGGTCTATTTCTGGGCACTCTGTTCTGTTCTATTGATACATATGTCTATCCTTCTGCCCTTACTATACAGCCTTGATTACAGTGGCTATATAAGTCTGAAATCTGGTAGATAGATTCCTCCCACTTTATTCTTTTTCAAAACTGTTTTAGCTATTTTAGTTCTTTGCCTTTTCATATAAATTTTAGAATAATCTTGTCTACAAAAAGTCTTTCTGAGATTTTGATAGGAATTGTGTTAAACCTATATACTAGTTTGGAAGAATTGACAATTTTACTCTGTTGAGTCTTCCTCTTTCTGGAAGAGATTGTGTAGAATTGGTGTTAATTCTTCTTTAACCATTTGGTAGAATTCTCCTGTGAACCCATTTGAGTCAGGAGATTTCTTTCCTGGGAATTAAAAAAAAATGGTGAATTCAGTTTCCTCGAATAATTTTAGATTACAGCACTATTCAAATGATTTATTTCATATTGGTGAACGTAGTAGTTTGTATTTTTTAAGGAGTTGGTCCATTTCATCTAAATTATCAAATTTATTTATGTAGATTTGTTGTAGTATTCCCTGTTATGCTTTTGATGTCTGCAGGGTCCGTAGTGATATCTCTTGTTTCATTTCTGTTGTTGGTAATTTGTGTTTTCTGTCTCTCTTTTTTTCCTTTGTGAGTTTTTCTAGAAATTAGTCAATTCTATTGATTTTTTCAAAGAACCAGCTCTTTGTTTCATTTGTTTTCTCAATTGTTTTTCTGTTGTCAATTTCATCAAATCTACTCTTATATTTATTATTTCCTTCATTCTGCTTGCTTTGGGTTTATTTTACTCTTCCTTTTTTCCGATCTTGAGGTAGGAGCTTAGATTATTGGTTTGAAAGTGTTCCTCTTTTCTAATGTAAGCACTTAGTGCTACAAATTTTCCTTTCAGTATGAATTTAGCTGTGTCTCACAAATTTTGATTTGTTATATTTTCATTTTCATTGAGTTCCATGTATTTTTAAATCCCCCTTGAGACTTCCTCTTTGACCTATGTGTTATTTAAAAGTGACTTCCTTAGTTTCTAGATGTTTGGAAATTTTCCTGTTATTTTTCTGTTATTGATTTCTAGCTTGGTTTCATTGTTGTTGGAGAACACACTCTGTATGGTCTCAATTGTTTTAAATTTGAGGTTTATTTTATAGCCCAGGATATAGTCTATCTTGGTATATGTTCTTTGGGCACTTGAAAATAATGTGTAGTCTGCTGTTTTTTTTTTTTTTTTTTTTTGCGGTACGCGGGCCTCTCACTGCTGTGGCCCCTCCCATCGCGGAGCACAGGCTCCGGACGCGCAGGCCCAGCAGCCGTGGTGCACGGGCCTAGCCGCTCCGCGGCATGCGGGATCCCCCCAGACCAGGGCTCGAACCCATGTCCCCTAGCACTGGCAGGCAGACTCCCAACCACTGCGCCACCAGGGAAGCCCAGTCTGCTGTTTTTGAGTGGAGTGTTCTATAAAAGTTGATGAGGACCTGTTGGTTGATGTGTTGAGTTCTATATTCTTGCTTGTTTTCTCTATAGTTGTATATAAATTATTGAGAGAGGGATATTTAAGTCTTTAATTATAATTGTGGATTTGATTATTTCTCCTTTTTGTTCTATTGGCTTTTGCTTCATGTATTTTGCATCACTGTTTTTTGGTGAATTAGCATTTAGGATTTCTATGTCTTCTTGGTTTTATAATGTCCTTCTCTTGTCTCTGGTAATGTTTTTTTTTGCTCTGAAATCTACTTTGGCTGATTATTAATATAGCCACTCCTGCTTTCTTTTGATTAATATTTGCATGATGTATCTTTCCTTTCTTTTATTTCATCCTGCCTATGTTGCATTTGAAGTGAGTGTGCTGTGGTAGCATTTGGTTGGGTCATGCTTTTTAATTCACTCTACCAATCTCTGTCCTTTAATTGGTATATTTAGACCATTTACATTTAATTTAATTATTTATATTTCAAGGTTTAATTTTGTTTTTTATTTTCTGTTTCTTTTCTCTGTTTTTTTCTCTCTGTTTTCTTTTTCTTGGCATAGGTTTCTTTGGCTTTGTCCTGTTTATGGTTCACTAAGATTTGCGAAGTTTTCAGCCATTATTTCTTCGAGACTTTTTCAATCCTGCCCTCTATCTCTTCTCCTTCTGAGACTCCAAGGACATGAAATTAGATCTTTTGTTATAGTCCCATAGATCTCTGAGGCTGTGTTCATTTATTTATTTTGTCTATATTCTCTTTGCTTTTCAGGTTGTGTATATTATTCTATCTTCCAGTTCACAAATTCTTTTCTCTGTTCCCTCTACCGTGCTGTGGAGCCCATTCACTGAGTTTTAAATTTTGGTTATTATATTTTTCAGTTCTAAAATTTCTTTTTGTTTCTCTTTTATATCCTCTATTTCTTTGCTGAGGCTCTTTTATCAGGTGTTTCAGGAATGTTCATAATCTCTTGTTGAAGCATTTTATCATGGTTGCCTTCAAATCTTTGTCAGATAATCCTGACATCTTTGTGATCTTGGTATTGGCATCTATTGGTTGTCTTTTTTTCATTCAGTTGAGATCTTTTTGGTACGATGAGTAATTTTTTAATTAAAATCTGGATACTTTTGTATTGTGTTATGAGACTCAGGATCTTATTTTAAACGCTCTGGGTTAGCTGGCTTTTTTGGACACCACTCCAGCCAGGGAGGGATGGGAAGACACTGACTTGTTACTGCAAAGTGCTGTGGAAGTCCAGGTTCTGCACTCAGCCTCCACTGACATGTCAGGAGGGGACCCCTCATCACCCCTGGGTGGGGTTGGGAGTGCCAGCAGTCTCCATTGCTACTGAGGTGGAAGTGGCCCTGCTCCCTGAGCTACGGTAAAAGTCTTGACTCGCCACTGGGCCTCCTCTAACACCACACCCCAGTGGGGAGAAGGAAGGAATGCCTTGTTACTGCTGAGTAGGGTGGAAGTCTAGGCTCCCCACTTGAACTTTGCTGGCATGGGTAGGGAAGGGGCCACAGTTTTCCCTGTGGTGTTTGCCTAGAGTAGAACAGTATTGTCTAACTATTTCCTGTCTTTCTAGGTTGCCCCTTTACCTGTCCTTTGACAAGAGAACAAGCTTTCATTGGAAATTTTTTGGTCTGTGGTCATTGAAGTTTTGGGGTTGTTGGCTTTTCAGCTCCAAGTCTGGGATGTATGAAGCACAAAGAAAAACCAAGGAACTCATCAGTATGTAGTTCCTTGGGTCCTGATATCCCTAGTTGGTCTACTTTTGTCTATCCACCTCTCAGAGTCTGCCCATGATTGTTTTATATATAATGTCCAGGGATGCAGTTGTCCTTAGCCGGAGGAATAGGGGAAAGCACCTCTGTTCCACCTACCTGGAACCAGACGTAGACCTGACCTTTACTTTTTTTTTTTTTTTTTTTGCTGTATGCGGACCTCTCACTGTTGTGGCCTCTCCCGTTGCAGAGCACAGGCTCTGGACGCGCAGGCTCAGTGGCCATGGCTCACGGGCCCAGCCGCTCCGCCGCATGTGGGATCTTCCTGGACTGGGGCACAAACCCGTGTCCCCTGCATCAGCAGGCAGACTCTCAACCACTGTGCCACCAGGGAAGCCCCTGACCTTTACTTTTAAGCTGCTGAACCTTTCCAAAAATATTGCAAGTGAAAGCCCAGTATTTTAAGGAGAAAAAAATCGAGATGTTCCAGTTGAAGTGAGGGTGGAGATGGCAGCCCTGACCACTAGTTCCCTGGCACTAGTAGCCATTGAAGTAACTCCCAGAGTTCTGAATTTCCATGGGGAATGCAGCTTGAAAACCAGAGTCCTAAATGACCCTTCCTTTTCCTGCCTTCTGGGACATCCATGGGGAGAAACTCCACACAAGAGGGGAGACTTGAGGACTTCAGGGTATAGGTACATTTTGGACAAGTAAGAGCCACCTGGCTACCTCCCAAATGAGCCATTGTTGCCCACAGCAGTCACCTGCCCATTAACGGAACCCACACTGGCCACCTTCCCTTCCCTGACCCCTTCCTATACTCCCTTCTTGGTGTTTCCTGCGATTACCTCTCAAAGGAAGTACTTGCCCTCAAATCCTTGTCTCAGGGTCTCCCTCTGGGAGGAGCCAAACTAAGACCACACACACACACACACACACACACACACACACACACACACGTATGTATATTTAATTAATGTAATCAGGGCTGTGTGTGTGAATGATGGTGATGGACTGACCCGGAAATAACAAATAAGAGTGATCTGTCCTCCTTGCACCGTCCTCCGAGTTCAAAGGGACAGTAGGTCAGAGGATGTTTTATGCTGAGGCCAGCCTGTTCTTTAGAGGGGCCGTTAAGGAGGGGTTGTACGCTGGCTCAGGCTGAGGGTGGCTTCAAGTTCAGGGGCCTGGAGGAAGGAGAGAAACTTAACCTGTTTGGTTAACAAGCATCTTGTTCCATTTGATTAGTGGAGACAAAACAGTTCAGCTAATCATTTATAAGAAAGGGAACGGAATTTGGAGGGTCTGTGTCTGCTCTGTCATGGGTAAACAAGGGGAAATCATGAGTCTTTTCTGAGTCACATGGGGAAGGATGATGACGAACTACCTTTTCTGAAACGAAAAGGGATGGGGGGATTTCTCTAACCCTTGCTGTTTTCCAGGGTCACAGGTTCAGGAAAAATTCAACATTTTCAGTCCTGTCCTAAAAATTGAGTTGAATCCTGCAGGAAATATGAAATAGATCCAGCATTTCTCCGTGAGGATAATTAGGGATGTTAGCAGGGCGGGTCTCCCATGTGAGCTGCTCTCAGCGAAGCAGAAGTTCCCTCTGAGCGCTAAGGCTGTGGGCCGGGGTGGGGGGCTTCCCAGGCGGCTGCTCCGAGCTCAGAGCTTCAGGTCCCTCCTCCTACTGCCCCCACCCTCCCTGCTCCCGGCCACCCTCTTCCCCGCCCGCCACACAGCTGTTTTGCCAACATTGCTGCCTGATTATCTTTCAAGTGGCTTCTTGGAGCAGATGTTCCTGGCTCCTCGCTGCATCAAAAACAAACAGGAGCTGTGTTGTCATTTGTTCTCCTGGGGAAAATCCCTCTGCTGCAGCAGATTCTTCTGGAGAGGTTCGCGGAGGGCTGTGAAGTCTCTCCGTGCTGCTTCTTGCCAGGAATTTGCCTCCAGATGGATGGCAGGGCCTCCTCAGGTCTTCTGAGCTGTGTGCGGCCCCTTGGGAGCGTGGGCTGGAGAGGCACACTTGTAACAGAATGAAATTCCCACCTGGGGGAAGCAAGGCTGGGCTTTGCTCCTGTCACTACCTCCTAATATCAATTAACCTTTTGAAAAACATAAACACCCCAACAATTTTGGTTTTGAAAGATCCCCCCAGGGGTTTGTCCCCAGTTGAAAATCTCTCCTTGTTTCCAGTAGCCCCCATCAACAAGAAAATGTTCTTGGCTTGCTGTTTGAGGTGCGTGGTATGCAAGAGATAGGTTATTGGTTTCTGTTTCGTGAACATGAAAGTCGAATACGCAGTTAAATGTGTCTTTTAAAAGTTGCCCATCGAGCTCCCTGCAGCCCATCCCTGCGTCTCCCAGGTCCTTCCACCGCCGCCCTCCTGCCTCCCTTCTCCAGGGGCTTCACTCCTACTGGAAAGAGGAGGGGAGATGGGGGCAAGGCAACAATTTCTACACCCCGGACCCTGCGCCAAGCCTTGATGGTTATCAATAAACATGAGCCTCGGTTTCCTCTCTGGAAAAAAAAAAAAATGCCCATTTCATTGCCAGCTGAGCATCAGGGCTCTGGTGGACCCGGCAGCTGCTTGGGGGGTGGGGGTGGTGGTCAAGGAGATCTGTGCGATGCCAGGAAGGCCTTCTTGCCAAAAAGTGCCAACCTGCTGTGGCAAGGTATTGCAGCCTTAGCCATTCGCTCCTGGGAGGTGGAGCCCGCGGACACAGATCACAGTGGGTCCGTAGTACATATACCAGTTGACTGCAGCCTGCAAAGCACTCTAAAGAAGAGGGGAGAGGCACAGGTGGGAGCAGGCCTAGGGAGGGAGACGGGACCTAAAGGGAGTCCTCAGCGGCGTGGTCTCTCGGGAGGAGCGGGACATCTGAGGATGCTGGGCTCGGTGTGAGGAAGGTGGGAAAAGAAACCTTCCTGGTATGTGCTAGCATGTCTACTCCCCTCAACCAGAGGACTCTGGGAGCTGGTACCAGAGCGGATAAAATCGCAAGTGAAATATGTTTGTGGGTCTGTCCTCAAATGTTCCATTGACTTGGATAGTAGGTCTAGCACGTGGTCCATTCCACGTCCCCACTTTGCTGCTGGAGTGTCCTCCTCGCGTCCACTCCACTCTGGTGTGGCCCCAGCCCTCCCCAGCCCGGTGGTGTGCACGTTGCCACATCCCACGGGAGTGCTCTGGGCTCAGCCTACTCAGCAGAGCCTACGCAGGCCCAGCTGAGCCCCAGGTCCCGATACCCACTCCTCTCCTGGCCTCGGACACACCATCCTCTCCTGATAGCTCTCCTATTTCTCTGGCTACTCCTGCTCTGTCTTCTTTGCTGGCTTCTCCTCCTCAATGTGCAAATGTACACCTTTCTCAGTGATGGGGCTGTGCCCTCCTGTATTCTCTCCCCAGACCAGTGTTTCACACATGTTAGATGGCATCCAAACACTCCAGGGCGATTGCTAACCATGCAGGCCCCTGAACCCCATCCCCAGAGATCCATTTTAGTGGCCTGGAGGCCTAGAGATTTGCACGTTCAACTAGCATCCCGAGGGATTCCTATGCCAGTAGCCCATGGAACACGCTTTGATGAAGTTCTGCATTGCACGACTGCATGTGTGATTCAGTCAATCCCAAGGCATTTCACAGTATTTATATGCTGACAGCTCCTCAGTTTAGACCTCCAGCTCAGACCTCCCACCTCAGAGCTCCAGGCTTCTATCTCCAGACCTGCTTAACATCTCTATTTGGACGTGACCTAAACATCTGAGCCTTAGAATTTAAAAGAAAACTTGATTTTCCTCCTTAAACCACCTCTCCTTAGCATCATCTCAGGAAATAGAAACACCAACCCCCGGTAGCGCCTTCAGATCGCCCTTTCTGCCAGCCCCATGTCCAAAACATTGGCAGATCCCTGGGCTGTGTTTACAAGTATTTCTCCAGTCAGCTGTATCTCTCCCGCTCTGGTGCCACTGCTACTCTGCTCCCAGCCACCTACATCACTATCTGGTCGACCACAGTAGAGACCTAAATGGCCTCCCTGCCCTAATTCATTCCTTTACCGCAGCCAAAGAGGAAGCATGAAACACACCATAGTCACTGTTGCTCCCTTTAGTGGCTTCTCATCACACTTAGATGGAAATCCAAACTCCCCACAGGCCCTCTGATATCTGGCCCCTGCCTGCCTTCCCCATCTTCCCCTGTCACTCTAGGCCTTGCCCTCTGAGCTCTGTTCATACTGAACTTCTTTAAGCTCCTGAACACGTTAAAGACTTTCCTGCCTCAGGGCTTTTGCACATGCTGTTCCCTCTGCCTAGAATGCTCTTCCCTAGTCCTCCAAGTGTCTCTGGCTCTTCCTCACTTTTTAGGTCTCCTGACCTCTTTAGCTTTCCTGACCTCTTTATTATTAATATTATCACATCCATCCTATTCTTCTTTTTTTTTCCATCCTATTATTCTTAATAATGGCCACCTGTCCATTCTTTCATGGTATCTCATGAACACTCATATTTGGTAATTATGTATTTATTAATGCTTACTTACGTCTTTTTTTTTTTGTGGTCCCTTTCACCAGACAGTATGTTCTATGAGGGCAGGGACTATGTCTATTTTTTTTCTCACCTGGCATGGATTTGCACCCGATAAATATTTATTGAATGAATGGAGTGAATTTTATTTTATCCACTTATATAACATTTAGCCACAGTCCTATTATTCCATTGCACTGTCTTCTGTTCAGACCTGTTCCAGTCTCTTCCATTCTATTTTAGTCTGTTGAATTCTATTCTTTTCTATCCTGTTCCGTTCTGTTCTGACCTGGTCTAATCTAGTCCATCCTGTTCTATTCTGTTCCATCTGGTTCTATTCTCTTCCATCCTGGTCTATTCTGTTCCACCCTGTCCTAGTCTAGTTCAACCTGTTTAGTCTGTTCCACCCTCTTTTATTCTGTTCCATACTGTTCTACTCTGTATTTTTGTTCTTTCTCCTTCTTTTCACCTATGCCATACTATTCTGCTTGGTTCTAATCCATTACATTCTGTTCCAATTCATTCCATTTGCTCCATTCTGAGAGATTCAATCTCATTTTGCCCCGTTTCATTCCGTTTCATTTTATTCCAGTGCCTCCCTCAAGATTTTTGGAATACCTGCTTTGTGCTCGGTATTTTGATAGTGATCTATGAGATTGTAAGAGAAGAAAACGTCATCCTCTAAAGGGTGAGTGAATGGGAGAGAGGAGAGAGATTGCCGTAGGGATCTAAGCTGACCCATGATGGGGAGGGTTTGGGGAGGATGCTGACATGAGAGAAAGCAGGGAATGGGCCTGAGGGGCAGTGATACATGAGGACACCGGCCTGGGAAACTTAAGAGGGAGCCCAAGGTTAGGGCAGGCAGAGGGTGCTGAGTAATGAGAGATAAAGGGGTAAAGGTGGATTAGTCTCCTTCTATGGCTTGACTTGGTGCTTTGATGTTTTCCAACAAGAGAACTCCCGTGGTTTGGCGATGTTTATTGGGACGCCATCCATCCTGCTGACACCAGGAGAGGCAGCGTGGTCCCGTGGTTGAGAATCCTTGGGTAAGGTGACAAGCCTTTGTGATTCTCAGTTTGCACTTCTGTAAAAAAGGGATAATTGCTCTCACCTAGAGTTATGTGCAGATGAATAGCTTATACTCCTGTGCCAAGGGTTGAACAAGCATTCAGCACCGCACCCGACCCATCCTAGGTGCTCAGTAAATTCTTGCTCTCTCCCACTTTGCCCTCATCCACTAGTCCATCCCAACTCTACTAGGTTAGCGCTGAGCCTCAGTTTCCCCAACAATGAAATGGGGACAGTGTGAAACAAACATGAGGTATCAGGTACTGTAGCCTTACTATTTCTTTGAGCTTCAAGGGACTAGACCCACGGCCGATGTTTGTCGATTGAAGGATTGATTGTAGTTGCCTTACACCCACCATAACAACACTGAGCGCAGAGCTGGGAAGACAGAGGCACTTAATAAACACCTTCGACTTGAAGCCAATGCAGAAAGAACCCAGAAGAGTGGCAGATGGGTAATACCCTTTCCAACGCAGCCCAGACAGGGGGATGCTGGGACTGAGTGGATGAAATTCACACTAGACCTCCAAATATATTCAGAATCAGGGAATTAGGAGACAACAGAGGAGGCTGCCAAAAAGAATTTATCTCTGAAGTGGAGCTTGGGGAATAGCGCTAATATTTTCGGAAATTGAAACTCCAACCATGAAATTGCCTATCATTTATCATACATGGTCTCTCAAAGGGGAAACGGAAAAGCATTTAGTCTTATTGCTTTTTAAACACATGATTGCTGAGCACAGCCATCCGGGCGGTGGTTTTAAGAGATGATGTGTCTGAAAGGGTCCAGCGAGGAAGCCTGTCCAACCTAACGCAGGGCTCCTCTCTGCGGACTCTCCTGCGTCAAGAGGCCTGAGCCATGCACACTGAGGGTCCAGCCCACGTGGGCTTGAGCATCTGGGTGTGGTGCACAGTCTGATGCCTGTAGAAACCCCCAGTCTTCTCAGATCTTCCCCAGCCCCTTCCTAATGCCCAATCGAAGTCACTGTTAAAGTCATTAATACTTGAATCCTTTGAAAGTTTCCACTTCTACCTCTATGCTGACGATGATCCCATTTCTCTCTTTCCCCCTGGACCCCTTGGGGTTTTGGACCTCCAAGTGCAGGTGACTCCTGGGCTTCTCCACCTGAGCCTCCACACACTCATCAGATGCAGCATGCTTGCACTGTCGACACCATCTTCCCGGGTACGTTGTCCAAGGCCACAAGGCTGGAAGTGAGACTGAGATTCTCACCTGCTGATGTCCTCCAGCACCATGTTCTTCTTCCTGAACAGAGAAGGGCCCTGGGATAACGGCGTACACTGACCGAGAGTCAGGACATGAGTTCTCGCTCCTGTTCTGCACCGCTGCCTGCAGCTCCGATACTTGGGTTGGCCCTGGGGAAATGGGGGTATTTCTGAGGCAGCATTTCCCAGGACTCCACACCCATCCTGCTTGTTGCACTCTTGCCCACGGCTTTGAACACCATCTCTGAGCTGATGGCGCTCAGACCTGCACCTCTAACCAGACCTTTCCCCTGAGCTTGGGAGCAAATGGCCAACCGCCTCCTGGACACCTCCCCCTAGAAATCCTACGGGCACTAAGTGACACTCTTTTTCTGGAATTCTAAGTCCCACACTGGAAATCGTCCCATCTAGACCTTCTTAACTTCACTCCTACTGGAAAATCTTTTTGGAATTAGGCTTTATTGATTTTTCTCTCACATTTCTTCAAGAATCACTGCCACAAGTGGTTATGTAATGAATACGTCCTTGTACAGTGTTAGTCTTCTACCTTTGTAGAATAAATTGTCCTTTATCTTGTGAATGCCTCTTGTGAGAATCTCTAAGGCACATGGCTGTTACAACCAGTCCTGGCCAGGGATGGGGGTGGGTGGACTTGAGATCTCCTGAAATATTTTTCCATAAAAATATTGTAATATTTTTCCACTCACTAAACATCGAGATGTAAACGTTCCCTTTTATATCTTGGTTACTAGGAAGCTCAGAACATAAAGAAATGCTCAGTCCTACTAATTTCATTAGCCCACACTGTAATACTTATTTGCTTTCATTCTGTACATTGTTTTTATTATGGTGAAATAGATACACCGTGAAATTTACCATATTAACCATTTTAAAGTGTACAGTTCAGTGGCATTAAGTATGTTCCTACTGTTGGGCATCCCTTACCACCATCCATCTCCAGAATTCTTTTCACCTTCCCAAACTGAAACCCATACCCATTAAATAATAATTCCCCATTTCCCACTCTCCCCTGCCCCTGGCCACCACCATTCTACTTCCTGTCTCTATGAACTTGACTGTTTGAATGCATCTAAACACTTTACGCTAGTAAGCTAAAATCCATTCAAAAATATGCATTTTGTCCAATATCCTGGAGGATCAATGATCTGTATGATATGGTCTCTGCCAGAAATAATCTTGCAGTCTGAACAAGTGACTCTCATATTGCCGTAAACTAAAACGGGGTACTTCATATGACTGGAATCATACAGTATCTGCTCTTTTGTGACTGACTTACTTCACTTAGTGTAACATCACAAGCGTAGCAGCTATATTGTTACGTGTCAGAATTTCCTTCCTTTTTAAAGGCTGAGTGATATTCCCTTGCATGGATATACCACATTTCGTTTATCCATCCATCCACTGATGGACCCTTGAGTTGCTTCCATTTTTGGCTATTGTGACTAATGCTGCTATGGACCTGGCTGTACAAGTGTCTGTTCAAGCCCCTGTTTTAATTCTTTTTTGTCTGTATCTGTACATGATTTTTTTTTTTTTGGCCACATTGGGTCTTCGTTGCCGTGTGTGGGCTTTCTCTAGTTGTGGCGAGCAGGGGCTACACGTAGTGGTGGCGTGTGGGCTTCTCATTGCAGTGGCTTCTCTTGTTGTGGAGCACGGGCTCTAGGCGCATGGGCTTCAGTAGCTGCAGAGCACAGGCTCAGTAGTTGTGGCTCGCAGGCTCTAGAGCACACGCTCAGTCGTTGTGGCGCATGGGCTTAGTTGCTCCGCGGCATGTGGGATCTTCCCAGACCAGGGCTTGAACCCATGTCCCCTGCATTGGCAGGCGGATTCTTAACCACTGGGCCACTAGGGAAGCCCTGAACATGATTTTTAATTTTCAACAGCTTCATTGGCTCTGTGCCTATTGATATAAGAGTCAAGTGCACCTCACCTGTACTGAATAGCACTGCACACCTGGCACAGTTCTAAGCTCTTTAAATAGGTTTTATCGTTTGATCCATTGTAATCTCTATTTTACCGTTGAGACATTGCTTCTTTCTGGAGGAAGGCAGAGTAACAGTGATAACAAAGACATGGATTAAGTAATCGAGCTGTCTGTACTTTCTTACTCCTGACTCACTCCTCGGGCCAGAGCTGCGTGACCCCCTCCACCCCACGGCTCCCTGGAAAGTACTTTGGCAAAGATCACCAGTGACCTCCATGCTGCCAACTCCAGTGGAGGCTTCTAGGCCTCCTCTACCTGCCATTCATATTGACCCCACTGACTACCCACCTGTCCTTCCTGGACCTTCTTCCCTGACGCCTGGGATACCGCTCTGTCCTGGCTTTCCCCCTGGTTTCCTTTTCTCTTCTGTCTCTCTGTAGGATCCTTTCCCTCCGATGACCCTCAAAGCCGGGCACTCTCCATGGCTCTGTCCTTGACTGGCTGCTCTTCTCACTTGATGTGACCTTTCCAGGAGACCCCCTCATCGTCCTGTCATTGTGTCACCAACCTTCCTTTCTCACAGCTCCCAATTCTCCTCTCTAGTCCTGGGCTCCACCATGAGCATCACACTCACATCTCTACCCTCCAGTCTAGTGTATTTCTCCCCGAATGTTCCACAGTTAACTTAAACTCAACATGTCCAAAGTGGAGTTCATCACAGCACCCGCGCCCCCCCCCCCCGCCACTGCCCCATCCTAGCGAGTGACACCATCTACCCAGCTGCCTAAGCCACTAACCAATGAGCTCTATTCAAGTTTACCCTGGTACCTCGCCGATCTGACCTCCTTGGTATTTCTAAGGCTGAGCTTCTTCTCTGTTCTGTCTGCTTTTCCAAGATCAGGCCTCATCCTCCCTTGCCTGGAGTATCAGAAGAGGCTTCAGACTGGTCCCTCTTCCTCTAGGCTCCACAGAGCTGGCCCTGTCACTTCTGTACTTAAACGCCTCTGTGTCTCCCTGGTACCCATTTAGGATGAAATCCAGGCTCTGGGGCAGAGGCACTTACACCTCCACAACCTCGCCCTTTGCTCCACTCCAGTCTCTCCTTGCCTCTGCATCGTCCACCATTTCCTTGAATGTGTGCTGAGTGCCTACCATGTGCCAGCTATGGAGGGCGGGGTGGAGGAGCTGGGAGGGCCGTGGTGAGAAGTCACCGGCAGTGGAATGATCACAGCTAGTGTGGGAGAGACAGTCACCAAACAAACTGAGAGGCAGCCAGTCTGCTCATTTTCATGATGAGAAAGTACCTGGTGATAAAGGAGCATCTAAGGAGTAGGAGGGAGTGTTCCAGGCAGAGGAGAAGGTCGGTTCCTGATCCTTCCTGATGCTGGAAATGCTAATTGGTCCATTAGTCCTGATGACGATGCTACACTCTCTCACTCCATCTTCAGAATCCATCCTTCGCTGTGTCTGCTGTCTGGCCTAATTCAGGCCTTCCTGATTTCTCACTTGGATTACTTCGATATGTCCTCCTAACTGGTCGCCTCTCTTGACCTCCAGCCCACCCCACCCAGTGCTACCAGAGTATCCTTTCTACAACACAAATCTGAAGACTGCTACAGGGAACAGCCCACTTCTTTGTGTGACCTCTGAGACCCTTCATGGTTCGGGTTTTTTCCTCTCCCCCAGAGCTGCCCTTCCCTCCTCCTCTCGGACACGAGCCCATCAGTTCCTGAGCTGGGGATACAGATGCACATCTCTAGCCATGGTGGACAGAAAGCCCAGTGAGAAAGAGGAGACAGGAGCTGCAGACCATCCTTTCAACACATTCCGGAGTGAAGGGGAGCGGGATGGGAGCTGGGGACAGGTGTGGCGATGGAGGGAGCTGGTTGTGTATTACCAGAGATCCTGGAGCAGGTGCACCTCCTGCCATGGATGATCTGGTGGAGAGGGAGAAGATGGTGATGCAGAAAGAAGGGACCCCCCCCAGGTCCTTGAGCAGGTGAGAGGTGGGGATCCAGGCCCTGTGGTGGGGGGTTGCCTCGGGCAGAGCAGTGACCTTCATCCATGCATTGAGTGGGAGGGAGGCAGAGTGTGGGTGCAGATATGGGAAGCTTGCCACGTGTCCTGATGGGAAGATGAGGGCATACTTTCTGATTGGGACCATGTTCTGAACAAAGCACAAGGCCACTGAGGGCGGGAGTGGGGTCTGTGGAGAGGAGAAACGAGACACTTGTTTGGGAGAATGGGGAACGCACAACGAGGCAGCTAGACAACTATCATAGCGCTGCCGAGTGGTGATGGGACCCTTTTGAGATTCGAGGCTAGGAGTTTAGAGGAAAGTCAGCTCTCTTCTTCTCCAGCCGTGTTCTGCTGCTTGGATGCAGGCATCGAGTAGGTGTGTGGATGGATTTAACCAAGGTTGGACATGGTTTCTAAGAATAAAGAAGGGAGAGAGAGGAAAGAAGGTGAAAGATGGAGGAGAGACAGCAGAGGGGCATGGATCCTGAGTCAGTGGTGGTCAGCGGCTGGAGGGCTCCAGCATGTCTGAGGGAGGGCGACCTGGAAGGATAAGAGGTGACAGGTGATCACCCGGAGGGATGCTTGAGGTAGAGATGGTGGCATTTCCACCATGGTAAGGTCAAGGGTGGGACACCCACGGGAGCAGGTGTGAGGGTGGGACTCACCAGGTGGAGAACAGAGAGGACCCAGTGTTTGGTGGATGCTCAAATTGGCTGTTGGAATCACCCCAAATGATGCCAGCATGCGGGTGGAGAGGAAGACAGAGGGTGAGGGTGTTGGTTAATTCTGTAATGAATGAGAAGTGCAGCGCAGTGGGGCAGTGCATGACCCTGCAACAAGGACAGTGGTGAGAGGTCAAGTCTCTTGGTACGGAATTCAGAGGAGCGGGGGTTTTGACTTGAGGGAGGATAAATGTTTGGGGAGGGCAACGGGGAGCTAGGAGGACACCCACCTCACCTCTCAGCCCCAGGTAATGTGGGATGTGGAAGAGAGAACAGCCTCCCCTTGGGAGGGGGCAGGAAGTGGTGTCAGGGGCCAGCCAGGTGTCAGTCAAAGCAAGAAGTTCAGGAAAGATGCTGGGGAGATGGGGTGTTCGGGATGCCAGGCCCTGAGTTCCTGGAGCTGGGAGGGTGGTGCTCTCAGGGGCTGGATGTCTTGGTATCTGTGGGAGGCTTAGCTTCTGCTCCATGAAAGGGGCACCCGCCCCATGGCCCCCTAGCTTCTGGTTCCTCAGTAGCAAGATGGCATCATGGTCACGGATGATATAAGGATGCTATGAAACGAGGGGGTGGGCCTGGACCCAGGCCAGCCACACAGGAGCCCTCCGATCTTCCTTGAGGCTGCCGGGCGTGGGGTGTCCAGCCAGGCAAACCCACCAGTTGGTGGTGGGAGGTTGATGACCCTGCTTGCCGTGGCAGGCCCCGCCCTCTGCGCTGCCCAAGCTTTGCAGGTAAGAGCTGAGATGCATTTCAAGGGCAATTGAGCACTGGAAGCTTTGTGGCTTGGCAGGCACTCGCGACACAGGTGTGTGGATAATTGTGATACACGCAGAGATGCGCGGAGATGCAGCCGTGGGCTAGCCTGGGGCAGGGGCAGGCACAGGCCCACCAGGGCAGGCGGTTTCCCCTTGCAGTGGGAAGAAACCAGGTGGGTGAAAACATTTGCATTTCTTTCAATTAAATTAATTCGGACTCTGAGTCCCTATCCTATCAAGATGGGGGAAATTTAACCTCGTGGCACTGGTTTCCATGGAGATGCCCTTTCAGAGTCAAAATTTTGCCAGAAGGTTTGCCCGGGAATGTGATGCCTGGGGCCCCCAAGAACACCGCATGTCTCCTTTTCCTGCCCATTTTGCAGATGAGCCGGTGGAGACCCAGCGAGGCCAAAGGCTGCTTAGCCCTTAAATAATGGCTCCTCTACCCAGTGCTTCGAATCTGGGGTCAAATCACTAGTGGACAGAGAAGGAGCCCACCTGCAGTCGGGAAAGGCGTGGGGCTGTGGGCAGGGGAAGGCGTTCCTGATGCCAACGAGGAAGAAGAGCTTTTTGGAAGAAGCAGGATCTGACCGGGACCTGGGAGGATGGGCTGGACCTGGAGAGGTGAGAAGGGAAGGGCATTCCTGGGGAAGGGAACAGCAGGGACAAAGGCGTGGCAGGAGAATGAGCTCCCAGGCCACAGAATTTATTATTTAAATTGGCTTTTTGTGTGTAGCTGGATTGAAGTGGCCCCTGAGGTTGGTATCTTCCCAGCCACGCTGCTTTAGACTCTAAGCTTGTGGACCGGAGGGAAAACGGCTCACTTAACCTTCTCCTCAGCCCTGAGAGGCAGCCGCTTTTGTACCTCCCACCACTCACGTGGCCACGGACAAAGCTGGGAACACATGCTGTGCACCCCTGACTAAGCAGAACGCAGAAGGGGAAAGGGTGCCTGGTGATCCCAAGGGCGGCCCCCAGGAGACTGATGGACAACTGTCTCTCTCTGAGGCTGTCCTGTGGGGCAGCGAGCAGAACTGTGAAGGCAGAAGCCCAGGGGGATGTCAGCTCTTTCCCTCACGGCTGGCCCACGTCGGACCCATTGGTCCTCTCTCCTCTCCCCCATCCCTAGCAGGAGAGGGGCGGCTGAACAACCTCTAAGTCCTTTCACCGCGATAAACTGGGCTACTCGTGTTTCCTCTGTTGCTTCCAGCCTGCTCGAGGCTGAGAACGTGCTTCATCTTTGCCCCCCGACCCTCCCCAGCTGTGGATTCGATGCTTCTCACGTCCTCTTCAGCTTAAACATCTTAGGATCTGAGATCTGTCTCAACACAGCCCCATCCAAGTGCGGTTTGTCTTAAAATGGGCTCCCCTATGGGTCCCAGCCCCGCCCCTTAGGAACCTTATGGATCTGAATTCCCCACTGAAAGCGGACATTCATCCAAAACACATGTGATGGACCCACCGGGGCTCTGATAATGGGAGCTGCCGTTGACAGGGTGCCTACCGTGTGCAGACACGCTGGAAACTATATCCTTATATTATTTTGCATCCTTATACTCTCCCTGCCAGGAATGGACTGTACAGGTGAAGAATCTGTGGCCCAGAGAGGTTAAGTGACTTAACGAAGCTCTCACAGCTTGCAAGAGGCAGAGCTGGGATTAGAACCCCGAACTCCATGACTTCAATGCCTGGCCTCGTGCTGTGTGACCTATCACTGAGATGTCTGTCCCTGGCTGGACCCCAGGATGCAGAGACATTACATTAGTGCCCCTGCCCGAGGGATGCTGCCAACACCTTCTGCTCCTCAAGGCTAGGGGCTCTGAGACATACACCACCAGGGGCCACTACCCAGAAAGGACAACCAGACCCACTGGGTGGTCTCTCCGTGGTGTTGGTAGGCGGGCCCCCCTCTGGCTGGAGCGGGCGTGCGTGCGCAGCAGCTGTCTCCAGGCAGCAGTAGGATGAATAACTGATGGTGATTAGCTAGATCATAACGTGCATAAGTGATGAACCAACTGGTACCGGGACACACTGAGTGGCAGCGGGCACCGCCAGCCCCCCACGCCCGGCCCGGAGAAGCCACCACAGGCTGCCTCCCTGTGTTATCTGGCATATCAAGTGCTACGACAATGAATATAGATTGACCTTATTATAGCAGCCAGCTGCCGGTGCCAGGCGCAGCCAGGCATCCTTTGCACAAATTAAAGGTGTCAGCATGTAATTTACGGTTCACGGCGAGAAGGGGGGCAGGGGGTGGGGGGAGGCACCGAGGCAGGTAGGAAGTAAGGGAGGCCAGCGTCAGGCTTGCACCAGGAGCCCACGCGCCAATGACGGGAGGTGAAGTCCACGTGTCACTTCCTCTGTCTTTGCACGTGTTTTTAGCTATTCCTTGCTCAAGGGGAGCAGCCCCCTCTCCTAAGCTCCCCCTTCCCACGCTCTGTGTGTGTGTGTGTGTGTGTGTGTGTGTGTGTGTGTGTTTCAGCTAAATTACGGGTTTTACCTGAAAAGCGTGAAGTAGGTGTGCTAATTTACAGCTCGGCCGCTAAAGCCGCGTTGCGGGGTGCTGTCTGGGAGGTCTGTAATATGACATCATTTTACTAGCACACCCCAGAGCAGCTTGACATCTCGAGTTGGGCCTGTGATTAAAGTTGTAGTTTTCTTCCCTCCTCCCTCTCCCTTCTCCAACAAGGAGAACAGATTAAACTCTAAGTAATAGATCTTGGTTTCCTTGCCATCCCACTGATATTCACAGTACACAGTTTGACACAAAGAGTAAGTTATACATCACAAACAACAGCCTCTGCTCTTTACCGCCCAGAAGTAATTTTCCATTTGCTAAGATTCCTTCTTCTCCAAGCCCATTTTCCTGTCGAGCGGGCCTCTCTCCCTTCTAGAAGAGGCAGAAGAGGAAACTCTCAGGTCAGCACTGGGGAAGGTGGCCCGGGACAGCTGGTTTAGCCCCTACGGGTTACAGAGGAGGAGACTGAGGCCTGGAGAGGGGAGGTGACTTCCTGATGTCACCCTGTGTGTTTGTGGCAGAGATGGGACTGTGTCAGGCGCCCTCTACCTCCCCCGCCGCCTGTGGAGTGGAGAAGGTGGGTGGGGACTGGAGCAGCTGGGTGATGGCTAGGCTGCCTGAGAGCTGGTTATTCTCCGTTTGTCCCCGTGCTCCCCCCACTTGCCTATAGGAAAGACTCTCTCTGCTTTCTCTGCCCTGCTCTGTGTCCTGGGAGGGAACTTCTAGGGGCTGCTGCTGCTGCCTGGGCTTGGCCTATAGAAGGTACTAGAACGAGAAGGCAGGGTGGGAGGGCTACTTCTTCTCTGCTTCTCCCTGCCGGGGTACTGTAACTCTGGGAATGGCTGCCTCCCTTTGGCCTGCTGCTCTTGTCGTGTGGCCCCTCTTCCACGGCTCCAGCTCCTACTGGGCTCTGGTGATGCCTCCCGCCCCTACCTCTTTAAGTTTGGGGTGCTAACAGCCATCTGTCATTGCTGGTCTCCCAGAGCCTCACCACACTTTTGGATTCCCTTAACCCTGCCCACCCCTGTCAACGGTCCCTCCATTCATGTCTCTTTGGCTGAAACATCTGGGGGGATTCTGTTTCCTGTGGGGACTCTGAGTGACCCCGTTCTTCTCTGAGGACCCAAGCTTGCTCAGTCCTGCAGGTACACATGGGGGGCAGGCTTCCCAGGGAGTCGGGGCCCTCTGGGAGCATTCTGCCATTAACCCAGCTGCCCTGTCCCCTTCCCACCAGGCCCTGTGATAAGTGCTCGCACACTTCACCTCAGGGGAGCTCAGGGCAGCCCAGTGAGCTAATGTCTTTTTAGGCGCATCTCAGAGATGTGGACATTGAGGCTTGGAGAGGTTAAGTCACTTCCCCAGGGTCACCCAACCTTAGGCAGCAGAGGACAGCTTGGAACTCGGGGCTTGCCGGCTCCAGGGCTGAGCACCTTCCTCTGTGCTGTGAGGGAGGCACACCTTGCTGAACTCACATAGGAAACACGTGAACACCCCTGCACACACACGCATGGAGGACAAAATGCCTTTTGGGAGTGGTAGGTGAGCACGAGTAGGGGGCAGGGCCAAGAGTGATGAGGACTGGAGATGACAGATGGGGTGGGTAAATCAAGGAGGGCTTTCTGGAGGAGGTGAGTGAGTACTGAAAAGGAATTAGAGTCTGAATGGAACCGTGTAGTCGAGCACCCTGTGTAGACCATGTTAGGGGGGCGGGGCTGGGGAAATGCTTTAAAAATACAGATGCCCAGACTCACTTCCGCCTTATTGAATCAGAATCTCCAGGGGTACAGCCTAAAATCTGTTTTGTTTTGCTTCATTCTGAGGGGATACTGAGATGCAGCCAGTCTTGGGAACCACAGGCCCTCCCCATCTTACACAGGGAGGTATGCGGAAGAAGTACAGACAGCCTCAGTGACTCACAGCCACCAGTCCAGAACCAGGGCTAGAACGCAGGTCTCCTGGCTCCCAGCACAGTGCTCACCCCGCCACTCGTTTGGGGGGCAGGGCAGAAACACAGCCCCCAGACCATGGTCTCGCAGCCCTCCCCCACCAGCTGCTCTGCAGCCGGTCCTCAAGATGGCAAGCAGGGGGTGGAAGAAAGTGGTGGCAAAGCGAGAACACGCCTGGAATAACATGACATTTAGAAATCTGAATCAGCTGGCACCCTCAGTTTTTCCCTCCTCCCTGCCACACTACCCCCACCCCCAACACCCCACCCCTCACCAGGCACCCTCTCTGAGCTATAGGAACACCAGGCCCGGACATCCAACAGGGAGTGGAACCAGCAGGGGGCCACCCACTTGGAAGGGTGGATGGAGTCTGAGATGGGAGCAGAGACCTGGGCTCCAGGCCAAGTGCTGCCCCTTCTTGCTGTGTGACTTTGGGCCAGGTGCTGTACCTCTCTGGGCCTCAGCACTGGGATGCTCACTGTCAGTCCTGTCAGTGCCCTTGGGCTGCCACGTGAGGAATGATCCTGCAAGACTCACTCTATCCTGAACCCCCGCTTCTGCCCTGTTGTCCTGGAATTCTACTGTGGTGTTCCATTCCTTTGCTCCCTGAATAACTGCGGCCTAGGATGGTGCAGGTGTGAGGGTGCTGGGGGGGGATGGGGAGGAGGCTAGAGGTGGGAGGGAGCCAGCCGGGGCAGAGGGTCAACAAGCGAAAGGCCAGCAGCTCAGACAAGTGACTTGGGTCCCAGTCCTGCTCTTTCACGCTCTCAACTCAGGAGCGAATGATGCAGAAGTAGAGGCAGCCCCCCGCCACACCATAGGCACCCGGTTCACCAACATGCAGGTGGTGAGAAGTGAGCAGATGGTACCCTGGGCCTCTGGGGGTATGAAAGGTGGCTGGGCATGCCTCAAGTTTGGCTGGGGCAGCCCCTTGAGCAAGGGTGTCTGGGCTTCTCTCCCCATGCCCTCCCTAGCCCCCTGCACCAGCTGGAGGAGTGAATCAGCTGTGTGTGTGTGTTTGCATCCCCCAACCCCCAGATCAGGCCTGACTCACCACATGTCCCCGCAGTCCGACACAGTGCTGGGTGCATAGCAGGAGCCCTGGGGACACCCAGTGGAAGGAGTCCACGCACCTGGCCAGGACCCTCTCAGCCCTGCAAGCCTTGGAGGCATGGTTCGAAGAGGGGCGCCCTCGAGCAAGGCTCCCTCCTGGGTGGGAAGTGGCCACATCTGGGAAATGGGGGTGGTGGTCAGGCTCGTAGGCGGAGGAGCCCTTCGGCTCTTACCCTCCACAGGCCCCTCTGCCTCAGCAGGAGAGCGGGGATGGGGTGGGGATGTAGAGTCAGAGCACGAGACAGCCATGCCTGTCTCACTGACCGCTGGGTACGCAGTAACTCAGACAGGCTGGCACATAGTAGGAGCTCTTTTAATGTCTATGGGGAGAGAGGGGGAAAGAAGGAAGGAAGGGGGAGGGAGAGAGACAGGTGGGGTCAGGCTGGGATGTGCGGCCCCATCAGCTGACCAGTCCTTTCCCTCCTGCCCCAGCTGGTTCCTGCACAATCCCTCACTCCCCCCACTTTCCTGCTCTGGCCATTTCCCCCCTCTCCATGGAGGTCATCCTGGAAGGGATGGTGGGGAGGGGCGCTGGAGGAAACTCCCGGCACAATGGAGCATAATTGTAGAGACTAGGGAAATTCTGCTTCAATGCTCCAGACCTCCTCCCCTGAGGAGCCCTCCGGGTAGTAGGAGTACTCAAAACTGAGCACCCCAAGCCCCGAACCTTGGCAAACCACTCCACCCCGAAGCCCTGCTGAAGGCGTGTGTGTTGTAGACCCCTGTCTGTCTTGGAAGGATGGGATTTAGCTGGTCCCTGAGTGAGGGTGTGGATGTGGGGTGGTGGCTGAGAGTAATGCATCCCAGGAAGCAGGAAAACAGGAAGGGGGAGACGTTCCATGCCGAGGAGCCCAGGGCCCATTTGTGGCTCCCTACCCGGGTTTTGTCACCTGCCACTGGTCAGAAATAGACCTCTGCTCACCCTTGTGTGTGACCAGCTGCGTGGGCAGAGCCCCCTGTCTTGGCTGGGGCTGGTCTCCACCAACATCCTGGCCTGCTCTGCCCCCAGCCCAGGCAGGAAGTGCTCTGAGGTGTCTCTGAAGGGCACAGGGCTGCCCTGCTCTAGGCTAGATGGGAGACCTCGATTTCTGTCTTGGGATGTTTTTCAAGGCAAATTTCTTCCTCTTTGTCCTCTGTCTCTCTTCTTGTTTCTTGCAAAGGACATTTGGCAAAAGGACATGGCCCAGAAGCATTTCCTTTCCCACCCTGGACATGAACAGTGTTCCCCATGGGTGTGGGGTCTCGGCTGGCATGTAGGGTGGGGAGGACATTGGGACGGGCTGAGCCCTAGCTTAGCACCCAAGCATCAGGAGGCTTTAAACTCAAGAGGAAACCTTGGAGAGCTATAACCAGGCCATTTAACCCCAGAGGAAGCAGGAATCCCGTAGAGGCTATGTGACTCACCCAGTGACTTAATAGTTCCATTTTACAGATGAGGAGACTGAGGTTCAGAGAGCTCAGGTCCAAACCAGGTCTGTCTGATTCCCAAGATCAATGCGTTTTTCTCCCTTATTCAACGCCATATTCTTTTATTCTAGAACGTTTCCTGGGTGCTGTCTTGTCTCTGTGATTCAGCTCTAAGTCCACCGACTCTGAAGAGCCTGTCCTTGTGTGTGCCCTGCAGCTGACCTGGGGCTTGGCCCCGGGGCACAGTCAGCAAAGACTCGAGGCCCTGAGAAGGCAGCAATGGGGCAGAGGCAGCGTGGGCCCTGGAGCAGGTTGGTGGATTGCAAATCCCCCATCTGCCACTTCCTAGCAGCATGACCCTGGATCTTAATTCACCTCTCAGAGCCTCAGCGCCCTCATTCATAAAGTGGGGTGGTAATAACCCCGAACCTCAGCCTCACTGAGTGAAGTTTGGGGGAGGGACCGAGTTCCCAGCATCGAGCGCCCAGCGTGGAACCTGGCACAGGGGGTGCACAAGCGGAGGCAGTGACTGCTCTCATGGGCTCGCTCGTGTCAGGGGCACCTCGGGGGTGGCCCCCATCTCCACCCCCAGCTACCACCTGGCCCTCCCCTCCTGGAGGACGCCTGATTCTCCTGAGCCCCTGTGTGTGCAGGGGCCTGGATCTAGCAGATGGCACACGGGGGCCTGTTTGCCTTTGTGTCACTAGCTGTGGGTGGCAGCTGTGAAAACTGCACTCCAAGTGTGCCCCCGCCCCGCCTCCAGACTGGTAATCCTGAGAGCTGAGGCCAGGGTCCTTGGCACCTCCAAACGCCCACAGGGAGGCAAGGAACTCAGCGAAGGCACAGGCTCCCCCCGTCCCGCCCTGAGCTGGGGAGGGGCCCTGCAAGATGAACTCTGGGCTTCACGGCCAAGGGGGTGCGGGTGGTTGAGCAGAGCACAGGCTGGACAACTTGCTGCATACACGCTGCCCGCCAGTCACACCTCCGTCACTGCGTGTCAGCGGCCAAGACCCCGGTTCTGATGGAGGAAGCTGGGGGAGGGAGACAGGGAGCCGCCCAAGTCACCATCAGGAGGTGGGATGGGGAGGCCCTGCCATACAATCTGAGCTTCCAGCCGGCTCTCCCATCCTTGGTCTTCAGTGGTAACGGCTCCCTTGGGTGCTTAAGAACCAAGCAGACCTCTCAAAGGGGACTGTGGGCCTGTCGGAGGCTGGAGTGCGGATAGCTCTGAGTTTTCTTCTTTGCACTGAATTATCACCTGGGGAGAGGTGGGGAGGGGGTGTCAGAGATTCCAACCTATAATGGTAAACGCAGTGCTGCCAGATCTATGTCTCTATTTGCTCCTGCCCACTTCCCCGGCCTCTCCCACTAGCAGCTGAGCTGTTCCCTCCACTCCAGCTACTCCAGGCTGTTTTCTGTCCCACTGAGTAAACCAAGGCTGTCTTCTCCCCTGGAGATGCTCAGATCTTTACACAGGGGACTCTTTCTTATCAAGACTACCCAGCTCCTGTGGGTCCCTGTGCCTGGGGCAGGTGGCCCTCTTTTATGATCTCCAGAGCACATGTCTCCGGCAGGAGTTATGATTTTTTGTTTTTAAATTTTATTGAAGTATAGTTGATTTACAATGTTGTGTTTAATTTTTGCTGTACGGCAAAGTGACTCAGTTACATATATATATATATATATATTCTTTTTCATATTCTTTTCCATTATGGTTTATCACAGGATATTGAATATAGTTCCCTGTGTTATACAGTAGGACCTTGTTGCTTATCCATCCTATATACAGTAGTCTGCATCTGCTAATCCCAAACTCCCAGGAGTTGTTTTTATTAGATTGTTTCTTGCTTCTTTTCTGTCTCCCCCATGACAGTAGAAACCCTCCCCCCCGAGACCATGGATGTTTAATCTGTGCTGTGACCCCAGTGCCTAGCACCGAAGGTGCTCAGTACATATCTCCTAAATCAGGGTCCGCAACCCCTGGTACCAGTTCGCGGTCTGTTAGGAGCCGGGCCACACAGCAGGAGATGAGCAGCAGGTGGGCGAGCGAGCAAAGCGTCCTCTGCTCCTCCCTTTCGCTCACATTACCGCCTGAACCATCACCCCCATCACTCACATTACCGGCTGAACAATTCCTGCGCCCATCCGTGGAAAAATTGCCTTTCACGAAACCAGTCCCTGGGGCCAAAAAGGTTGGGGAGCGCTGTCCTAAATGAATGCGAACCCCTGTCATCCTGCCAAGCTGGATACATGATGACAGGACACGGAGGGGCAACAGGACGTTCATTTAGAAAGTTTTTCTGACTTTCCTATTGCTCGTGACACCTAGCGCATGAGGTGCCCTGGAGAATCCACAGCAGGACCGCGGCCACTCCCCGCGTAGGTGAAGGTATAGAGACCCAGGGAGGGGGAGCGTCACAGGCAAGATGACACAGCTGGCTGGAGGGACAGCCACGGGGGTGTGTCTGCCTGTCCTATGGTTGGATCAGGCTTAGGAAACCAGGCGCAAGGAGGCATATTTGCACCTGCGGATGGAGCCTCAGGCTACCCCTCCTGAGGGTGCGAGACCCCTCTAATAAAGCCTTTCCTGCCAACAGAAGAGGGGCTGAGGACCAGGGAGGTGTCGTGGCCGGAGGTCACAGTGCAAATTACAAGTGGTCTTCAATGTCATTTCCATCAGTTTCTTCATTTGCCGGGCCGGAGACATTACGTTTGCAGCTAAAGGAGTCTCAGATGAGGGTCTCAGAAAGGGTCCTGAGGAGGGAGGCCCCGGCATGGCTGCCTGGAGCTCGCTTTTGGGGCCCCTCGGCAGGGAGGGGGCAGGACAGGGCGGAGCTAAGGGCAGTGGTCTCTAAACTTATCAACTTCTGCCTCACTATCAAGAAAAAAATAGATCCCACCTCCACCAATATATGTATTGTTTATTCATTATGCACATTTAAATGTAATCATGCATTATGTATACAATGAAAATGTACAAATAGAGATGGTTTGAAATGCGATTTTAAAATGTAAATAACATTCCTGTTATTTTCTTCCCATATTGTTATTTCTTCCCAATCACCAACGTCCAGCCTGGAGGTTATACACCCCATCTGGGGACCACTGACTAAGAACATGGGCTTTGGAGCCCAACAGACCTCTATTTGAATCCAGGCCTTTCTTGTGATTATCCGTGTGGCGTTAGGCCAGCCTCCGGGCCACTCTTTCTTCTGTAAGGTGGGATAATAATTCCTACTTTGCTGTGTGGCTTAAGTGAGGTGTAGGATCCAGGGCCTGGCAGGCGGGAAGAGCCCCATATGGTAACTATGGTGATGATGATCATACTGGGTTTCCTCTTTCTTGTTAAAATTATTTAAACTCAACCCCAGATACTATGGGCCACAAGCATGTTTTCTGACCTTCTGTATAGTCACCAGAGATGGTGAGTCATGGCCCAGCATAGGATGGGACTGTCTTCTGTGCCCCCAATATGATGGCCCCAGATTCCATGCGGACAGATGGACCTGGGACCCGGGTGAAGGAAGGTGGGCTTGGCGTCCCTGCAGGGTGGATGGGGCTGAGAGATGGGTCAGGTTTCCGCTTTCTTTGTGTTCCTTTTAAAATAATGGAAGTGTCAGCTTGGGTTCACGGGCTGGTCACAATTTCGATCCCTCCTTAACTTCATAAGGCAAGTCCATGAATTATACAGTGCTGGAACAGACGGCGCAAAGTACGGCTGCATCACAAGCCGGGCTTAATAAGGACACTCCAGCTATTCTTGGAGCCATTTGCAAGTCAAAAATATGGTGCATGAGGATTTGATGCCGACTTCAAATTCTGAAGATTTCAGCTGGGTCAGCAGTATTTTATGTTAAATCCCATCAACGCAAAATAAACGACAATGAGGGGGACACCGTACTTTGTTTTGTTTTGTTTTGTTTTTAATTTTAATTCTTTGGTGATAGCACATATGGTCAAATGGGCCCCCCCTAACAAGTAATGTCAACACACATCTGCCCACCTTCCCAGGGACTCATGGTGGGGATGGGACACTCCCTTACTGAGGAATTAGAAAATGTTCCTCCCATTATAGTTTCGTGCTAAATAGAGAGAAGATGAAAGCTTTTCTATTTTCTCTCTTAGTTTTCACCAAGACTTTGTATCACTGATCCCTGCTGTTCTCTATAATATGTGTATACCAGCTCTTAGAGACTCAGTTGAGAAGGAAGAAAGAGAAGAGAAACCAAGATTTTACCATTTATCCAAAAATGGGGACTGACATCCGTTTAAAAAAAAATGATTAAATTGCACTGGAGGAGAAGAACCACAGTGAAAGGGGAAAAGCTGGTCTCCTCTGATCCAGGACGGTGGCGTTTCATAAAAACACAGATGCTGGGTCCTGGCGATGCAGAGCTCCAGCCCTGATGGCTTCGTGCGTGGGTTTGTTTACAAACACAGCATTTAAGGGGCAAGGCGTGCAGGCATCATGTGCCGGAGATGATGGAGGAACAGAAGCAGGAACAGCCCAGAGACCTCTGTGAACCTCCTTCTCTGTGTATTGATGAGAGCATAGGACCACGGCTTCCCTGACTCGCCTCCTCGGAAACTGGCATCCAAGGTACCATCTTCAGGTACACAAGGGCCAGCCGTACTTTGGGAATCCCCAAGTGTAAACCCACTAAGGCAGTAATGAAGGTATTTATGGAAGCAGCAAAGTGCAGGAACAGCCTGTGAATTGGAAGCCTCCGAGGCTGGAAAAAGTCCCAGTACTTGAAAGGTGTATAGACCAGCCCTTCTCAAATTTAAATTATGCGCAAGAATCCCCTGGGGGTCTTGTGGAAGTAACAACCCTGATTCCGAGAGGGACCTGAGATGTTGCATTTCTTAAAGGTCCCAGGTGATGTTAAGGCTGCCGGTCCATGACCGCACTTCGGGTAGTAAGGGTGTAGACCAGGGTCATTCCTCCGAGAAGATGTGCACTCAGGCACTGGGATGGGGGCGTAAGAATGCCAACACCTGGTTCATGGCTTCAAGCCTGCTTCCAACCAGCACCCTAGTTGGTTGGTCCACTTAAGATGCAGGGCCAGGCGTGCTGGACAAGCATGGACAGAGGACAGAGCACTGGACCAAGAGTCAGGAGAAGCTCTGGCTTCTGCTAGGATCACCTGGCTCCACTACTCAGCTGTGGGACATGGGCAGCCTGCCATAGCTTCCTTTTCCTCGTCTGCCTGTGTGTGCTATAGGGTAAGGGGATACCTCTACCGTATGTTGTAAAATTGAGTGGGATTGAGATTCAGGGGCTGGAAGACGCCCCAGAAAATAGCAGGTAGGGAAAGAGAACTGCAGAACTATGAGTTCAAATCCTGCTTCTGGTACCACTCGTGGGTTTTGGGGCAGCTTCGCTCATCTGCCTGAGCCTCAGTGATTAAGACACTGGCTGGGTGACCAATAGACATAAGCCCAGATAATCTCGAGAGAGGGATGTGGGCTCGGTCCCGTTACCTTTTCTTTCCTCTTGGGGTCACAGAGCTGGCTTCCCAAAGATCAGACCACGGCAACTTCAGCACTGACTGAAGCAGGCCTCCAGTCCCAGAACTCCCAACTAAAGCCTTCCTGCGTGAAGGCCCGGCAGGCTGGCATCAAATTCCACATCCACAGAGGATGAACCCTCTGGCTGGCTCGCCTTATGAGAGAAGTTAGCCTTACAAGGGAAGTAACTTCTCATCTGGGCAAATCTGACAGATGGATGTTTCTCACCACTTTATCTCTCAGAGTTACGGTGGGAGATGGAGGGAAGCCCTTGCTCCGCTTCTGGTTAAGGATCGTGCGAGCCTGAGAATGAGAATGCAGGCTTGCTGAGCAAACGTAATATTTGCAACCCCTCTGAGACTTTTTCAAATACCTTCTTTCATGGACACTTGTCTATCTCCCTATGAATTCATTTCCTCTTCTAATAAAAGCCCCTATTTTATGTTTTAAGGGTTCTACCCTTGCCCAGTCTGGTCCACAAGGTCTGGTTGAGACTCAGCCTCAACTCTTGGAGTAGATCCTACAACTCAAGCCCCATCCAATCAGAATGAGCGCTCCTCTAGCCACAGTGATTGGTTCCGTGGGCTTGGGCATGTGACATGGGCTGGTCCAATCAGAAGAAGTCTCTGGATAGTTACTGGACATGCTGTTTTCCATCCTCACTGTCATCTATCGATACACCTTCACTCCAGTGAGTCACACTTGTCATCCTCTCTCCCCACTGGTGTCTGCTGAGATCTGCCATCCAGTCTGGTCTTTGGACAATTGTCCCCCACATGGGACATGACTGTATCCTCATCTGATCCCACAGGACATCCATTCCTGTTGTTGAGAGTCCCCTAGGAGGCTCTGCTTCTCAGGTAGCCTCTCTGCTCTCTACAGGCATGGACCCATTTATTTATTTTCTGCCCCAGGCTGGGTGGAATGGGACTCTTGGGTCCTTGTGCCTGTGCTCCTCCCCCAGACAGGTATCCTTTTCTACAGTTTGCTATCATCTCAAAGCCCTTCCCTTCTCATTTCTCAAACATGTCCGAGACTGATTTGATTGCCTCCTCTCCCGCTGAGGTTTGAACCTGAAGAGACTCCTTCTCCCAGCCTCACATACTAGCTGTGCCCTTTTCTGCTCTCACCTCTGCCTCCCAACCACCCCTTCCCGCCTCGCTGATCCACAGCTAATCTCTGACTGTTGGGAGTTTGGTTTCCCTCTATCCTTTTCCCAATCTATACTTTATAGCCCTTCGGAGCTTTGCTGCTGATGCTAAAAAGTTAGAACTTAAGAAAACGGTTCCTGCAAATCAAAAGCCTTAGCTTTCAAGAACTTGTCTCTGCTACGAGTATCAAAAATCTGCTTTGAATCTATCTTTTCTCTTTGCGTTTCGCATTCCTGATGTTTCTTGAGGCGAAGGCACCTTAGACGGAATGTCCAGGGCTGTAGGAAGCACGCTCACCCTGCTGTGGCATCAGCGATATTCTCAGCTCTCTGGGGCTTTCTGAGTCTCTTGCAGGGGACCAGGAAGAACGACTTTTGGAGTCAGGGCATCCAACTTCTAGTCCCAGTTCGGTCACGGAATTGTCGCGCAGTTTAGAGACGTCACTCAATCTTTGTGAACCTCACTTTCCTCGTCTATAAGATGGTGCTTCTTATCCACCATAGCCTACTCTATCCTGACTAATAGTCTGTATTTAGGCTGATTTAGAAAGTCATCTTGTGTAATTGGGGATGTACGGGACCTCAACTTGTCTTCTTTTCCCCTTTGAACTGGTTTGCAGAGGGATCGCTGGGATATCGTGGCTGGAGAGAGACACATGTACATAGTATTTGACACTGGATTTGCCCACCTGGGTTCTCAGAGTTCAAGGAGTCAAGAGTCATGGTGAGAAGGGCCATGGGAAATAAATTAAGGGTCCAAAAGACCCCTTCTCATTGCTGGTTAAGGTAAATAAATGCCAACTTTACAGAAAGATAGAAGATGATTGTATTTATTTAATTACCACAGATGCCACTATTATCACAGATGACATTAATTTTTAAGAGAAAAGGAAGAAAATATGTCACATTTCTGTTTTGTGCATATGCTGATTGAAAAGTTTATACCAGATGCCAACTTAAAATAAGGACATATAAATATTTAATTGTTTGTGTGTATACATACATTTCTGTACACACAATATGTGTCAGTGTAGACACAGAGCACTGGTTCTCAACTAGGGCCAATTTCTGGTTGCCCCAAATTAGGGATGCGGGTTGCCATTGGCATCAAGTGTGTAGAGACCAGGGATACTTCTAAATATCCTACAATACACAGAACAGCCCAGATTATCTGGCCCAAGTGTCAGTGCTGCTGAGGTTGGGATATCCTGGCATAGATGTTCATCTGAGGCCAGGGGTGCTGGTGAGGTGTGTGAATGAGGATGTGGAGTGTTGGCACCTTGCTTTAGAGCAGTGTTGACATACATCTGTTTGATTCATGTCACATCTCCATTTGACCGACTTCTCTAGAAGAAAGCACAAGTCTTAGCGAGGGGGAGGCTGGCCCCCACGATCCACATGAGACACAGCCCCTGTGTTCCCTAGGAACACGCATGGAGTCAGGCACAGCTGACCCGCTAGCTTCTCATGCTGACAATTATTGATTGACAGCTAACGTGTCCTGCGGCACCCCTGGGCAGGGAGCTGCAACTGTGGAGAGAAACAGGGTGAGGGAGAAGGGGAACTGGAGAGCAGTGGAAACGCATTTTACGGTTTTATGAAGATCTGAGTATTAGCACATTGTTTAACCCACTGCCTCCGAAAGAACTGCTTAAACCTTGTTTGTACATGTACGAAGGCATGGAGGTACATGATTTTATAGCTATATGTAAAATATTTATATACATGTATAAGTTTGTACACACACACGTAATGAGGCGAAACATTTACTGTCCTAATGACGGGCACCAAAATTCCACATGCATTGGGCACTGTCTGAGAAATTTCCTCGATAAGCCACTGGACTGGAGAGAGACAGAGAGCGAGAGCGAGATCAAGAGAGAGAGAGAGAGAGAGAGAGACTCTTCAGGCAAAATTGTCAGCTGGACCCCCTAATAACAAGATGGCCTGCTGGTGAAAATGGAAAAGTTTTAACTCTTTCTCGTGAGATGGGGGAGTAGGAAAAAAAAATAGAAAGACCAAAAAAAATGGTGAAAGGCCAAAAATGGTGAAAAGGGAGGAAGACGGAGTCGATGGTAAGATGGGGAGATGCTGGGATGCTTTGTGGGGTGGCAGGGCCCTCTAGAAATGTGTGCTGTGGGGGTAAAGTCGGAGGGGCTTTGAGGACTCAAAGTGTGGCTCCGTACCACTTTACCACAGTTTAGAAAAAAAAGTTTAGAAAAACAAGAACAAGAGTGTGGATCTGGGATGTTTGTCATGCAGTGTGCTCAGAACCATATTAGGACATCTCTCTCGTCCGCTGCTTTGGTGAGCTGGTTTGTACAGCCTGGGAGGAGGCTGGGCTTCACGGAGGCATCTGTAGCAGCAAGGAGCAGAGGAACCATGGGGAGGGAGGGCTGGAGACCTTGGGCACCCATGAGACAAGGGTTTGTGGCTGCAGTCACACTGGTCTGGATTTTAAAGGGGCTGGGGAGCTCCAGCGGACAGCCAGGACACCACACCCACTCCTCCAAATGATGAGACCAGATGCCAACTTCTTTCCGGACCTTGGTGCCAGAGGAACAGGAAAAGCACTTAGGGAAAACGAAGCAAAGAATCTGAGACAGACACAAATTCATTAAGTGGAGATTCCAAACACAGTTGCACGTAGCAATAAGACTAAAAATTCGAGGGAGGCAAATTCCTGAGCTGGATCACATATTTACACTTTCAGTCTCTTGATATTTCAGTCTGGGATCGAGGAAGGGAAGTGTGACTTAGTCACACGCTGCTCTGGGCTGCCTAATCCTCCTGCAAGTGCTAAAGGGATTGTCAGTGAGGGTCACCCCAGCCTCACTCAGCACCGTGAACAGCCTGCTGAAGGCAGAGCCCTGTGGGGTCCCTGCCCAGGTTAGCCCAGGCTGAGCCCCAGATCCTTAACTCTAACCATTAGGTCTCATGTCCCTTGTTTCCCTTCACTTGTCTCTGCAGGGCCTTTTATACTGGGACTCGAGTTGGACGTCATCCACTGGCCCTCAGCACCCTCCTTTTAGGGTGCCTTCCTGTGCTCCAAAGTTCAAAAAGATAAAAACAATGTCTCTCAGACTCCCTTGCAGCTAGAGTTCTGCTAGTGAATTTAGTTCTGCCAATTAGAGGCCACTAAGCTGAGATTTGGAAGCAGAATTGAGGCCAAGGCCACCTTGCTGTTGCCTTTAGCTGGTTTCTGTGGGCAGACAAGGTCAGGAGGTGTGGGGCTGGCTTGCTTGCCGCAGTGTTTCAGCATCCGAGCTCCAGCCCTGCCGGTGGCCCCGCATCTGTTCAGCGATCACACACAGTACATTCTGTTACATGCAGGCATCACACACACATACACAGGTGTAGGCACAGACAAGAACACATTTTTCACAAACGCGGCCCATGTGTGGCTATAGAAGTACGTGTAGAGACAATCTGCCCTTAACACAGGAGGAGCTATCAGCGCTGTTGTCCTCACATTCCCCTCCCTCCGTGGGGGCCAGGGCCTTTGGATGGTTTATCAAGAGGCCTCTGTGATCCCTGATGTATCTCATAGCCCACTGGGTCCCTGTCCCTTCTCAACGTAGGACCCAGGGTCTCAATGATTACAAGTGCGCTTCTATAGACAAAGTCATAGAAAATATGACCATTTTCTCAGCAAACCTAGGACAGGAAGTAGCTTCTGGGGGACTGTGTGTTGGTAGTGAACCAAGCTAGGGGAGCTGGGAGTCTTCAGCTAGTAGAGATTAGACAAGTTTGAGAGGCTATTCCAGAATTCTTCACCATAGAGTTTTCAAGTGGATGGGATCCTAGAAATGATCAAGCAATAATGATAATGATGATGATAAGCGTTGTCCTAGATGAGGTTTCCTGGAATCAGACGCTGAGACAGCTTGTAGAACCCGGAAGGTATTCACGGGAGACACACACAGAAAGAGGTGAGGAGGCCGACGGGGCAGCGGGGGGAAGTTGATTGGCAATGTAGCTGCGCCGGAGGCCTCAGCTGATCCTCCGGGAGGCTCTGGAGCTGGGATGGCCCTTCAGAATGCTCTCCAGTTGAGGTAAGAAGGCTGGGCCTTGTATCCACACATCAGCCCGTCAGTGGCCATGGCCCCCTTGTGAGGAGGTGTAACTTTGGGAGGGTGGTTTGCTGTGATCTAAGGCAGGTTCTGATGAGGGATGAGCTATGAGCTTCCAGGTGGCTACAGGATTGGGGTGCCGGCTCTGAGAAGGGGATCCTGGCCGAGCGTCATGGCATCCACCACAATAGTGACGAGGTGACAATAGCCAGCCTGCTGATCACCTACACCAAACCTATAAACCTCCCCAAGTCTTCTCCAGCCCAGTAAGGAGCGCTGACATCCAACCCCATTGCTCATGACAAAATCATAGGAGTCATCCTTGATTCTCCCATTCCCTCCCCTCCCCAGAGCCTCTCCATCGTGAGAAGGATTTATTGCCTATACCTCCAACATATATCCTGGATCTATCGACTTTCCCTCTTTTCCCATCACTCTGGCCCAAGCCATCAGGTCTTCCCTGGTCAACTGTCATCATTCCTACTAGGTCTTTCTGTTCCCACCCTTGTGCCCCTGCCATGCATTCACCATATCACAGACAGAATGATCTCAAAATATCCCTCTCCTAAGTAAAGCTCTTTAATTGCTTTTTGTTGACCTTAAGCCTAAACTCTTTACTGTGGGATGCAAGGGCCCATACATTTGGTTCCTGTCTCCTTCCCAACCTCTGTTTTTCCCTCTGACGTATTACAATCCCCATATTCTAGCTGCACTGGCTTTCTCTTGGCTCCTTGAACATGTCAAGCTTGTTCTTGCCCCAGAGCCTTTGCAGTAGCTGTTCCCTCTGCCTGGAATGACCTTCCCCAGAACATGCCAAGGTATGGTCTTGTCATTCAAGCCTCAGTTCAAACATCACCTCCTTAGGCCTCCCCTGACCACCCTAATGAAATTCTTACTGGGGACATCAGTCTAGATGGGTTTGAAGGGCCAGGCCCACCTCTTGCAGGCTGGGGGCTGTTTGTACTGACCAAAGATCTCTTCGTACAACACGACCTGGTGGTGGGGTGTCTCCTTTGAAGGAAGGTTCTCACGTGGTCTCTCTTTAGGATCCCAGAGCCAAGCCATCCGGGGACTTCGGTGGCCAGGATGCAGCCCAGCTAAACTGAGCGCTGAGTAGGACGAACTCAGGAGGGTGTAACTTAACCCAACTCCTCCAAGAGAGGCAGCTAGCAAGTGGAAAAGAGAAGCCCCTTCACCACTGAATTTTTAATTGCACCGGAAGCTGCGCAGCCCTTTGGTCCAACACTGAAGGGAAATTCAGTTACTCCGTTTACAGGCTGAGGGTACGGTAGCAACAGAGATGAGGTTGGAAACATTCTTAACCTGTGTGATTTCTTCGGTCATTAAAGGAAACAAAACAAGCTCTCGCAACGTTTGAAGGAAACCATCATCCAATTTACAAGCAGTTATTGGGTTCTGGCTGTGACTGAGACATCGAAGGGCTTAGGTGATGTGCTGGGACCCCTGGAGTGTGACACGGTGCCTTTCATTGAGGAGCTTACTTCTAGGGAGGGGGCAGGGCTGAAGACAAGGGGCATGGGACAACCCTCACTGGGACCCCGTGCTGCATCAGGCTGTGTTGGGGTTCTCACACGTGCAGGGCTCCTCTCAAATAGACAGCAGGCTGGAGACCGGGAACCGAGAGGCCGGGCAGGCGGTGAGGCTGAATTCCCAGGAAGGGGAGCCAGTGGGCTCCGTGGGGCAAAGACCGTGAGAAGTGACTTCCCCTAGGAGGTGGCCTTGGCATCGGCTCCAGTAGGACCTTGGGCTCTACACGTGCGTCGCTGAAATAACGCGTCATCAAATCCATCTCCCCAGCCCAATTCTGCTTCTCTGTCTCCTCTCCCCACCCTTTCCTTCCCTGGCTGGGGAACACTCAGAAACGACTTGCTGTGCCCCGGAGGCCACCCTACTTGGCTGGTATATTATAATCTCCAGCAACCAAACACCAGCGGTGCTGGAAGCACGTTGGCACCTTGGAACCTCTTCTTAGAAAAAGCAAACACTTAGTGTTTGAGCCTCCTCGTGGATTCCTTTGGAGGGGGCAGGAACCACTGCCAGGAGGGATGAAGGGGTGAAGCGGAAAAACATGGGCTGGCTTCAGAGCAGAGCACAGGGAGGCTGGGAACAGTTCTGCTTTGGGAACAAAGTCGGGCTAAAGGCAGAGAGAGAGAGAGAGAGAGAGAGAGGGAGAGAGAGCATGGGAGCTTGAGAGCGAGGCGGGGAGGGAGTCAGCTCTTGGTAATTTGAGTTAATTTTTAATTGCCTTGAAAATCACCATGCGGCATCCAGTTCTGCCTTTGATGGTCAAAAGAAACCAGATGCTTTTATTCCTCTTCAGGACTTGTGTTCCCCCCAGCAATGATGCAAATGAGGCAATGCAGCAGTAGGAGTTGCAGCTGGTGTAACTTCTGAGGCAAAGGTCAGGCTAATTGTTGGTTAGGAGCTAGGAGAGATGGGGCATATTTCTCCTGCTTGCTCTGTCCTGTTTTCGATAATGCCTCATTGGCATCTTCAAAGACAGGCACCCACGTAGGCCTTCATGACTAACTGAGGCCCCTTCCCCTAACCACTGGCCTGCCTGCGCTCTAGGGGGGCCAGGAGGCGGGTGGGATGTGGTCCCTTTGCCCGAGCAGGGTCTCCAGGAGCATCAAACCTTAACGCCGGCACCAAGCTGCCCTGCACCACCGCTCTCAGTTTGTAACGTCAGCAGTGCAGGGATTGCCAGAGAATGGAGCCTCGTTTTCTCCTGTTGCCGCAGTCTCATTATCAACTCAGCTGTAAAAATTAATATCATGGAGCCTTCCCTGAAGGATACGCAATGCACACTTGTCTCTGGGCAGCGTAAAATGTACCTTTGTACCACATTTAAACAGCCGTCTAGGAAGCTCGCCTGTGCTGTTTGGGGCCCTTGTAGAGCTGTTTCCTATGAGCGGCAGGCTGGCGGGTTGCCAGCTGCCCTTGAGGAGGACCGGGGAGGGGTTTGACCCTGTGATGGGTAGAAGATGGAAAAACTGTCATCGCAAAACAAGTGGCTCCTCTCTTGATAGAGGTGCAGACTTGCCTCTTTGGGGCAGACTTTTCCATTGTGCTGCTGAAAAGAGCAGAATGGAACTTTGGGTCCATAAAGTGTTTCCTCCCGCGGTTTGGGGGAAAAACCGGGAAGTAACCTGAATGTAGATGTTGTAGATGGGATGAGAGGAGGTGAATTTGTTGTCTGGGGCTACGCCAGAGCTGGGTCTCTCCTTTTGTCTCCCTCCGCTTTTCTCCCTCCTTTCCTTGCTGACCTCACCTCCCTCTCCTCCCCCTCCCGCTCCCTCGGGCCACACACCTTAGTCAAGCAGTTTGACCACTGAATGCTTCTGAGCCAGAAAGAAATCATGTCCCCCTGGCTGCTTCCCGAGTAAAGATCAGGGTGAAAGGGGTGGTGTGGGGTGTTACTCAGGTCTATTTTGAAAATTCAGGATTCCGTCCTGACCATTCCTGGGCATGATGTGTCTTTCTTTCCCTACAGCAGCCCCAGGTTGCCAAAGGGGGACCTAGGGGATTCGAACTTAAGGCTTGCTGGGCCACCTGGACTCTCCTGTTGGATTGCCATGATCTTAGAGCATTAGGACAGTGACATCCTACGGTGGCCCTCGGGGGGCCAAGTGGGGACTATGACGGGTCTCTGTGTGCTTTAGGAAAATGCTCTTGTCACTCTTGCCTCGGAACCTTCTGCATTAAAGGTCTGAGTGTGATCAGCAGATTATTGGGCTATCTACTGGGAAGGCGGTGGAGGATGGGTAACAACCCGGTCCCTGGGGAGGGAATGCTTCGATTGGTATGATTGGTATTCAGAGGTATGGGGGAGGGAGGGACATTGATGAGATTAGTCTTTCAGAGCCACCCTGGAGACTTCCTCACAAAAGAGAATGTCCTCATGCAGCCCTCCCACCTGGTGCTGGGTCTGGCGTCCCCCGCCAGGCAGCTCTGACCATGATTTGGCCCCCATTCCCCTTAACCTTACTGGGGCAGCTACAGGAACAGCAGGTAAGACGCCAGCTCCTTCACCTCCCGTACCCCACACGTCAGACCCTCTGACGTCTTCCCTCCCCCATCCCCATAGCTGCTGCTCAGTCATTCCATGGGGCAGGTGACTGTCACCCAACTAGGGTGTGGACAAACAGAACAAGATGGACGGGCTGCCCTCAGGCCGTCTCGCCCAAATCGAGGGCCAGACTAGACTCAATCACTCCAGCTGAACTGGGAACCCTGTGGCTTACCACCCACTGAGGGGCTGGCAGAAGCACCGTCCACCTGTACCTCCTGATAGATGGGGACCCCGCTTGGGGTACCCCAACACTTTTAAAGAATACCTTCTTTCTAGGGACTCCATATGCACCTGTGGGACTGTACTTTTTTTTTTTTTTAAGAAGATGTTGGGGGTAGGAGTTTATTAATTAATTACTTTATTTTTGCTGTGTTGGGTCTTCGTTTCTGCGCGAGGGCTTTCTCTAGTTGCGGCGAGCGGGGGTCACTCTTCATCGTGGTGCGCGGGCCTCTCACTATCGCGGCCTTTTTGCGGAGCACAGGCTCCAGACGCGCAGGCTCAGTAGTTGTGGCTCACGGGCCCAGTTGCTCCGCGGCATGTGGGATCCTCCCAGACCAGGGCTCGAACCCGTGTCCCCTGCATTAGCAGGCAGATTCTCAACCACTGCACCACCAGGGAAGCCTGGGACTGTACTTCTTATGTGGAAGCCAGACGTTAACTGGCCTCCCCCCTGAAAACACGGTGACCTGCCCATCGGGAGTTGTCATGAGAGAGAGAGTCTAGTGTCTAGACAGCACTAGTAGATCACCGAGCCCTCATTTGACTGTAGCAACTTGGGGAAGCTTCCTGGACAGCTGACTGACTCATCACTCGTGTGCACTCGTCTCCCTATAATGGAGAGCCTCCTCTTCGAAAAGATAGCACCAATTTGTCCCTGACTTTAGCTGACCTCACCTCGCCCTGGGAGGCATGCATGTCAGCCTCAGCTCACCGACCCGAGTTGTTCTAGATCATAGAATCACCCTAAACGCTTTCCTGGCAGGCCCAGGAGGAGCCTGTGTGGTCCCTAAGACATCCTGCCCTACCTGGACCGCTGCCTTGGGCCAAGTGGAAAGGTCAGCACAGAATTGTCAGGCAGATGCCCCTGGCTTTCCCAGGGAGACCTGATTGTTTATGGCTCTGCTCAGATGGCTGGTCCGGGACTCTGGGGGGGACAGGATTTAGGTTAATAGTGCAGGTTGGTCTCATCTCACTGCTTGGAGTTCTGTTGGTAGTTGCCTTAATTAAATGCTGCATGAGACTAACGGAACAGATCTGGTCCTATTCTCTGTTGGTCAAATTAATCAAAGTGGCTGGCAGAGTGGTGTACTCAAGGGGAAATCTGCTAGAAGCTGAGGCTTCCAACAAGGGGTGCCTATTGCTGGGAGACAATTCCCCACGGGCTTTTGGCATTTCTGCATCTTTTGGCGAGCAGAGGCACTACCCCCCTTTATCTCCGGACTGTCTTTTCAAGAATGCTGTAGAGCAAACAGCCTTGGAAGAGAGTGTTCCTCTCCGGAGCAGAGAGCAGGCGGCCTCACTATTCCTTATACAAGATTCCCCTTCCCTAAGAAGCAGCGTTTCTCTCCTGCAATGCGACCCACCATGGGTACCGCTGTCACCTGGTCCCTTTCATGTTGCCTTGTGCGATTTGGGCCTTGGGGAACCGAGGTAAGAAAATACTGCCAATTTGTCTCTTGATATTTCTGTGAGGGATGACATCCTTTGTCTCTGACCCGGGAGCCTTGTGTTCTCTTCCAGATGCCATGAGAGTAGGGCAAGGTGACCCATTCGTGTGTAAGCAGGGACAGTCTTGGACACCTCACAGGTCTCATCAGCCGTGTCTGGCCTGGACCACCCTTGGGTGAGCATCACGGGAGGATGAAAGGCGGAGAGCGTTGCTACTCCCATCCAGCACTTTCCTTTGTCCATCCAGACCAGGGAGGCTGTCTGGAGAAGGCTGGGAGGGGCTTCTGGGGCCAGACCACATGGGTTTCTACCATGAGCCTCCACACAGCACAGCCTCTGTTTCCCATCTGTCCAGCATGGATAACTACAGCACCTACTTCGGAGGGATTTTGTGGGGACTCACCAGGAAGCCTCGGCCCCGGGAAGACCTAATGAAGGTACCACTGGCTACTGTTGTTACTGTTACTCTCACTGATAACATGATTGCGTCGACCTGCACTCATTCTTCATAAGGCTCGCCTCTCCCTCTTAACAGCCTGTCTGTAACCTGAGTTTCTCTTTTCTACACCGAAATTGGCCAGTTTACGTGGCACCCCCCACCACAGTCACTGGATGTGCCTCTAATCTAATTAGACTAATTTCAATTTCCTGGATTTAATTACTTTTAATTTAATTAATTTAGAAGGCAGTACACAGGGTGATTAATTAGGAAACGTTACTGAGGGACTCGGAAGGTGGATTGCAGTATGTAAGTGTTTAAATCTTATTGTGCTCATGTCCTCCCATTCTTGCTTCACACCGGAGGCTGCCATGGTCCTGGGAGCGGCAGAGCCCAGAGAGCCCAGGGTGGCACTGGGATTCGAATGGAAGCCACCTGGCACCAAGCTGTGCTCTGTCATTTCGTGGCTTTCAGTGACAACTAGTGACTCAAAGGAAAGGCAGCTGATTCCAGTGAACTAAGTTGGAACTAAGGCAAGAATCATGTAAGGTGAGGACAAACTTCGTTTCTCCATAGAACATAGTTCACTGTGTTTTTCACGTACACGATAAAGAAGCAAATCATAGGGCTGCCTCTGAGCTGTCACGCAGTGAAATTTTTTTCCGCGCTCATGTGTTGACTATCTGGAATAATAATCATACTGTTAACAAACACACATATAGTGCTACGTGCCAGGCGCTCGTCTAAGTGCTTTTGTATTGATTAGCTCGTCATGGTCCTAGGAGTTAAGCACCACGAGTGGGGCACTGTTATTTCCATTGTCTGAAGGAGGCATCTCGGGCACTGTGCTGGGGACACTTGTTATTTGTATTGTGCAAAGAGACAACTCTTAGCGGAGTTCAGTCTGTGGCAGGGAGGCAATTTAGGGCTGGGCGTTGCTTCGAACGCCCTCGAAGTCACAGGTTGGCCATTGCTTCGAACGCCCTCGAAGTCACAGGTTGGCCCCGTCCATCTTTGAGAGGTTATAATAACAACCGTAAACGCCCGTGGAACCCTTCTGTGGGTCAGGTACGCCTCAGATTGCTCGTGGCATGTTGACACCACACATGGCTGGCGCACCCAGTGCCCGCTGAGGGCAGGCTGCCTGGGGCTTCCCCACGGCTCAGCTGGGCCCCAAAGGTCAGCGCGAGCCCCTCTCCCTCGCTGCCTCTCTTCCTCTTGGCCAATGACTTGAAGAGGCCACAGGCTCTGTTCGCCAGTCGGGGCTTCAGACTGCAGTTCTGTTGGGCCCCTGGAAGCAGAGCTGAGCCAGACCCTTCGCTCTGAGCTGGGCCCACCACCCTCAAGTTCCGCTCCAATCCCAAGGGCACTTATTTTCCAGATGGGTTCTTTGAGCGTCTCCGGGGCTGTGAGTCCTGTTCTCCTGGAATGTTGGGCCAGGCTATGGGTAAGGAAAGGAGTCAGCATGGCGCACACACCTCCCCCCCCGCCCCGATGCACAAGTCATGCCTGATAGGGCTGGACACTATTCCCTGGAGAAGTAGAGACACAAGAGCTGTGTAGGAGAAATAGGGTCAGTAGGTGGAAGCCATAGAGAGATTCTGTGTAAGAAAGAATTTTCTAATAGCCTGAGCTCTCTTAGCTAGAAAGGGCTCTTCAATAGGCTGTGAGCCACCGCAGGGGTTCAAACAGAATACTCATCTAACACCCATCCCTGAGGGGGTTCAAACTGAAGCTGCGTGGCAATCATTTGCTCACCTGATCTTCTCTTTCTGGAATGTTCTTCCTTATCCTTTTCTGCTGGTTGATTCCTAGGCAACCTTTAAGACTCAGCTCAGGGAATTCCCTGGTGGTCCCGTGGTTAGGACTCAGTGCTTTCACTGCTGTGGTCTGGGTTCAATTCCTGGTCAGGGAACTAAGATCCCACAAGCCACGTGGCATGGCCAAAAAGAAAAAAAAAAAAGACTCAACTCAGGCATCACTTCTTCCAGGAAGCCTTCCCTGCACACTTCAAGCACCGCAGACAGAGCCAGGGGTCCTCTGGTTTCCTACAGTGCCCTGGACCTATCTTAATCATCGCCTTCACCATCCATTGTGACGGTCTGTTCATCGATTTGCCTCTGTCGCATTCTGTCCGTGTCACCCTCCAACAGCCCTGCAAGGTAGACATGATTTCCCCCAGTGGGAGGATGGAGAACCTGAAGCTCAGGTTCAGTTCATGATTTCCCCCAGTGGGAGGATGGAGAACCTGAAGCTCAGCGTGGCGAAATCTCCTGCCCGTGAAGCCGGAAGGAGGTAGAGATGGTTGGGTCTGGTTCCCAAGCCCAAAGTCCATAACCTTTCTACTGTGAGGCTCTGCTGCTCTCCTGGCGGGGCCCAGATCCTGTGATTCAGGAGGGCATGGGCTTGTGTGCGAGCTGAGCAACTGAGGCAGCAGGGGCAATGCCACCAAGAGGCGGCACGTGGGCCACCTTTGGAACTGCATCAGCATACCGATGCTTGTGTGTAGCCAGATGAGCACACCAGCCCATGTCATCCTCATACGGGCTCACTCCCTGAGCCCTTCGGAGGTCACGGAGAGGCCAGGAGAAAATGCGAACCAGGGCAGCCAAAGCCTGGGTCTCTCCTGGGCCTGGGGGGCTTGTTTAAGCCTGAGCCAAAGCCCCCCTTAGCACCCTCATTCTTGACTCAACAAAGGTGAGGCGAGCCCTGCCTTGCGGTTTTAAGGCTGGATTTCATTTCTATTAGGATTGCTGCTGGCCCCATAAGATTTACCCACAGTCACCCCCGTGAAAGCGGATCCGACTGGAAAATCGAGTTAGAAAATGCTGCCTTCCCTTCCCCTCACACCTCAGCAGATTAAGGGAAGGCCTGATGCTGAGTTATGGGGATTTATGGGAACGTGCAGTTGCTGGCTGGTAAACGCTCACTCCTTGGGATTTTGGCACCCTTGCTTCCTATAAATCATTGCTGGTATTTCTTAGTCTTTCCTTGCCAGCACCGCGGAGGCCTGCAACACCTTTTCCGTGCAGTAGCCTGTGAAAATATTGAAGTCGGGCCCAGAGAAACACCAGCCTAGAAAGGGGAAACTTTGATGTTTGCTAGTTATTTTCAGACAACCCTTTGCCAAATCTTAATTTTTCTAGTTTACAAGTGAGGGATTCTGACCATCTGTCTGCTGTCAACCGATGTTTGTTTGGACGAAGATTTTATTTTTTTTTCCTCCCGATCTCGCACTCCTGTTCTTACAAGTAGTTTATTGGACTTCATAAATGTCAGCTTTTTGCAGGCATTTTGTAAGCAGCTTATGATTTAGTATTTAATCAAAATTGAGCAGTCAGTGTCTGTAATCAGTCTGAAGCGGGAATAACAATGAGACTGAAGCTTAAAACCCACCAAGACCGCCACTGATGCCTCCCGAACTATCTCTGGGAGAACTAGGTTTGCATCTGAAGGTATGGGGGTGGGTAGAGTGATGGCGGAAACACACACGTGTTGGGCGCCTATCGTGTGCTATTTTGCGATCGTGTCAGCTATCGGTTGCCAGAATGATAGAAACCATCCCAAGCTCAGGGGCTTAAAACAATAAGCATGTTTTAGCTCCTTGGTTTAATGAGTCAGCTGCAAGCCCCTTCCAGCCTCCGCTGAGCCCTTTAAAGGTCTAGGGATGGTCCTGTTGCTTGATCTTGGCCTCATCTGGGATAACTGGGGCAACCGACTCCACAGCCCGCATTTCTCACCCTCCACCAGGTTGGCTCAGGCGTATTCTCATGGTGGTGGCAGAGGGCAAAACACGCAAACCCCATCATTCAAGTGCTTTCCCAACCTCCTGCTTGCCTAACATCCCGTTAACCAGAGCAAGTGACATGGCCTGACTCTGAGTCAAAGAGGGGGCTAGACTCCATCTCTTTATACGGAGGGAATTAAAAACTCGCAGGCAAAGGCCATGGGCACAGGGACAGGTTAAAGAATCAGAGCCCCTTAATGCAGTCCATCTATCACAGTGATGCTGGGAATCCCGTGAGGGAGATAATTGTTATAACCCCAACACCCAGATGGAGAAAGAGAAATTCAGAGATTAAGTCATTTGCAGTCAGCGAGGAAGTGAGGAGCCTTGAGTAGCTCCACTCTTGATTTACTTCTGGCTCCTTGACTCTACTTTTCCCCAGGAATAGGTAAAGCGGGCATCGTGGGAGTTTCTTAGAAATCACTGATCCATCCCCTAACTTTGCAGATGGCATCATTTTTTTTTTTTTTTTTTTTTTGTGGTATGCGGGCCTCTCACCGCTGTGGCCTCTCCCGTTGCGGAGCACAGGCTCCGGACGCGCAGGCTCAGCGGCCACGGCTCACGGGTCCAGCAGCTCCGCGGCATATGGGATCCTCCCGGACCGCGGCACGAACCCGTGTCCCCTGCATCGGCAGGCAGATCCTTAACCACTGCACCACCAGGGAAGTCCCTAACCAATATTTATTGAGCATATACTATGGGCAAACTCTCCATGCTCCACTGGGTGGGAGTCTGGGATTTCTCCTGGGCAGGAGTTCTGAGGGCAGGGGGACAACCTTCCATGACGCCCACATTGGTTCCCTGTCCCTCATGTAGGCAGCCAGACATGCCTTCAATGTGTAGGTTTTCCCTCATGGGTTACAGGACGAGGGGCCCAGGAGGAGGCACATTTGCCTGGCTGCTCATCCCAGCAGCTCCCGACCTGGCTCCCAGAGCAGCCAGGGGCCTGTGGGAGGGGCTGCCGTGCCACGTGTAACTCCCCTGTAAGGTGTCGCAAGGAGCCACGTGGACAGTGGGATTTTTGGATTAATTAAATCTGATACTTCCTCAAGACCTCAGAATCATGAATTCCAATATCTGGTTAAGGGATCCTGACACCTTAGCTCTATTTTCCCTTGGTCTTCTATTCCCACATGAGCATCCTGAAAAATGTTCTTTGGCATCTGGAAGGGCATTTTTAGTCAAGGGCGGTGAGCACTGATTGGCTGGACCAGGTAGGAAGGGTAGCAGCTGAAATGGATATAGGGAGAGGAGAGGTTGCTCTGTTTCTCCTTTGCTCCCAGCTTCCCTGCCTCTAAAGGACCAGCTTCACGTTACAAGGCTTGGTAAAAACTGTCAGGAGGAAAGTGAAGCTCATGAGAGAGACCCAGGTTCTCCTAAGAATCAGCCTCCTGGCTTCTCCCCTCCCCCCTTCCCTCTAGCTGACCCTCCTTAGCTCCCCTGCATTCCCTTCCATCCCCTCAGCCCTTCCCAGTCCATCTCTTCCATCCTGACTTCTCCTGGCAGCAGGACGCCAAGGCAAGAGCCAGCGTGACCTAAGTTAGACTCCACTCAATGGCTGTTTATCCCTGGTAGTTGATAAACCCCTCTGAGCCTCAGTTTCCTCCTCTGTAACGTGGAAGGACCTGGGTTTTTCTGAGGTTGCTATAAAAACCATACAGTCACACCCAAGAGAATGTCTTACTCATGGACAATCAATTAATATTCCTTTAATTCAATCAATTCATAATTCAATCAATTCATAATCCTTTAATATCATCCACCCCCTCCCTACTTCTTTTGACCCGAACCTTCATGGTATTCTCCTCTCCCTTCAATCATTTAGCATTAATGGTTCATTAAATAGAGGCTTCCTAACAGGTTGTTATTGACCTGGTGAAGAACAGATCTTCCCCCGTGGGGTCGCTCAGGCCCCTGAAGGAGAGTAGCTGATGGCGGGAGGCTGATGGCATCCTCCTGCCAGGAGGGAGAGCTGGATTCTGAGATTCATGCCTTGAGAAACCTCTTGGCCTCCTGAAATCTCAGTTTTTGCAAAATGGGGCTCATCTTTCCTTTCCCATGAAGTTTCTATGGAAATTGAAACAAAGTATGGGAAACTCTCAGCTCCTGACCATTCCTTGCTCTGCACCCAGGGCTCGGGCCAGCTTCCCGTCTGGGAAAGGAGGTGAGTCACCCACCTGCTCTACCTGCGGTACCCGGGTGTTTCCCCAGAACTGGTCGCATTGCTTGAAACATCATCATCATAGAGTCGTTCCTCTGGGTTCTAAAGAGCAATTTCACCTCAAGAAGTCTTCGTGATAGAAAGACATGTCTTCAGGTTGGAGAAGTCCTCGAGCCCCTGAGGACTGATGTTTAAGAGGTGGGCCCTTGGGATTTTGCATGCTAGTTCTGACTCTGACGCTGGAAAGGGTCACTATGTGACCTTGGATAAGTTACTTCCTGTCTCTGGGCTTCAGTTTTCTCAAATGTAAAGTGAAGGGCTTGGGTTGTATGGAATCTAGGATTTTGATTACCTCAAAAGTTTAATTGTGAGGTTCCTCAAGGGGTTCCAAAGAGATGGGACTCCAGATGGATAGCTTTGATGAAGGTGTGGTGAAAGGGCAGGAGCAAGGGACATGGGGTTGGGCAGGCAGAGACAGCCTACCTGTTATGGGGCCTGTGCTCACTCAAACCTATTAAACTCTGTGGTTCAAATCAAGGCCCCCTCGTGGACTGATTGATTATTGATTCATGCATTCTCTTCATAAGGCTTTCTCTGAGCCTACCAGCCCAAAGTGCTCTCTCCCTCCCTGACACGCAGTGGCCCTTATCTGCAGCCTGACTGCCACCTCTTGTGACATCTCCCCTGCTATCCCTTGATGGCCCTGGCTTGTGTTCCATGCCCTCTGTACCCTCACAGTGGAAGGCCTTCCTTTCCGTCTCTACCTTCCAAAGTCCTGGCCAGCGGTTAAAGGCCTGCCCGGAAGCCACCTCCTCCAGGAAGTCTTCCTGGGCATCTAACTCAAAACTTTCCCTGTTCTCTCTCTATACCCATTTAACGTCCTTCAGTGTCTGCCCGTTGACATAAGACAAGGCCAGAACTTTTGGCTTAGCTCCCCAGCCTCGTCTCTCATCCCTGCCCTCTCCCACCACCCAGCTGCAGGTAGGCCTGGTGTCTCTTACCCCACACAGGACTGAAGCTGCTTCTCCTGCCTGGGAAGCCTGTTCCCCACCCTGTGCCCACAGTGAGGACACTGAAGGACTCTAGAACACTGCTCATGTGCCCTGTCCTGGTAAGAGTTTCTCAAACTCACCTTTTGGTCTATATCTCTGCTTTGCCATGAACCAGTCTTGTGCATGAGTCTGATGACCCTGAGCTATCTGTCTCTGAGCGCATAGTGCCTGACACTTAGCAGGAGCTCAATAAACGTGGCATTGGAGAGAATTCTCCCATGTGTCCATCACAGCACCCGGCAGCAGCTGGGGCCCGGGCAGGTGCGTTGATGGGATCCCTGATTCAAAACATTGTTTGCAGCTGCTCTGGGCTCTCGGATGGGGTCTCGGAGCTGGCGGAGCTGAGGATACGGCTCCTGTGGTGACGGTATGTGTGTGTGCGGGGGGAGTGTGGGCATGCCTGCAGTGGTCTTGGTGGTCTGCCATGTGTGGGGGAAGCTTTAACTCCCAGGATCTCATGCCTCTCCCCTGACATCCTTTCCTCCTGGGCACCAGGCTACCAGCCTACCAAGTCCAGACTCAACGCCAGAGCTGCTTCTGGAGGGCTCTCTGCAGTCACATAAGGAGACGGTGTGCTGCAGGGGACCCCGCACAGTTTTAGGGCTGCACAGTCCTGCACTGGGTAGCCCGGGGCAGGCCCCTGAAGCGAGAATCCTCTGGGGTAATTACTCGTGCAGGGCCTCCCGTGAAGCCCCCGTGTGGAGGATCTGATTTAATCTTCGTAACCACTCTCGTTTGCAGAGGGGAAGCTGAGGCATGGGGAGATTACAGAGAGCAGGGGGAATAATGTTGGGCAGCCTTAGTTCACAGCCCACGCTCTGGGGCACGGCGTCTGCTCCCTGTGATATCATGGTGTCTCCTTGAGGGTATTGAACTCATGTAAATAAAGGACATTTGTAATGTGCCTGGCACAGAGCAGGTGTGCAGCCAGTGGAGACTGATATTACTGATGTCTAAATCAATGCTCTCATTTTTAAAATTAATTTTAATTGGAATATAGTTGCTTTACAATGTTGTGTTAGTTTCTGCTGTACAGCAAAGTGAATCAGCTATACGCATACATATTTCCCCTCTTTTTTAGGTTTCCTTCCCATTTAGGTCACCACAGAGCACTGAGCAGAGTTCCCCGTGCTATACAGTAGGTTCTCATTAGTTATCCATTTTACATACAGGAGTCTGTATATGTCAATCCCAATCTCCCAATTCATCCCACCCCCCATTCCCCCCTTGGTATCCATACGTTTGTTCTCTACACCTGTGTCTCTATTTCTGCTTTGCAAATGAGTTCAACTGTATCATTTTTCTAGATTCCACATATAAGCGATATTATACGATACTTGTTTTTCTCTTTCTGACTTCCTTCACTCTGTATGACAGTCTCTAGGTCTATCCACATCTCTGCCAATGGCACAATTTTGTTCCTTTTTATGGCTGAGTAATATTCCATTGTATATGTGTACCACATCTTTATCCATTCCTCTGTTGATGGACATTTAGTCAACCCTCTCATTTTAAAGGTGAGGAAATTAAGGCATAGTTTGTGTAAGTGACTTGACAGCCAGGTTGTGAGTTGGGGGGTGGGACTCAAAACCAGGTCTCCTGATGGCCAAACTAGTTTCATTTTTCATTATGCTGTGCCCTGGGGGGTGGGGTAAAAATTAGAAGGAAAGAGAATCTAACATTTTGGAGGAATGGAGGTAGAGAATAAGGTGGGGTGGGGGAGATTGAGGATATATGAGGAGCTAGCCCTTCACTGTAACTTCCCCAACCACAAATTAGGTCCTATTGTCCCAATCTGCAATTTTGCAGATCTGATCTTAGGGGGCTGGGTGACTGGCCTGAGAGTGTTAGCTGGTGAAAGAGAGCAGGAGTTGAACGAAGTGTTACTCCAAGTCTAGTGCTTTTTATCTGCATTGCCAGCCCAGAAGTGGGGCTCAAGGTCAAGGTTAGAGTAGCCACAATTTTGAACCGTCCATTGTGACAGGAGGTGGGCAGGCTGCCGGTGTTTTTCTTTGAGAATATCAGGTGAGCTCCTGGACTTGGGGTTGGAGGGTAGTGTTGGGAGGGCAGTGTGCACCAGGGGAAGAGTTTACTTTTGAAACTGGAGGTGGCTGGATTTCCCCCTGGAGTACTGAGGGATCCCAGAAGAGCCATTTGGTCTCTGTGCAATCAGATAGCCTCTTGGGTCACTTTTGTCTACTAGGGTGACTTTCAAAGGGCATTGAGTGATTTTAGACCCACAGGTTTGAGGATCCTCTGCTAGTGATAGCTAGGAAATATCTTGGAAATCTTAGGTTTTATTTTAAAAATTCATGTAGACTTTGCCTTCTTTCCCACAGCATATCCACCTGTGCAAATGGAATGAATGAATTCAGCTACATACAATGAATGACCAGCCTAGATGGGAGCATGCCAAGGGGCTCCATCTTTGGCCACATCTTATTCAACACTTTTCCAATGACTAGGATGGAATTACAGGTGTAGGGAGAGGATGAACATTTATTGAGAATCGTCTAAGTGTCAACAAGCACCGCAAGTACTTTACATAGATTATTTACTCCCCATAACATTCCTGTAAGATAGGTGTATTACTCCTTTACAGACCAGGAGAGGGTGAGTGGCTTGCCCAGAATCCTATAGCCATTCACGTCCTAAGATTTGGGACCCCGATAGGTCTGACTCCAAAGGCTGGGGCACTGATTCACCCAAGGTGCTGAACTGCCCTCTGACGGAGGGGCATGTGGGAAAGTGGGAGGGGTAGACGATACAGGGAAGGTGAGAGGCAGGACCTGAAAAGGCCCCAACAGGGCTGAAATTCACATTGGGCCAAAATAAATGCCTATCAGGCTGAAAGGCAGCAAAGACCTCTGCTTGCACTGGGGTTCAGAACCCCCATCAGACACATACAGGATGTGGGATACCTGGGTCAACAGCAAAAGTGAAAGATGTCGGGTTTTTAGTCGGCAGGAAGTCTTTATGAGTCAACAGCGGGGGGTAGTAGCCAGCAAAGCTAATGTCACTGTGACCTCCACAAGTTGAGGAAAACGAGCAGAGAAGGGAGGAGATACTCTTAAGTCAGGGCGCACCCAGGAAATAGAGTCCTGGAGCCCTCAGTGGGAAAGGGGCGCCAACAATCTGCTGGGCTCTCAGATGTGATGGCTGCGGTGTGAGGGGGCTTCTCCCCACTGTTGCTGTGGCTCCATCCCTCCCAGCCTTTGTCATTACCAAAGCATGTTAATATATTTCTGAGCAAGCATAGCCTCTTCTTGACTTTTATGCATTTGCCTTACCTGCTTTGGGAATATGCTACTTATTCAGTTTCGATAACTAAATTAATGTAACCTGAGTGAATGTGGGGATTCCTTGTGACCCAGTCTCTACATTAAGTCACATTCAAAGAAGCACAGTCCAGCAAGCAAATAAAAGGAAGAGATTTCAGTCTTCACGCACATCTCTCTGAGAGATGAAAAAGGGTTGAGGCCCCCTTTTGCTTCTCTATCTCGTTATCTTGTGTTTCAAATCTTCTCCAGAAACTTTCTCTCTACCAAAGCATCCCACACCCTCCTGACATCACTCCACCTGACAGACCACCTCTCCTTTGTCCTTCCACATATAGATGGACTTAACACGTCTGTCTTCTTTTTCTTGTCCCTCCTTCTCCCCGCCCCCCCTTCATTCTTCCTTGGTTTTCTTTCCACTCTACTGCTGACCCCAGTTCTTCCCCACAGAGGACCGAGGAACTGATTCAACAAGCTGGGATACTCCCCAACCTCCGGTCTCTTCAGGGCCGTCTTTCCCTTCCTATTTTCCCAGGAACTGGAATGGCCAAGCTAGAACTCTTCTTAGGGAGCTGGTAGAGGAGAAGCAGAGCAGGCAAGAAGTAGATTTTTGATGGGGGAGGTGGCAATGGGAGGGATGGTGGGGAGGCTGGGAACACTCTGCGTATGAAGCTTGTCCTCATTGCGTTAGCATGTGGTCACCTTGGGTGGAAGAGCCTGGCCACCCATGCATACGAACCCCACCACAGATTGCCGTGTGATAGCTACGTGCACGCACAGCAGCCAGCAGAGGCCCTTCTTGGCCCATAATGTCCCCGTCACCTTATGTGTTTCCTTCCCATTATACTTCGTTGGGCTCCTCTTCCTTACAGAGTTGACTCTCGTTTCTTTGATGCCATAGCCTGCGATGTGCTGCCAGAGACGGCACTCACCCACATTCCATGGCTCTACTGCCCTCCCCAGCCTCCTCTGCAGCCAGGTGGGCTCCCTGTGGCTCATTCTGACCAAGAGACTGAGGCCGTGGCCGCCCAGAGCTGGTGCACCTCCTCCCGCCCTTTGCTGTGCTGACTTTGGAGGCCCCGTGTTCCAGATGGCAAGCAAAATGGGGACGGTTCTCCCAACTCACGTTGCACCTTATAGGAGCAAGAAATAAACTGCCAGGGCTTCCCCGGTGGCGCAGTGGTTGAGGGTCCACCTGCCGATGCAGGGGACGCGGGTTCGTGCCCCGGTCCGGGAAGATCCCACATGCCGCGGAGCGACTGGGCCCGTGAGCCATGGCCGCTGAGCCTGCACATCCGGAGCCTGTGCTCCGCAATGGGAGAGGCCTCAACGGTGAGAGGCCCGCGCACCGCAAAAAAAAAAAAAAAAAAAAAAAGAAATAAACTTCCATCGTATTAAGCCCCCGAGAGCTCAGCGTTGTTACTGCAGCATCACCCGGCCTAGCCCAGTGAATACCCAGTACGTCAGACTGAAGTGAGTAATTGCTATTCTTGAGGTCTGTCCTGTGCTGAAGGAAGAAGCTGTCTCTGGAGCCACCGGGGGCAGCTGAGTGTTGCTTTTTCTCACCGTCATCACCCAGTGCAAATGGTACTTCCTGTTTGGTGACACTTCACATGGGCTGCTCATCCCCCACCGACTCTGCCGGTCACCATCCCACACAGTCAAGTGCGCACAGGATCACAGCTTTGCCGAGAGCACACCCGTGTCTGCCGAGCAGTGCCTGTTGGAGGAGGAATTCTAACAGAGAATGTCCGGAGGGGAAATGGACTGGCTTGGGGGGCAGTCAACTCTTTGTCTCTGATGTGAGCAAGCGGAGGTCCAGGGTCCACTGGGGACGTGGAGGGGAGCATATAGAGGGGATAACAGCCTTGAATGGGGAGGTGCAGGATGGACCAGAGGACTTTGAAGTCCCATCCAACTCTGAGAGTCCCCAACACAGAGTCTAATCCAATTTTGTTTTTCCTCAAGTGGATGAATGGATACATTTTGGGCACTAAGGAAGTAAAGAGCTTATGCAATCCAATAGCCTGGCTTAATGAGCAAATAAGTATGGGAGCACTGATATCCTGTCTTAAAGGTAGAGTCTCATGAGATCAGCGTTCTCAGCTCTCATGAGGTTGACAGAAGGGGGCAAGTGGTCACGAAGAGCTGTGAAGCATAGCTGTAATTTACACGTCAACCTCGAGGAAGTCTGAGGGAGGAGTCAGAGGCTTGAAACAGACCAAAGCCATCGTGGTAACAGCCCCGTAAGGGGGACACTGGCGCCTCATCGTGCACAGCGTGTTTTCCCTGACATCCCGAGTGCTCGGCGATGACTGTCTCCAGGCTTAGTATCCTGTGTCATACATTGTCATATATCTCTGAATGTATTAGCGTAGCCTCAGGAGAAGGAGTGCTGCCACTCTCACTGTATAGATGGGCAGGGAGATTTTCAGAGATTTTTTTCCTCCCCAAGATCACATAGCAAGTGAGGGTGAGATCCAAGACTTGAACCCAGATCCTCCGACTCAAAGTGATGGATTTTTAAACCAAAAGAGCACATCTACTCCAGGCACTAGAAGCTGGGGCTGAAATCAGTTCACACGCTCCTTGGGCCCTGAGGAACTTTCACTTTCAGCCTATCAGCTTGTGTGGGGAGAGGTGTTACAGGGAGAGGAAAGCGCTGAACTGCTTCCAGGCAAGAGGGGTTTTCTTGGGAAAAGCCATGGACTGGGGGACAGAGTCCTGGAGTGCAGGCCTTGACCCTTTGGCCCACTTCATGTCTGTGAAACCTCAGTTTCCTCATCTGAAAATGGGAGGAAAGACATTGATCTACCTTAAAAGATTTCTGTGAGGAAATCCAATAGAGGATGGGGTGAAAATATTTTGAAAATCCTACAAAAGTGGAGGTTCTTATTTCAAGTAACAATGTTTCAGCTGCGAGTAATAGAACAGCTGGCTCCAGTGGTTTCACCAGCTGAAGCTTTCTTTTTCTCATGAAATAAGAAGTCTCTGGTGAGTCGTATAGGGCAGGGCAGGAGGTGATGTAATAATACCGTGGAGGGCCTGGCCTCTTTCTGTCTTTCTGCTCTAACTTCATCCTCATGCAGCTACCTCATAAACACAAGGTGGCTGCGGCACCTCCAGGCCTCGTGTTCAAGTTCCAGGCAGGAAAAAGAAGGGAGAAGGAGGAAGAGTTGGGGCCTATAGTAGGAATGCAAACATTTTCTTAGAAATGCAATAGCTCATTGGCCAGAACTGTAATCGAAGGGCCAGCTTCTAGGTACATAGGAGGCTAGAGATGAGAGGATTTGTGGCCAGGCACACCACCATCACTCTGATCAAATCCCGGGTTTGGCTGGAAAAGGAAAGACCAGGATCCATGGCGGGTGGCAGCTGGCAGTGCCCACCACAGCTCTGCTACTGAGATGAGCACTGAATTCACAGGGATCTTTTATGTTCAGTCTCTGGATTGAAGGCAAATTGGGTAGCCTCATCCTTTGAGGAAAAAAATGAATCACAGCATCCTACTGTCAGAATGGGAAACAGAGGCAGGCTGGGGACAAGAGGAAGGGTGAGTGCTGCAGCAGGTCTGGGAGGCCGACGGACAGAGGTTCAGTGTTCCCTCCGTCCCTCTCTCCACCCCACCCTCTTTCTCATTTGTTCCGTTTCAGGAGTCCCGTTGGTTGGGGCTGGGAGAGCTGAATCCGGGGAGCTCATTTCTAGCCACTCTGTTTGTGTATGTCTCCACCCGAAGATGTCTAACCACAGACTTCCTCTTGACTCCTGGCAACAGAGAGAAAACAAAACCACAGCAGCTTTCATTGCTGAAAACACAAAACTAACTCGTTTGCCTAATAAGCCCAGACGGAAGGGCTTTATTTCTGGGAGGAAATGCTGAAGCCTCTAGTCCGAGGAGCCTCGGTTGGGCAGTCAAATTGCCACACTCTGCACTGCGATGTCCAGGCAGAAGGCAGCCACTAGCCCAAGGGTCAGTAGGCCGAGGGGCAGGGGCCACATCACTGATCGGTGGGGCCTGACCTGACTGACGGTCATGCTTGCGGAACCTGGGGCCTTTGTCCAGCCCTGCAACACTGTTAGCCTCTTTAGCCAGTCTTGGTTTCATGGAATCTGTGTATTTTCTTTTCTTTTCCCTTATTTTCTGTGTTATTAATTTCAGCCATCGATTAACTCCCATTCCGTACTTGCTTTTTCTGTTTGCTTATTTTTCTCATTTCTTATGATGTGTCTTCAGCTTCTTTATTTTTAGTCTTCTTTAATAATGAAGGCATTTCCGGGCTGTACATTTCCCCCCGAGTTGAGCTTTTTTCCAGATCCCATAGGTTTTGGAAATAAAGTGTTCCCCTTTTCATCTCTTTCTAGATGATTTTTAATTTCAGCTCTAATATTTCTTTTGATCCCTGGGTTATCTGCAAGAATGTTTATTAATTTCCAAGTAGTTAAGAATATTTTCAGTCACATTATTATTTTTTGTATGTAAAAATTTTGGATTAGAGTAACGAACTGTGGCCTGTTAAAATCTCCAATTTTAAATTAAAAAAATTTTTTTTCCTTGTGTCCACATATGTGATCAAACTTTATAAATGTTCTATGGGGAAGGGGAAGCTGAGCTGGTCCGATTGATATAGAAAAGAATGGAGTTCCAAAATGTCCTGGTTCTGCAGCCGCATCGCCCAGTTTGAAATCTTCTGTCCCTTCAGCTGTGTCTGTCCATAAAGAAAACACAGAATTTTTCTGAGCTTTACTTTCCATCTTTAAAATGGGAACAATCCACCTCCTCGCCTTGCTGTAAAGATTATTCTGAGATAGTGTACGTAAACCTGCCTAGAATGGGGCCTGGCTCAGGGGAGGTACTCACTAAATAGAAGTGCTGCTATTTTCATTGTTTTGTTATTTTTGCAAAAAGGGAGGAAGCTTTACTGTCTGTGCCCTGAGCTTTATTCCTAACCCAGCGCTGTGGTTTATGGTTATCGTGGGGACTGGAAGAAAAGAGGAAATGGGTGGTGCAACGTAGCCATGGCCCTCCCTGGGAGGGGAGGCACCTGCAGCCCAGAAGGATGGGGCCATCTTCCCAAGGAAGCACAGCAATTTGGTGGCAAAGCCAGGCTTCAAAGCCAGCCCTCAGCTGGCCAATCCCTCCCCCTCTGATGGCAGCTGCTCTAGTTCTCTCTTGAAAGAAGAGATACTTGACCCAAGGTTGGCCTCTGAGATGCAGGGAGGGCTGGAAGCTCTGGTGGGGTGGCAACTTCTGAGCTGGTCATGTTATACCTTAGCCATCTGGAAAGGGTAACTCTGAGGTCAGTAAGTTCCAAGAGAAGATGTAGAAACAGGGTTCGATTGGGTGTGGTTGGATGCTTCGGGCATCACTGTTTCTTTGCTCAGTGGGGGCAGGGGGAAGAGCTAGGCTCGATCTGTGGGAGGGTCCTCTAAGTCACCCCAGGAGGGGTGTGTACTCCTTCATGCCAATCTGCCGTGCTGTCCTAGCCCTGACACTGACCCGCGCAAAGGCTGGTCCTCCCTGGGACCCCATCTCCATCCCTCTGGCAGGTCTTCTCTGGAGCAGATGTCAGAGGCAGGAGCCCTACATTACTGATCAGGGTGGCGTGGCTGCACAGATACGCTCATGGAAACTGGAGGGACTGGGGTGACAGCCCGAGTGGCACTGCGGGGGCCTAATTAATAAGTAAGGCAAGACGGAATGTGGGGCTGGCTATGCTCTCCAGCCGACATCTGAGAGGGGCTGGCACTGTGCCCTGGGGCACACAGAAGGCATGGGACCTTCTCTGTGGTGGAAGGCTGGGGAGGGGAGGGAATTGCAGGACAGAATTACAAGGTGGAGGGTGGCTGAGTTATCTGATTGGGGCCATTGATCTTGGGAGCAAATGACCATTTCTTGGCCAAGGATTCCCTATAACTGGAGGCATGTAACCATGCTGGGCACGGACCACGAGTGGACAAGGATGCCTGTAACAGATACAGCAGCACATGGTTAAAGTTCATGTGTGGACATATCTGGGCGGCCAGTCTCTGACCTCAGACACTGTACATGTTGTGGGCAAGGCTCGGGATTACAGGCTGATTCCAGTGGCTCCTCCATATTTAAAAAATATGGTTCCCTCATGACGATCATAAAAATTAAGTCAGTCAGTGTGTGCAGAAGTGCTTTGTAAATACCAGCACAAATACAGAAGAGAGTCATGGTGTATAGAATTTGGTTAGCAAATGCTTCCTGATTCTCTGCTCTGCCCCCAGCCCTTTGTTAGTAGCTGTAGAGGAATCAGGTGGGGTTAGGTCTTGGGCTTTCTTAACTGAAATGCTTTGCAAACATCATCATCCCTCCCTCTTCCTTTTTTTTTTAAACTTACTATATTTTATTTTATTTTATTTATCTATTTATTTATTTTTTGCGGTACACGGGCCTCTCACTGTTGTGGCCTCTCCCGTTGCGGAGCACAGGCTCCGGACGCGCAGGCTCAGCGGCCACGGCTCATGGGCCCAGCCGCTCCGCGGCATGTGGGATCTTCCCGGACCGGGGCACGAACCCGCGTCCCCTGCATCGGCAGGCGGACTCTCAACCACTGCGCCACCAGGGAAACCCCTCCCTCTTCCTTTGAACACACTTTAATTAAGACAGGAGCAAATGGGTGGGTACGAAGCCCAGTGTGGTAGCCAGGGACAGAGAGACGGATGGGTTCTGTGGGCACGAGGCAGGAGGCCATGGGCAACAAGCCCAGGAAGGCTCCTGGAAAGCTTCAGGTAGAGGGGGACACTGAGGTGCATCTTGATGAAGGAGCCGGGATGAGGAACTGAATCCTCATGGGGAACCAGGGCAGAAGGAACCGCATGGGCAGAGGCATGGAAGTGCGAAACCCACGCACACAAGGGCATCAATGAACCGCGAGAGCCTAAATCCAAGTGTTGATCCCAGGGTGCAGATGGGCCGTCTTGCTGGAGCTCAGAAAAGTTGATGACCCCAAATGGGACACACGTGTTTAAGTGAACCCTTGTGGTGACAGTGTGGGCCAAGGCCATGGATGAGTTTGCCCCTTAAGTAGTGGGTGTAGTGGGAAAAGCACAGGGCTTGAAGCAGATGGTCCTGGCTTCTAAATCAGACCCTGGCGCTTGCCAGCTCTGTGACCTTGGTCACTATGAACCCCTCTGGGCCTCAGTGTTCTCATCTCTAAAATAGGGACAGGTGACATGAGCATTCTCTTGGAAATCTATGTCCTTGGTTGGAAGGAGTAGGCAGAAGGGGGCATGGGTGGGTGGGTGGATAGAGGCCAGTTTATACTGAGCATGGCACTGGGGAGACCCAGAGATTAAGTTGTGATCTCAGCCCTTGCAGAGCCCACAGTGTCTTTTCTTAAAAGACAAGAAAGCACAGTCTGGTCTGAGTTTTGATAGGCTGAGCGAGGCCAGATTTGGGAGCCCAGGGGAGGAGCCCTTAGCCCAGCCTGGGAAGTTAGAGTTTTCCTGGAAGCAATGTGTGTGGAACTAGGGGGCCTTCCTGAAAGTCAAGGGGAAGTTATCACGCCAAAGAAGGAAGCAAAGGGAATTCCAGGCAGAGGGAACAGAATGGGCAAAGGCATGGAGGTGGAAGCCAACTAAGACACAAAATCGGAAATGGGGGGTGATGAGGCTGCAGAAAGTAGGCAGTGAGCTTGAACGCTGTGTCAGGGAACTTGGACTACATCCCGTATGCAGCGGGGAGCATTTAAGGAAGAGAGGCACAAGGGAAAGGATTAATCTGGCTCTGCCACCAGTAAGGTAGTTGTGAGTGGGCCAAGGGGAGGCAGGTTGCAGAAGCCCTAGATGCCAGCATGTCTGAGGTGGGACCCAGAGCACCATGGAGGTTCGAGGGACGGGCAAGCTCTCTTCCCCACACAGCACTCCTTCGCTCACAGCGGACAGAGGACAGGGCCCAGGGCGTAAGAACTCCCCTGCAGTGTGGGGTCTTCAGAGCAGCCCTCTGCGGGGAGAGCCTCCTCGGGCCCTGGTGGTCTAGTTGGGGCTCCTTGGCTGCAAAGGACAGCTGTTTGCTCAAGCAAAACGATGACCTTGTGGGAAGGATATGGTAGTATTTCAACAAAACCCAAGGGTGAAAACCTTAGCCCTGCCTCTGAGGAACTAGGATCAGGAACTGCAAAGTCATGCCTGTGTCTTCCCCCCTCCACCGGCCCCCCTCCCTCGCCCCCCTCCCACGTTTCTCTTCCTCTTTTCTCTCTCCATTTCCGGCCAGCTCCCTCTGTTAGCAGGAGCGCACAGCTGGCCCCGCTCCTGCTTCCCACTGCCCAGTGTCCCATAGAGGCTGAGGAGAGAATCTGGGTCCTAGTCTCCCAGGGGAGCATCTGATTGGCTGAGCCCGGGCAGCAGACTGCAGGTCTCGGGGCGGGACCCCTGAAGGGGTTTGTCTCCTGGATAGCATGGCTCCAGAGCCCACCCCTGTGGGAGTGTTGGGAGTGGTTCTTAGGGGAGGGGTGCTGGCCCTGGACTAGCGCCCCAAAGTTGTCTGTTCTCTGAAGACCCTTACCCTGGGGGAGTAGGGTCAGTCCAAGGGCATTTGGGGGAGGCTTCCCTCAAGACGCACAGTAGCTAGAATCCACAGAGACCTCGATTTACCTCTTCAGAGAGGGAGACAGAGACAAGGAAAGTAATACTCGGAAGAATCTTCATGTTTGATACTGAGGTGTGCTCTCTAAGCACACCTGTGAGGGCAGCCAGGCCAAGACCTCACCATTCCCGGGGCGCAGCTCAGATCTGACCTTCTTCATTATAGCTCGCCAGAGACCTGGGAAGGAGTTCACCTCTCCCTCCCCTACTCCCCAGGCTTGGAATCTCAGTGAATCTGTGCCAGGGAGAGGCAGCATCCTGCGATGTGTGACAGTGCATCTCAGATGTGCCAGTTCAAGGCACACCTCTACCTGTGTGACCTGGGCTTCTCTGTGCCTCAGTTTCCTTGTGTATCAAATGGAGAGAATACAAGAGTGCTTTTGCATAGGGCTGTTGTGAGAAGTTGATACGTACACTATCACAGACGCTACCACTTGGCACCTGGGAAGGGCTCACTAAAGGTTGGCTATTTCTATAACATAATCTTCAAACACGAATTTGAATGGCTGTGTCATCTTCTATGGCGTGGGTAGATTATAATTTATCTAAGCACCTCCTTGTTACTGTAGCTGTTTCCAATCTTTCACTCTTATAAATAATGCTGCAGTGAACATCTTGCGTATAAATCTTTCTGTTTAGCTCTGATAGCTTCCTTAGAAGAACTCCCCAAATCTTGCTTGTCTTTGAACAAAGTCCTCTTCCCTCCTGACTTTTCAGTGATGTCCTTTGAAATAAAAGTAAAGCCTGTTTTCCTTCAGAGAAAGAAACATATGGAACACGTTAACCAAGAGGTGGTTCAGGAGGAAGGTAGAAATCGGTTCAAGATGGGTTTGGATCCATTTCAGGACATCTGACACAGAGTCAGTTATAAAGTTCCCCTCGAGCCCCCTTCCCAGAGGAGAGGCAGCATCTTGTTCCCCAGGGACCACTGCTTTCTTTCTCTGAGGCAATTCCAAGGGGCTTTGATGTTTTGGGCATTGGAAAAGCAACAATGACAGATCAATAAACGAAGCCAGAGTTTGTGGACAATACAGGACTCCTCCAGCCAGTAGGGGGCAATATCGCCTGTCTCTGCCAGCCGGTTGGGCCTTGGTGGATTTCTTGCTAACAAGGACTTTGCTGTTGTCTTAAAACTTTGCCTTACATTTTATGTATTTCTCCCCGCTTCTTTTCTCCCCTTCTTCCCACCTTTGCACTTTCCAGATTCACTTTGGGTTCCCCCCTATTCGTCCATTCATTCAGGGGAAATCTCTTGAGTGCTTCCCCTTGGCCAGACATCAAGATGGTGTTCAGACTTTTAAGACCTAAACACATGTTCTGGAAGCTCCACTCTACGCATATCAAACCTACTGCAGTTCACCCATATTCCAGATGAAGTATATATTTTTTTCTGTTAAAAAGAAGAATTATTTTTCTAACCCTGCTTTTGAAATTATGTGGCCACAAGTAATTCATTCGATGTACCGTTGGCTTTGACGCCTCAGCAATGATCGGGGTACTCAAGAATTCTTCCAAAGTGAAAAAACCCAACCTGCACACCGTTTTCAAATATAATGAAATTTTTGTGAATTTTTCTGAATACTCAATGAAACCATTAATGAGGTTGATGTAATATTTTGTTTGGTAGACGTTTCATTAAACTTTTATTCATTTCTATTGCAGAGTTTCCCTTCGTGTCTTGGATCCAATAATTTTGTTTTCAGGTATCCAACTTTTTCAGAGATCTTGGAGAAGTTCTCAGGCCCTGTAGTGCCTAGCTGCTAGCAGAACCCTAAAGGCTTAGGATGGAGGGACGAAAGACTCAGTGTGGTTTTTACAGAGTTCCCAGGCCATTGAGTGACAGATGAGCAAACTACTGTCACAAAAGAGTAAGTATGGACGTAATGGAGTGTGATCAGGGCACAGGGAAAGTATCATCTCCCCTAAGTCTACTTGGGGCAGGAGGGGATCAGTGAAGATTTCGGGGAGCAGACACTGCCCAAGCCAGAATGGCAATGGTGAACAGGAGTTTTCTAGCAAACATGAGGGGGAAGGGCATTGTAGGCAGAGGAAACAGCACAGGCAAAGGGGCTGGCCTGGGAAAGGACCAACCAGTAAACAAAGCTGGCTGACCACCCAGCTCTGCCCACACTCGTCTCTAGGCCCTTGTTGTTCAGACCAGCAGCATTGGTATTGCCTGTGAGTTTGTCAGAAATGCAGAGTCTCAGGCCCCCCAGGACCCCTGATTCCGAACCTCCGTTTCGACAGCATTCCCCGTGATCCACGGCCACACCAAGGTCTGAGAGGCAGGCTCTAGTGCCACCTGGATCAGAGACAAACCTCCTGCAGGCACTGGGGGTCTGGGAGATGTGGGGTTCTGGAGGGGCGGCTGGCCTGGAGAACTGCCGCGCAAGCAGAGCTGCAGTGGTGCCTCAAGTCGTTTTCAGGTTTGGCCTGAAAGTTCGTCTCTGGGGGCCCAGAATTTCCATGCTTGCTTGGAGCATTGGGACTTTCCCACTTAGAGACTCTTCCACCCACTGGGCCCGCACTGTCCTTTCTGCTGGCCTCGGCTCCAGACAGCCGGTCTTGCCTGCTGGCTCCTGAGCCAGAGCCCCACTGATTATCTGATAGGCTGCAGGCTGTGTGCATAATTTATTCCTGCGAATAATTGATCACATCAGGATGAGCAAGGGGAAGTACCAGGAAGAGAAGGGAGAAGAGGCATCGGTAACCACGGGAAGGAAACCCACTACAAACAAGCAGCTAATTAGATGTTTCTCTGACACAGCCCATTCAGCGTAAGCGTCCCTCTTGCTGTTGTGGGCTGACCACGCCCCCTCCTCTGCCCACACGCACGTGTGGCTGGGCTTCCAGATGAGTAAGGGGTAGTGGAAAGAGCTCTAGACTGAGCTAGAAACCTTGGCTTCTAGGCTAGGTGATCTTAGTCAAATCACTTCTCTTGGGGGACTGAATTTACATCAACTGTAAAATGGGAAGGGCTGGATCCGTGGTTTCCAGACACGGCTGGTGTCAGAATCACCACAGATACTTTAAAAATATAGATTCCAGGGGTACATCTCCCCAGTGCTGAGAAAGTAGGTACAGTGGGAGGCGGGAACCTGTGTTGTAACAAGCACCTCGTGTAACTCTAACCCGGCTGGTCCGATGGGCAATGGGGAACCACTGGGTTGGAAAGATAACCTCAAAGCTCCTGCCCAGCTCTTACATTTTCAGATTATCGATAAGGATGGATTTTCCCATAACCCCTTGTACAGAGCATCAGTACGGTGCTGAGGAAAAAGGGATGAGAAAGGCAAGAGACGCATCTTCTTCTCCTGACTCTGTCACTAATTCATCACCTGATAACACTCCCTCCCTGAACCTCACTTACGCTTGACACATCCACTGACAATGTCATAGTGCTTTTATCTGAGCACCTGGGGAGATTTTAAAAACACAGCCGCCAGGTCCCCATCCACGCAAAGATTCTGCTTCAATACATCTGGGGGGGGGGTGGCGCGCGGCGCTCAGGTTGCTGTATGTTCAGAGACTGCCAGGTAATTCCAAAGATCAGCCAGGTTGGTAAGCCAGTGACCTGTCCAAAGGCATTGCTCAGTGGGACAACTTGTGCATCATGGGACAGGGCAGCCTCCAGACCCAGGCAGATCCTCCTCATCATCTGGCCTCCAAGTGAGTCTGGACAAATCCTGCCGATGGAGGACTCCCCTGTGCTGCATCAGAAAGAACAGAAGACCTGTGTTCAACGCCGGGGCTCTCACTGACAGGGTAGCCTTGGGCAAGTCCCAGGAGCAGCCTGAGTCTGTTTCTTTGTCTATAAAATGCGGTCAACGGTAATTCCATCCTCCCAGCCCAGTTGGGATTAAGCAGAACAACTTGGAGCTGTGCTCGAGGAGTGGTCACCTCTGCGCAGATTGCCCACCCACTCCCAACTGCCCTCTGGCCACCTACGCTGGGGCCGGTGGGAACCAGCTTAGCTGAATGTTAACCTCTCTCCCTCTGATGAAAGCGGAGAGGGTCTGCTGCTCCTCTGGGCCTGGAGGCCAAAGGTCCCGTGAGGAAACAGACTCCCAGCTGTTGGTCCAGGTGGTCCTTTCTGGAATGACTCCACACAGCCAGCTGCCTTGCTTAGTCCTTTTGTGTTTTCTCTAATCTTTTGGAGCCTTGTTCAACACCCCAGTCGGTCAGCAGGGGCCTACACGCTGGCTAGTTAGTGAGACCGAAACCAATTCCAACGGGGATGAAATCCTGCATCTGTCACTTTCTCTCCATGCTTTTTCTCATCATCCGAATCCAGGGCACCTCCAAGGGACCATCATTGCCCTCTGCAGAGGTGTTCTCCTCGTAGCGGCTGGAGGGGTCCTCTTAAGATATAAATCAGGTCATACCATTCATGTTGACTGGCTCCCCATTCTCACCGAATAAAATCCAAACTGGTGTGTAAAGAATATCCTGGAACGCCTGGTGCATCACGGGACAGGGCAGCATCCAGTTCACATTTCCTCCCCTGGTTTACATAGCCCTGAACAACCTGGCCATGTATGTCTCATCTCATGCCACACTACCTACCCTGACTCACTTTGTGAGGCCAAAGATGCCGTGTGCTCTCCTAACCTGTTTACTGTCCTCCTTGGCGCATAGCGGGACTCCATCCCCAGCCCCTCTGCAGTCAGGCAGCGCCATGCATTTCAGTTCCGGGGGATGGAATATGAGTGGAAGTGATGCTTTGCCCCCAGACGTCCCAGGACTTTTCCTCTTTGCCCTTGGCTCCAAGTGGAGGACACAGTGGACAACTCCAAGGAGACCCAGGGGACGGCAGACAGAGCAGCTAATTAGAAGGAGTTTGGGTTTTGAAAAACTGAAGGACCATCTACCAAACACCTGATGGGCTCTGACAAGAAGGAGGAATAAACTTTTGCTGTTTGAAATCGCTGAGCTTTGGGTTCACCAGATGTGCTCTAGGAGCTAGAATCACTTACCCTGACTGATGACCTGTTCTCAGTGCCTGGAATGTGTTAAGACTCATTCTGCTTCTCCCACGCTGTTCCCTCTGCTTGGAATGCTTTTCCCTACTATTCCTCACATGCTTATCTCGTCAGCTTCTAGATCTCATTTAAAAGTCACCATCCAACTGTTAGCCTATGTTCTGAGTTCTTGTCTATTTTTTTAATAGAAATTTTACAACTTGTGTGTTTTTAAAAATTTGTCTTTCATGGTGTTTCCCCCTAGTATGTAAGCTCCCAAGGGCATGAGTCAAGTCTGTCTCATTCCCCTTTGTATATCCTATGCCAAATAAAGCGTCTGACAAAAAGTAGTCACTCAACAACTATTAGCTGATGGATTAAATGAATGAATGACTCAATTATGTACGATTCATTTCAGTTCAATTCACATATTTACTGGGCACCAACTTTGTGCAAGGCACATATTACGCAGTCTCTACTCGGTTGTCATTAAACCCTAGTGAGGAGGTAAGATTATTATCCCCACTTTACATATAAGGATCAAGAGGCAGTGCTAACAACCGTACACAGGTCCTTTACGCACGGCATCCTCCAATCACCATCATATTCCGGAAAGGTAGGCACCATTAGCTTCATTTTACAAAAGGAAAAACTCATGCTCAGACAGACCAAGTCACTTCCCCAAGGTCATGCAGCTAATGAGGTCATGGATCCGGGATTTAAACCCAGGCCCAGGAGGAGGGGATGGAGGAGAGTGGGGACACTCCTCTCTTACAGCGCTATTCTTCCTAAAGTCTGACAGCCTCATTAGAAATCCCCAAGGAATATCCTGAGTGTGGGGAGAAATGGAGACATGGAATTTCTCCAGAGTCTTATGGGCTTAGTCTGCAGTGGGATTTCATTTTAAATGCAGGACCCATTTCTCCCCTGAGATGCCTGGGATTAGGGGGTGCCATGTTGCATCCTGGGAATGCAGCTCCTGTGACACGTCTGAGCCTGGCTGGGCTGGCCGCCACGGAGAAGCCGGAGCCAGGAGTGCCCAGGTTCATCTGGGGAGAGCAGCCGCAGCAGTGGATAGGCAGAGAAAATCTGTGACTAATTATGGCAGATGAAAGTATGAAGTAATGGATCCTTTCTGAGGGCTGGGCGAGCTGAAGCGTCTCATTCTCTGAATGCATCTGGAGACTGCACAACCCCTTCTGAAACCGGCAGTAAACTTGAAGGGCTGAAAGTTCTGTGACTTGGCAGGCGGGAGATTGGATGGCGCATAGAACTCATGAATTGTCTGGGGTGGGAGCTAATTAGGGTGCAATTTTTCAATTATGGAACATTGAGTGAGTCTCTCCCCCGCCCCCCCCACCATCATCCCTCAATGGCTACACTCTATTTGTCTATTTTCCTTTATTTCTTAATCATTTGATGATATGACAGCAATTATTTGTCATTTGGAAGAGAAAATTGTCACGGAGCTATTGTTTCCCTCTTGAAACCCCAGGTCTTCTGCTGAGATGGTTACATTTGATAAACGTTTTGCATTCCCCCCACCCCTCTCCAACTCCCACTCGGGGTTGGTGTGGCAACAGGAAAACATTAGCCTGTGATGCGGGCCTGCTCTGATTGAAATGCCATTTGCACAGAGGCTTCGAAAGGAGCAGGACCGAGTTTAAAAGCGCCACAGCTCAGAGCGCCGGGCCCACCCACGTCACCTAGGTTGAGACTGTGGGACATTTGCTTTGGGAAATTCGGTCATTTCTCTGAGCTAATAAGCCAGCCTCAGGATCAGGAATGCAAAACAGAAATGGCTCAAAAAGAAAAAAGAGGCAAAGCAAAGAGCAGAACTCCCCCAGAAATGGAAAAACTTAAATGACTTTGTTTAAATGTCATGGTACTCTCAAAACCCTGTTCTCATATGTATGCAAGTTAATTAAATGGAAAAATGTCAAATTAGTTGCTTAAAATATTAATGGCAGGAATTATCCCTGATTCTAGAGCAGGCAGAATCGAGGAAACGAACCTTTCAGGGCTTAACCCTTTTCTTGGTCATCCTCTCATGAAACAGGGCTTTCTTTCATCCACGAAGAGATCGGTGACTCTAAAGGGTTTGGTGGGCTTCAGGATGGGAGATTTCCAGTGGGTTTGTAACCTGCCATTCTCTCTGTGACACAGGACTCCCTAGGGGCATTTATTTATCAGCTTTGCATGGGGGATTTGAGGTCCTTGGAAAGGCCCAGTGATTATGAATCTGTCCTAATGGTCTGTTCTGTAGTGTGGGTAATCTGCCACTTTTTCTTTTGGTTTCTGAAGGGTATTTTGGCTTAAAGAGCCCATTAAAGTGCAAAATAGGAAATGATTGCACAAAGAGGGGCTCCAGTGTTCTACTCGCCAAATAATGATTCAGTACCAATGGGGTCCAGAGCCTGGGCTGAGCAAAATGGTGGGAAAAGTGAGAGTCACAGACTCGAGGGTTTGCGACCTGGTAGGGAGCCACGGGGCCCCTAATCTAGCCTCCTATTAGCATGCAGGGCAACCGAAGCCCCAGGAAAACAAGGACTGTTCCCATAGCCACAGAGCTACTGAGCGGTGGGTCAGGCTCATTCACTCCCGCGACACTGTTCCTGCCAGCCTCCCCCAGGGTCTTCCATATATTAGGAGAGGACAGGGCGGAGAGACACAGGACGGTGCAGGAAGAGTAGAGGGTGGAAAGTGGGGATATGGGCATCAGGGAGACTGCACCTCCGTAAGACAAAAAGCATTTTACTGTCTGCCATGGCAGCCAACCAACTGTCACAGTTTCTCTCCGCCCCAGCCAAGGCAGGCAAGGAAGACAAATGCCATTTATTGAGAAATTATGGCTAGTCCCTGTGTAAACACACTCAAAATTCTCTCCTGTAATTCGATCATCAGTTTAGCTCTGACAGATAGACATTATCCCTGTTTTACAGATTAGGAAAGTAGGAGACCACCAAGCAAAGAAAGTGGCTGCACTGAACCTGTAGGAACTTGTAATCCTACAGTAGACACTGGGATATCCGTTTATCACTAACGACAGATTAGCGACAGAAATGGCCAACAATAGGGGAACGGCCCAATTTCCAAAAGTGGCATCCTCAGAAGAAGGGAGGAGATATTCTTAGATGTGGGGAAAAAATTCCAAATACTTTAGGGAAACTCTACATATCCTTAGCCTTTTTTTGTATTACTCAGTGTGGTAAACTGAATTACAACCCCAAATAAGTCACATACTTATCTCCAGAATTTATGAATGTTACCGTGTATTTGCAGATGTGATTAAATTAAGCATCTTGAGATGGGAAGATGATTCTGAATTATTCAAGTGGACCCAATGTAATAACAAGCGTCCCTGTAAGAGGGAGGAAGGAGGGTCCACGTGAGGAGGAGATGTCGCAACAGAAGCAGAAACTGGAGCGATGGACTTTGAAGGTGGACAGAGGAGCCATGAACCGAGGAACATAGGTGTCACTAGAAGCTGAAAAAGACAGGGCAAGGGGTTTTCCCCTGGAGTCTCCAGAAGGAACCAGCCCTGTCCACACCTTGACTATAGCCCGGTAAGGCTGGTGTTGGACTTCTGACCTCCAGAGCTGTAAGAGAATAAACGTGTGCTGCGCTTAGCTCCTTGGTTGGTGGTGACGTGTTACAGCAGCGGTAAGAAACGCACATGGTCCGTTAAGGATAAGAAACAAATCATCTCAAGGCTGCTTTCTGATCCCGGGCTAGGCGCTGCATGTGGCAGCTCTGGTTCCGATCAGGGCCTGGGTTTTTGTTTGTTTGTTTGTTTAATTGAAGTATAGTTGATTTACAATGTTGTGTTTAATTTCTGCTGTACAGCAAAGTGACACAGTTATCCATATATATATATATATATATATATATATATATATATATTCTTTTTCATATTCTTTTCCATTACGGTTTATTACAGGATTTTTTTTAAACTTTCTCTTTAATAGATATTTTTTGGAGTATAATTGCTTCACAATACTGTGTTAGTTTCTGCTGCATAACAAAGTGAATCAGCCATATAACAGGATATTGAATATAGTTCCCTGTGCTATACAGTGGGCCCTTGTTACTTATCTATTTTATGTATAATAGTTTGTATCTGCTAATCTCATACTCCTAATTTATCCCTCCTCCCGCATCCCTTTTGGTAACTGTGTTTGTTTTCTATGTCTGTGAGTCTGTTTCTCTTTGGAGATAAGTTCATTTGTGTCATATTTTAGATTCCACATACAAGTGATATTACATGGTATTTGTCTTTCTCTTTCTGACTTTTCAGATAATCTCTAGGTCTATCCACGTTGTTGTAAATGGCATCATTTCATTCTTTTTTATGGCTGAGTAGTTTTCGTTGTATATATGCACCACATCTTTATTTGTCGAATGGACATTTAGGTTGCTTCCATGTCTTGGCTATTGTAAATAGTCCTGTATAGCTTGGTTTTAAGTCTCTCCACCAGCTACGTTCTGGGATAGTGGCTGCTAGAGGTGTGCTCTTTTCATGGCAGTGGCAAAAACAGGAGAGAAAACTAGCAGACACTTGCCATGTCTGTTCCCATTTCGGCTCTGAGACACCCCCCTTCGGCCCACCTTCCACTGGCCAAAGTCAGTCATGTGGCCAAGCTGAACACCAGGGGGAACTAGAAATACACACAGCCTAGTCTAGAGGGAGGTACTGCAAAGTCACATAGCAAAGGGCAGGGACCTATGATTCCAACACTGCGGAGGGGTAGTAAGAAGTTGGGACCTGCCACACTTTCCTGGAAAATGCACACGAACATGGTGCGAGCTCTGAGAAGCTCAGAGTAAACAGGCCTGTCTAGCTCTGTTAACGCAGTGTTCCCCCAATTTCTTTGAGCACAGACTCCTACTACCATCCTACAGGACTGATATTTTGAGACATGCTCATGGAGACAGTTCATCTTCAGATGTTCAAGGGAGGAGAAGGCTTTGGACTTGGCTGGGCCTGGAAGGATAGATCCAGCTGAGCAGTTGATGAGGTTTCCCCATGGTAGAGCAAAACCGAAAAGTTTTCATGTGAGTTAAAGTCCCTTTCCTCAAGGGATCTTTCTCATGAGAATCTCATCAAATCCTCCATTCCCCCATGGACCAGGAGAACCCAGAATACCCGTGTGGTCTGAAAGAGAACACGACTCTCCTGGAGTCTGATCTTCACTAGTGCAAGGCCTTATTGGAAATTCCTCAAAAGGAGATGCAAGAGGGAGGAGATATGGGGATATATGTAAATGTATAGCTGATTCATTATGTTATAAAGCAGAAACTAACACGCCATTGTAAAGCAATTATACTCCAATAAAGATGTTAAGAAAATAAAATAGGGCTTCCCTGGTGGCGCAGTGGTTGAGAGTCCACCTGCCGATGCAGGGGACACGGGTTCGTGCCCCGGTTCGGGAAGATCCCACATGCCGCGGAGCGGCTGGGCCCGTGAGCCATGGCCGCTGAGCCTGCGCGTCCAGAGCCTGTGCTCCGCAACGGGAGAGGTCACAACAGTGAGAGGCCCGCGTACCACAAAATAAATAAATAAATAAAATAAAATAAAATAAAAAATAAGAAAAAGGCAGGCATTCCCTTCTTATCCAAGGCCTGGGGCATCTCCCGCCAGCTTGGCTTCCTACAAACACGCCTGGATTGGGAAGTGTTGCTGGATTATAAACAAAGAGACAGAGGTGTGTAAGACAGGTTTCCCACCAGAGTCTCATCCTCTCAGGCCTGCTACTAGAAGTTCCCCTGGAACGGAGATGTGCACTCTGTTCACCTTCCCATGAGGCCCTAGGCTAGGGACAGGCAGAGGAGCAGGACACGCGGTCCCCAGCATGGATGCTTCAACTCCAACTTGTGCGGGAGGACAGAGGCACTGGGGGCAGCTTCTCACACCAACTCTGGGAGGCACCCAGAGCAACAGGGCGAGTCCTCTGACACACGGGGGCTGGGAGCTTCCTCTGCTCTGAGAAACAGGGGTGCGGAGGACGAACTCTCCCTGCACCCTGTTTTCCTCCACCTCGAGACATCTCAGCCCTGCCTGGGTAGGGCCGGCCACTCTGTGGGATGGTGACTTATTTGACACAATTAATTAGCCTATTTCCATGTAACACGTTTTCACGGAGGCCATTACAGCCTAATAAAAGGAAACAATAGTGACATAAATTCCAGGATCAATAGAAGAGAAAGCAGCGAGGAATATTTACCAGCTCCCTCACTCACTTAGCAAATATTTAGAGAACACAGACCATGGGCCAGGACACAGACAAAAGGCATGGGCTAGTAGGGGAGAAAGACCCAAAAACAGGACTGTTACAGTTCAGTGTGGCCAACGTTATGAACAAGAGCTGGAGGGAGAGACTTCCCAGAAGCAGAATATTTGAATGGGTTTTGAAGGATAAACAGGAGTTTTCTGGCTGGAGATGGGAATGGGGAAAGACAATGCTAAGACAAGGAGCAAGGCTCAGAGGCAGGAAAGGGGTGTGGTGAGCTTGGGGACCAAGGAGGGAGAGAGGAGCAGAGAGTGTAGACGTGGGGAAGGGAAGGTGTGGCTAGCGAGGTATGTTGAGGTCCGGTGGGGGTGGGGGAGAAACTTCAGTGCCAGCTGGATTTTGGATTCCTTTGAAATCCAGAGAAGCTGAGGGAGATTGGAAGGCACCGTGATCAGAGACAAGTACTGCAGAGAGGATTCCTTGTCTCAGTTCATTTGGGACCCCAGGGGACTGGCTTTGCAGGAGCTTCGGGTCCTGCTCTCCCAGGCAAACGTGGTAGGGGCCGCCATGGCCGCTTCTGCTTGTAGCTGAGCAGATGTGTACCTCAGCACAGCGGTGAGCACAGTACCAGTGCACAGGTTTGGAGGCAGGACTGGAGGGGGTGGGGGAAGACAGCGGAGGAGGGACTGATCCATTCACCTAGAAGGAAGGTGCTTGATCGGGAGACGCCTGTGAAGGTGTTTTGAGGGACACACGAGCTGTTCACACTCCAGGTGGCTCCAGGAAATGCCACCAGCTCTCCCGGAGGTACCACGCTAGTGAGTGGGTACATGCCTACGCCTGGTTAGCCTAGCGCTGGAAGCCTCACATAGCAAGGTCAAGGTCACCAGCTCAGGCCACTTTCCTGTTAACGGTGCTCAGAAATCTCACAAGTTCATTAGCTGTGTGCAAGAAGAGAGCTGGCTTCTTAGCTTGGCTTTGCCATCAGCCAGTGACTTCACCTCAGATGACTCACTCCATCTGTCTTAAAGACAGATAAAGACATCTCAGTGTCTTTCTGGTAAATGGATTTTCCTCAGTCACTCTCTCCTTCACCCAATCATCAGATCTGTTGCCAAGTTCAGTGGGTAGGACCACAAATATGTTTGCTTTCCCCTAGCTGAGGCCCCTGTCATATCCCACTTGGGAACTGTCAGAGCCCCTGACCTGGGTTTGACTTCCAGTCCTGCCTCTGTGCTCTCCAGGCTCTGTACTGAGTCTGTGAAGAGCTGGGTAATAGCTGTTTAGGCTTTGGGAGCCACTCACATCTACGTTACATATTCTTCTCTGGTGGAAACAACACCAATGTCCATCAGCGGATCACCGAAATGCGATCTATCCGTTCAATGGAATAGTATTCAGCCATGAAAAGCGATGAGATCCTGTCCGTGCTATGACGTGGTAGAACCTTGGAACGTTGTGGTAAGTGACAGAAGACAGACATAAAAGGCCGGATATTATAGATCCCGTTTACATGAGATCTTCAGAGTAGGCAAAGCCATAGAGACAGAAAGTAGGGCTGGGGTGAGGCGGGGGATGAGGTGTAGTAGCTAAAGGGAACAGGGTTTCTTTTTGAAGAGATGACAATGTTCTAAAATTCACAGTGGTCATGGTTGCACGACTCTGTGAGTATGCTAAAAGCCATTGAATTGTCTACTTGAAATGAGTGAATTATACAGTATGTGAATTATATCTCAATAAAGTGGTAGTAAAAAATTATAAAAATTGTTTTTTTAGTTCACAGGCCATTAAAAACAAATAACAACAACAAGCTGTGGACCAGATTTGGCCCATGGGCTGTGGTGTGCTGATCTGGGAGGTTTACACTGCTGCCAGTACAAATGGTCCTAAAATGCACATCTGGTCTTGTCCCTCCCCCGCCGGGAAATCTTCAATGGCTCCCCATTTCCCACAGGGTGAAGAGCGAAATCTCTGGCTCTCATTCATGGCCTTTGCACATTCTGTTCCAAGCTTGTGCTTCTGGTCTCGTGTCCTTCCATCCCTCTCAAGCTACAACCACATAGATGAGTTTTCATATGCACTGACACTGCCCACGGTCTGGTGCCACGCGCCTGCCAGCCTTGGGGATAGCTTTACTAAAACTGAGCGAACTCCAAGCTCTTTTCTTGGCCCACTTTTACGTTTTCTATGATTCTCCGACTTCTTGAGCTTAGAGATCAGCTGTTCCAATGTCTCTCATTTAGCAGAGGAAGAAATCAAGGAGCTGGAGGTCAAGCAACAACCCAAGATCAGCTAGCTAGTCGCTGACTGAGCTGGGACAGCAATCCTTGTTTCCCACCTCTCAGCTCAAGCCCTTTCTGTCCTCCTGGCTTGCCTTCCCATGACAGGCTTTCTTTCTCCATGGAAACGTATTGGACCATATCTAGTCCCTTCCCCTTTGGCTGTGGGAGTGCTCTTCCTCATCTCAGGGTGTGTTTCTATCTTTGCGATGCTCTCTCGTCTCCACGGGTGGAAATTGCACACCAGCTCAGTAACCAGGAGATGCAGGTTCTGTTCCTGGTTTCCACGCTGCTGGCTTTCAGAGAGGCCTCGAGTCCTTGCCCGAGCCTTCCCTGGCATGGATGCAAGGACAGATCTGGCAGGGGACTTAGACTCACTCTGTCCAGCCTCCCCCATCTTACAGATGAGATGTTGAGGCCAGGAAGGGTAGACGTGACAAACCCAAGCACATACAGAGCTTGGAGTCCCATCTAAGACTAGAAATTGCTACCTCTGCTGCGGGTTGTGGTTGCAGCTCTGAGGAGACGTTTGCTTCTTCCGGTGTGTCCCACGTGGAAGAATGAGAACCACGGGTCCTCGTGAATGGGGAGGCAGATGCTAGCTCATTTGAGGAAGCACATCCTGATGCCTAGCATTTTCTGAATTGTGAGAATGTCATCTGAGAGGTGGTAAGCTCCCTGTGGCAGGAGATGGCCAAGTAGAGGCCATATAAGCCCCCCAAGGGAGTGTGGAGCAGGGATCAGATTGAAGGGGGCTCAATGGCTTCAGTGCCTAACCCAAAGAGCCCATGACCCACCCCCCAACCACCACCACCAGGATCCAAGACTCCTGCCTTTCTATCTGGGAGACTGGGAGAGCAGGAGGGGGTGGGGCTTCCATGATAGCAAAAGCCTTCTGCCTAAAGAGGTCTCATTGCTGGCCGTCAACCAAAGATTTTGTGAGATGTTTTCTGAAATGTAGGTCTGGGCCTTATAATTTAATTTTAGCCCCCGAGGGGGTGTCTAACTAGATGAAAGGCCACAGCACTTAGAGGACCTTCCAGAACCTCCTTCTGGGGAAACGAGCCCAGGAAATGGGTGGGGAGTGTCCCAGACACTCAGCTGGAATTGATGGGGCAGATGAAAGCACAGGAAATGGTCCATTGTTCAATTCTGGGCAGCAGCCTGGACATCTCCAAGGACCAGGGTCTATGGACCTCAGCATCCAGGGGTCCTTGGAGGGTGGGGTCCATGGAGGTCTCTTCCAGTAGGTGAAGCAGGTCTGAATGCCTCTCCCAGCCCTGCGTCTCACTAGCTGTATCCCTGGGCAAATCCCATGGCATCTGAGTGGGTGTTTGCATCTCCCTCTCAGGTTGTAAGCACTGCCCAAGAGCAAGTAGATGAAGTTCCTAACACACAGCCGGGGGAAGAAGTGGTTTGAATCCTACATCTTGATTTACTGAGTGGAGTAGTCACTCTTCGAAGTTTCTTCCTCAGCTTGGGGCCAGCCCAGACCAAACGTGGTTTCCTGTGTGTGTGTGTGTGTGTGCACGTGCGTGTGTGTGTACATGTGCCTGCATGTGTATGGGCAAGTGTGCGTGCATGTTAGTTACTTGCCTTTCACTGGCCCCAGGCTTCATGTCCACCTGAGGAGCCCAGGACTCCCTCTCAGACCTGCCCAACATGCCAAGATGTCCCGGGACCCAGCAAGACCAGGGCAGACAGACCCCGGTGAGTGTTAATGGGGTGTGTCTCTTGTAAGGGTGGGAGTCGGGTGGGGATATTGCCCTTGGAAAAATCATGTAATGATGCAAGTCACAGAAAATAAAACAAACTTCAGTAAGCGAAAGAATTCTCTCCCTTTCAGTTTTGTTTCTGACAGATTTTCTTAAACCTTTGATACCTGGCGTTACCTTTACGTTAGAATCTGGGGTAAGTCTGGATCTGATCTGACACCGAATCAGCTATTAGTTACTTCATTTAACTCTCTCTAGGTCTTTCAGAGAGTACTTTCGCTTCCAGACCATCTGCCCCCAGAAAGCTTTGAGAATCCCTGAGAGCCACTGCTCCAAAACGATGCTTATTCTTCGGAAGCAGGGAGACTTGGGACCTAGACGTGGTTCTCCACCAGCCCACCATTGACAACCCTCCTCACCTTGCTGGGCCTCAGTTTCCCACCTCTGTCTGGAGAACAGCAGTGCCTACCTCATCCTACCTCGTGGGTTGGTCCCAGGCTCGAGGGGGTGGAAGAGTTGTGAAATGCCAAGTCAACCCGTTCTAGTTGATTCTTACGTGAGTAAATTCCACAACGACTGGGCGCAGACTCTGCACAAGTGTCGTGCTAGGCTCTGGAACCCAGAGATAGCAGGACCTACCCTCTGCCCCCGTGAGCTCACAGGCTCTTCTTGCTTCTAGAAGTGGACTTCACGTCTGCGTGTTTTTTTGCGCCCATGTGGCATAGAGTCTGCTTGCCCTGTGAAGTTTTGGTGAGGGAATTCTTAACATGCTTGCCTCCCCTCCTCCCTTTCCCCCCTCCACATGCTCGCTCTGCAGGAGAGGAGGGGGGGCCTGCTAATACCCCCTGTCCAGATAGCAGGTAGGGCCAATGAGGCTCAGAGGAGTGAGTGACTCACAAAAACTGTGTAGCAAGATGGTGGCCGATGGGAGACCAGGGCTCCTGCCTGATTTTTTTTTTTTTTTAGCATTTTATCAAGATTTAATGTACATTTTTCTTAACACGTGGGACATATAGTATAAAGATTTCATGCTGAATAAATGATATTCATTAAGTCAAAAAAGAAAAAATGGAGGACTTTGCATTTTTTTGGCTACATTATTTGAAATACAAATATGCAGATTTTGTCACTGAGAAAAATCTGAACTGTGTTTCTCTATCGGTGGCTTCAACTGAGGCTAGGACTTTTTCATACCTCAATTAGAAAGAAAACACAACAATAACAGAAAGCAGAAAAACTAGACTAATAGTTCCTTGGCTTCTGAGACAGTCAGGCCTGTTCCACATCGTGTCAAGAGAGGTGACATCTGGCAAGAGATTAAATGGCTATGTTGCACTTTGCGTAGGTCACCAACTTGCTAATTCATGATACTGTAAAAGGGTGGCTGGGAGGGGGCCAAATTGTGCGGACCCAGAGGGTGTGCGCAGCAGGAAGGTCATATGTACAGATAGCAGAGTTCGTTTCTCACCCAGCAATGAGTTGCAAAGCAGAGACACCAGGGATGCTCAGAGCTTGAGTGCCCAGGGCAGTCTCCGTGTCACTGGCATGGCTGGGCTACCATTGGAATCTCATCACATGCCAGGGCTCAGGAAGAATGAGGGAGGGCATCTTAGGGAGGGCCCTTCCCAGCCTCTGTGGACCAAGCCTGGAGGAGCCAGTGCTGGAGAGGCCCATGCAGGTGGGAGCAGGACCAATGTGCCTGGACTGGCCTTCCTGCCCTTCATCACAGGAAGAGATGACCCTCGTCCCTGGCTTCCCCCAAAGACTGTTTCCTTGAGTTCTTCCACAGAGGTCACCAACTGGTGACCTGAGGGTCTTGTGTGGGCTGCAGACAGGTTTTATTTGAATGAATTTTTTTTTTAATAATTGCAATAGCTGTCAGCATCGAAACACTGAGTGTTTTCACATCAAAAGTCTGGCCTTTCCTGAGAACTTGGGACATCTGACCACACTGGGCTGGGCTCCTGCATGGCCACCATCGCTGGGGCCAGTTGAGTCCCCACTGCCCTTTATTATTATTATTTCTTTCTTTCTTTTTTTGGCCACACGGTGCAGCATGTGGGATCTTAGTTCCCCGACCAGGGATCGAACCCACAGCCCCTGCATGGGAAGCCCAGAGTCTTAACCACTGGACCGCCAGGGAAGTCTCCCTCCCCCTGACCCCCCCACCCCCCACCCCCCCACTCCCCGTCGCAGGGCCACCGCTGCCCTTTAGCATACGTGTCTTGGTCCCCACCCAGCCAGGCTCACTCACTTTCATCACCTCCCTGGCCCCATGGCATGGGCACCTGTGACCCATCGCCAAGCATGTCTGTATTTTATTGATGGGGAAGCTGGAGACCTGGTTTAAAAGTCCTGGAAATTGTAACTCTGAGAGTACTCCCCTCCCCCCTCCCCCCACCCCCCACCTCTTTCAAGCAGCTCCAGGCTTCACTGGCCGGAAACAGCTGGGTCAGCAGGAGAGGCAGAGATGTTGGCCTCCACCCCACCCTCGCTGTGGACTGTGCCCTCTCCCCACCCGCTACAGCCATTGCAGTTTCCAGATTAAAGATTCCAGGTAGGCTGGGGCGTATTTCCCACTCAGTGTCTGGGGCATATTTTCTCCTTCAAGTCACTGCAGGCTTGAGATCTCTAGCGACCCCAGGTCTTGAAGGCGGAGCTGCCTTTCCTGACAGCCCCCGGGGTGCTCAGACACCAGGCTTCCTGTGTCCCCTTTCCATATGCCTCACTCTAGCCTTTGGTCTGAGTGTAGCCTGTCAACATTAAATAAGTGCTTCTTGTGGTTCGCTCATAACAATCCTTTACATCTTGGGAGCCAGGCTGTGGAGCTCTGCATATGTACAGATCTCATTTTCACACAACAGGCTGCTTAGCAGATGGGGACCCAGACCAGCCTCCAACATTTAGCTGTGAGTTAAGACGTGGGAAACTAGGTGGCTTCTAACCAGCCCGTACTGCCAGTGCTCAACCTTAGGGAATTTTCACAGGGAAAAGAAGAAAAAAAAAAAAAAGAAAACGACCCAAAAAACCACCACCACCACCAACACACACACATAAAACCAACAAAACCACAGTTTTCCTTGCTCCCCCAAACCAGATGGCAGATGGCATGGAACCATTAAAACACAGATTCAAACGTTTGTTTACTTAACTTTGAATGTAATATGGCTTTGTGGTCCCTTGCAAGGAAACACCAACCTTCCAACCGAAGAAATGACGGATTACAGTCAAACCTCAGGGCGGCCGTTGGAGAAGTTTCTGGGGAGGCTTTGAAAGGAGGGGCCAATTAATGGCCGGACCCCAAGCCTCGTGGCCCATTCGCCTCTCTGGGCGAAGGCCTAGGAGGTCTTCTTGAGCGCTGAGACGCTTGGTTTTTGTGGCTGGTCTTTGGTCGAGATTCAGGGTAGAAGGCAGCCAGCCACATGAGGAATGTTTCTGCGTCATTTCTGAAACAGCTGTGGAAGATGTCGATCTGGGCCACCAATGCAAACGATCATGAGAAAAAGGCCAGAGTACTTGAGCAAAGGCTCTCTTTCTTGGTGCTTTGTGGTTGTGATATCAGAGAAGGGGAGCTTTGTGATGCAATGTGGTTCCCTTTTCGCTTTGGCTTCCAAGAGACCCAGAGCTAAATTATATGCTCAGTTGAAATAACGACATTCGTTAAGATGCTTTTGGTTACAAGTGGCAGAAATCCAACCCAGACTACTTTAAATAAAAAGATAATTTATCAGGTCAAGTAAGTGCAGCGGGCTTCAGAGATGTCTGGATCCAAGGGGCTCACTCTTTCCCGGGCTCCCTTTCTAGATCTCAGATAAGCTTTCTCCAGAAGACAGCCCCAAACTGCCCCAAACTTACGTCTTATGAGTTTAGCAGCCCCAGAAGAAAGATAATCTTTTCCACCAGCTCTGGCAGCAAAGCCCTATTGGATATTCTGAGTGGTCCTGCTTGGCCTATATGCTCATTTTTGAACCAGTCACAGTGGCCAGAGACTTGAGGTACTCTGATTGGCCAAACCCAGGCCAAGTGACCATCCTATAGGTGGGGAAAGGAGCCCCACCCTAAGCACATGGAATAGATTCTATATAGGAGATGTGCGGAGGGGGAAGGGGAGCTATCCAAGCAGATGTCTGCTTCAGCCTGGGATCCTGGCATAGCTTTCTGTCCCCTCCCCCTAATTCATTATATGTCGCTCTCTTTTTTAATGGTGTGACTAAAGGTATGTTTTACATGGTTAGCAGTCCTAAAAATTATTGCAAGGAGAGGTAACTTATTCTGAATGAATGAAGGAATAAGTGAAAGATTGAGCATGCTCTGAACTTTAGAGTTCCTTGGCAAAACTGAACTGTCATAGACTCAGAATGCCAGAGCCAGAGAGAGCTATGGAGCTCAAACTGTTCGTACCAGTTGGGTTGCGGATGAGATCATGGAGACCCAGACAGGGGCTGCTTCGCCCAAAGCCTACTAGCAAACTATCTGCAGAGGCTGGAACCCGGAACCTGATTTCAGGCTCAGGGCTCTTCCTGTTTCCTGTCTGACTGTGGCCTCTCATCTTTCTAAGTCTCTCTCTGTCTCCCTGGGCCTGACCCCACTTTCACTCTCCAAGCCCTTGCTCTGGAGTTTTGCTATGAGTTGGCTGGTAAAAATTTCTTGCCAATGCACTGACTTATTAGAATGAAACTGAATTTCCCCCAGACTATTTGGGACTTCCAGACCCCAAAGAATGCATCTTTAAGGATAATCTATCAGGGGCTTCCCTGGTGGCGCAGTGGTTAAGAATCCACCTGCCAATGCAGGGGACACGGGGTCGAGCCCTGGTCCGGGAAGATCCCACATGCCGTGGAGCAACTAAGCCCATGCATCACATCTACTGAGCCCGCGAGCCGCAACGACTGAAGCCCGCGCGTCTAGAGCTTGTGCTCCGCAACAAGAGAAGCCACCGCAATGAGAAGCCTGCGCACCGCAACAAAGAGTAGCCTCTGCTCGCTGCAACTAGAGAAAGCCTGCGTACAGCAACAGAGACCCAACACAGCCAAAAGTAAATAAAATAAAATAAATAAATTTAAAAAAAGAATAATCTATCAGCTTGTTAATGGCTGAGTAGCAGAGCAGCTCAAATGTAGCAACTTAAAACAACACACACATTTATCATCTTGCAGTTTCTATAGGTCAGGAGACCAGGCACATCTTAGCTGGGTCCTCTGCACCAGATCTCCCAAGACTGCAGCCAGGGTCTTGGCTGGGTAGCATTCTCATTGGGAGGCTCAACAGGGGATGGATCCACTTCCAAGATTACTCAGGTTGTGGCTGAATTCATGTCCTCGTGGCTGTATGACCGAGCGGCCGGCTTTTTGCTGGCTGGGAGCTGGAGGCCGTCCTAGAGCTGCCCACCCCCGGTTCCTTGCCATCGGGGCTTTCTAAACATGGCTGCTAACTTCATCAAGCAGGCAAGGAGAATCTCTCATTGCAGTCTGTCAGTGTGGAGTTTTCTATAAAGCAACATCATTGTGAAATTGACAGCCTATCACCCTTGCCTTACAATGTAACCAAATCCTGGGGGTGATACCCCATCACCCTTACCCTGGTCTGTTGGTTTGGAGCAAGTCACAGGTTCTGCCAGGGGTAGGGGTTATTAGGGTGACATTAGGGGCTTCCTCCACAATCTCTAACACCTTGGTGAATCACCCAGCATCTACCTATCTCTATGTAACAGGAAGCCCTTGTTCCATGCTAGGCAGCACACTGGTCTCTGTAAATAGTCACGTGGGGATGATGAGCCTATGAGCAGAAAATGGTCTTATAATAAGGTAAATGCCCAAGGCTGTGTATCTGAAGGGTCTGGGAGTCTGGGAGTCACAGAGAATAGAGTATCTCCTTGGGCTGGGAGGGCAGGGCGGTAGGGTCAGAATGGGCTTTCCAAAGGAGTTGGCACTGGCACAGCCTTGATGGATGTATCGGAAATTGACAGGAAGATAAAAAGTGTGGCAGAGAAGGCCAAGACGTGGAAGCAGAGGTCAAGGGGCATTTGGGGAGGTACGAGTAACCTGGTGTGACTGATGTGAACACACACCGGGGTAATGGGGGCGAAGCCAGATCACTGAAGGACTCAGAAGCCAGCTTTAGAAGTGTGTCTTCCTTCTGTGGTCCCTGAGGGCCACCACGAGGCCATAAGAGGGAAGCTGGGGGCAGTGGCGTGATGAGCTTGGGGCTGCAAGGAGAGATGGACCCCAGCAGCAGCCCGAGCAGGGAAGTGGCTCTGGGCAGGAGACACGCCTCGCTTGTCTGTGTTAAAAAGGAGCCCTCCGCTCTCCCCCACAAAAGCCCTGGGGGAGGCAGACCTTCTTCCAGCCGTTTCAGGCAGCCAGGCTGTCAGAGTGATGAGTCCTGCAGCCTAGAAGCTGAACGAAAGAAGAAAGTCCCAACAAGCTCCATTTCACTGCCCTTGACCTTGCAGTAGAGCTCTAAGTGCAAAATCTGTCATCTATTAATCTGTTAGAAGTTGACAAAAGGGACTTTGATCAGCGGTTGTTCCCCCCCCCCTTCTTAAGTTTCCTGATGACATATAATAGCCCATTTCAGCCGGAGGGCCGGAAGCACGGCCATCATTCTTTTGCTCACTTCAACCCCAGTGGCCTCCCAGCCCTGTGGCTCTCTCCCCGCCCCGATATTAATTGGCCTGTAAGTGGTTACATGTGTTCCTTTTTATGTGTCAGTTGGAGTCTGTTATTTGAACTTCACAGCTATTTGGGAACACAGGAGTGATGCTCGGGGCCATGTCACACTGGCTCTCACCTCAGGATTTTTGTCTTCTTCTATCCCCGAGGCCTTGATGCCTCCTACCCTCAAACCCACTCCCACCTCACCTCTCGCCTCTGAGTTAGGCCCTCTAACTCTGCAGCCCAGCTCTTGGAACCACGAAGTTCACAGCTGGGAGAAGCCTTCAGAGGCCCACACCGTAGCATCTGTTTAAAGGAATTGAAGCCTGGGTGGGACGGGGGGATTTTTTAAATAAAAATAACATCTGTCGAGGCTCCCTTATGTACATGTTTCTTACATGTGTTCTCTCATTTCATCCTCAAAATAACTCTGGGAGTTAGGAACCATGGCCATTTTTTTCAGATGGGGAAACTGAGGCTCTGGGAGACGAAGCAGAGAGAGCTCTAGGGCCAGCTTGCCTCAGACCGTGTCCTGCCCCTGACACTTAGCAGCTGTGTGGGCTTGGGCCAGTGGTTTCTGTGTCGCAGATCAACATCATCAACGATGGGTCTAGCAACAGTACCTACTTCCAAGGGCTGTTGTGAGGATTAAATTGATTTTACGTTTTTAGGGGCTTAGAACAGTGCCTGGCGCACAGACAGCGCCTGATAAACGTCAGCTGCTGCTGCTTTGTGAGGCAGGGTAGTACAGTGGTCTGGAACGCTGATTCCAGAGTGAGCCATCCTTGGTTTCGATCTCTCCTCTACCGGTTCACTGTGTGGCCTTGGGTGAATTGCTCATTTTCTCAGTGACTGCACCCCAATCTACAAAGTGGGGATATTCCTGGTGGTTGGGGGTGTGTGTCCCTAAATGAAATGGTTAGTTCCCCACATCATTACCTTGTAGTGAATTTCACCAAGTGACAAACCCCATTCAACCCCACAGAGCTTTTCATCTAATCCTTAGCGACCCCTTTTCAATATGTTTTTTGGACTTCAAAAAATTACAAGTAATATCAGAAAGATGAGAAGATATTGCATCCAAAAAGCCAACATCAGAATGTAAAAAGGAACAGTGGGGGATCTAACTAAGAATTACACAGAGCTCTTGAAAATGAAAATTAACAGACCAAAACAATGTTTTAAATAACACAACATTTGGAACACGAGGCGAACTCTCAGAAAGTAAAACAAAAGGATAAATAGACTGAAAATAGGAAAGAAACATAAGAAAATTGCAGAGTCCAGCTAGGATATTCAGCATCCAAGTAGTAAGAGTCCCAAAGAGAGAAAAAATGGAGAAAACACAGGGGAGGCAATATTCAAGGAAATAATACAACATAATATTCCCAGAACTGAAATCACGAGTTTCCTTGTCTGAATCCAGCCCATGCTTGACACAGCAAATGATGAAAAGACCCACATCAAGGCAAATTGTTAGAAAACCAGGGATAAAAGGAATATTGAAAACTTCCAGAAAGGAACAAATGAAAAACAAAAACAAGATATGTATAATGGATCAGGTTACAGGATGACGTTGGATTTCTCAACAAGAGTCTTTGAAGGTGATTTACACCCTTGGATTCTATACCCAGCCAAACTATTAATCCAGTGTGGGCTTCCCGGCAGCAGCACTGAAAACTAGAAGCAAAAAAGCAACGTCTTCAAAATTCTGAAAAGTATTTGCAATGTAGAGTTCGTACCCAGCCAAATAACACTCCAGCAGAGGCTCTAAAGACATTTCTAAAACTGGAAATTCCTCCCAGATTTGCCTCTCATTTTCCCTGTGTCATGATGCTCCTGGAGGGGGTGTTCTGCTAAAATGAAGGAGGTCCACTAAGGAAGAGGCAGACGTGGGATCCATGAAGCAGGTGATCCAACAGTGGAGAAAGAGAAGGGATTCCTAGGATGATACGGAGAGATGTCAGGATTGCTGCCATGGCCCAGGGATAGGGCTCCATCTCTCCCTGCCACCTTACTGAGACTGGTGCCGTGCACCCCCTGACAGCTGACTGACCCTCGATCAAGCCCTGTCTGGCTTCCCGAGTCACCCCCACGGCAGCTCTCTGTGCCCCACAGGAATTGAGGAAGACTCTGGTTCCGCCATCTGTGTTCTCTGTTTGAACGCCCCACCCCAGTTGCCTCATCTTTTAAACATGATAATAATAGCACCAGCGTCATGAGGTCATTGTGAGGGTGAAATGAGTGAATGTTTGCTGAGCACTTAGAACGGTATCCAGCACGTAGTCATGCAACATTGGTGTTTGTTAAATGGAACACGTTACGTAGTGACATGAAGGTCAACTTGTACTGTAGTTGGTTAGAAAGACATAAGTTTAAACTTCAGCCACAGCTCCCCATTGTCCTGTATAGCTAGACACTCCCAAATGTATTATTCTAGAGGCATCTCAACTTGTGATGCCAGTACAAGTCTGACCACATCAGTTCCTGCTGAATGCGCTTTAGCGGCTCCTCATTGCTCTGAGGAAGAAGCTGGGGTCCTCTCCCCAGTCTGCCAGGCTTGCTCTGCTGTCCTCTCCAGCATCACCTTGACCCAACCCTCCTTTTCTGCCCGTCTTCCATGCCAGCAACCTCCTCCAGTCAGCCCCTCAGGAACTGTGTCCTCCTGCGTCTGGACCTTCAGCCATGCTGCTCCCTCTACCTGGGCTTCTCTTCCTGCCACCACCCCTCCCTCCTTCAGCTGGTTTCTACTCGCTCCTTGAATCTCAGCTAGATCATCATTTCTGCAAAGAAGCCTTCCCTGGACCCAAAGGTGACCTGTGACACATTCTCATGGCCCAGGATAGGTTTAATTCTTGCACTCGGCATGACATCTGCAATTCTTTGTGTCATTCATTCATTCAGCACATACTTGTTGAGTGCCTGTTATATGCCAGGCACTGTTCCTGGCCTTGACGATACAGCAATGAGCCAGATAGACAGAAACCCGCACCATTGACGGGGTGAGTGTGCTATCTAGTGATTACTGGATGTCTTCACCTTACTAAGCATCAGCGCCATGGCTAACGCGTACCTGTCAAAAAAAATAAATGTTTGCTGAGAAATAAACCACAGGAACAATGCTGACTTCCCCGAGAGAGTGAAGACGGGGGCTGAGGCCACCGTCCCCCTTCTATTAAGCGTGTAAAGATCTCCTAGTAGCGCTGGCAGGAAGGGAGTGGAGTTGCTGACAAGCAGTTTCTCGGGCAGTTTGGCAAGAGAATGAAAGAAGAAAAGAGAAGCCCCATCCAGGTGGAAGGGCAGAGTGGTTTCCTCAGCCATGTCTCCCCGCCCCCCACCTTCCCCTCTTCACCCCCTGCTCACCTGGCCTTGCTGGTGACCAGGCCAGCCTTCCAGATGAGCTGGGGTTGTAGGGGTAGCCAGTGGCAGAGGCATTCGTGAGTGGGTAACCATGACTAATCTGGAGAAACAGCTCTGGCCCAGCGGTTCACCCCAGGCTTGTTTGTGTCTAATTTCCCCGGAGGCAAATGGGCCCCTTATTTTCATTTTGAGGTTTAGGGTTTCCCCTAGAGCTGGTGGGGAGACGGGCCAGGATGTTTTGCATACGTGCGGAAAGTCTTGGAGTTGGAAGTAAGAGATGAGGTCAAAGTGAAGGGGTGAAGGTGAGCCAGGTGGGGGGGCACCCAGCTGAGCCTGGAGGAGGGCATACTCCCCAATCTCTCAGTTGTTTCTTCCCAGGCCACTCTGCAGAAGCATTTAACAGTAACACCAAAGGAGACAGAAGGATTTAGGGGGTTTTTTTCCCCTAGGGGAAAGGTGGGGAGAGGAATAAGAATTAGGGAGCACAAGGCCCTAAACAGATGAGAATAGGTTCCATCTTTTGTACCCGAGCCGGGCATTGAGCTCAGCATAGAGCGTGCATTTCACACGTGCTTTGTATTTTCACACACAGTTCATTCCACACATGGGCTGGAGGAACTGGGGATTACAAAGCACATCTCCCTGGATTTGGGCCCAGCTCTCTTACTTCTGTCCCATAAATTATGGACTTCTTTTTTTTTTTCAGGTGTCCGCTCTGTGCTGGGCTCCGGAAGTACAGACACAAAGGAGAGAATCCCTGTGCCTTTGTCCTTGAGAAAGTCACTTCACATCCCTGACCCTCATTCTGCCTAGGTGAACGTTTTCTCTGCCTGCCTCAGAGGGTCATGAGGCTTACCCAGGACAGTGCTCTGCACATGACAAAGGGCTGCGGCACCTGTGGTTAATTAGCAGCACCCTCTTAAACAATCTCCAACTAACCACCTTGCCAGATTACTGGAGGCTCTCCATGCCCCGCAGCAAGCACGGCGCCTGTGCCCAGGACACACCAAACCCTTGAAGCTAGCAGGTACTCTCCAATTTCCCCCGCACGTCGGTTCCAATCAGTTGAGTTGTATAGGCTTATCAAGAGTTATTTGTGTTTGTTCTCAACCTGTTCCTATCACTTTAATTAAATAGTTCAATTATTATTCCGTAATGCAATGAAATATGAAGGCGTAAAAACAGAGTCGTTTCATCATAAGCTAAGTTGAACGCTTGGGAGAGAATCAATGCATGTGATAACGCAACAACTTCCTGGTGAATTAATTGTAAGTGATATAACTGTAAAGGTTAGAGGGGAAAAAAAAACCTGTAAAATTGAATCTTTGGCATTCACTTTTATGTTCTCAGTCTACCTTAAGGAAACAGAGGCTATAAATTGTCCACAATACTTTGTGGGCGTGGTTTTTTTGGGAAAGATAACAAAGGGTTCAAATCAGGGAACCCAAGGGATTCCCCACTTTCTATGACCTGTTGGGCCAAGTGACCCTCATCAAGCCAGCTCTCATCAGGTTCAAGAGAGTTTGTTCTGTACGTTTAATGGCTCCCCATGAGCTGGAAGGGGGAGTGTCATGGCTGACTCAAGCCATATCATCAGGGTGAGCCCCTCAGAGCTGGGAGAGGCTTCGTAGTCACTGGGCCGAGGCTCTTCCTGTGGTGGGCATGTCCACCACAGACCCACTGCCACCAGGGATGAATGCCACCAGGGACCCACCACCACTCAGATCAGAACCTGGCTAATTTTGAATTGTATTCTGGTAAGCACGCTTGATGCCCTTCTATCTCCTCTTTGCACTCCGTGAAGAGCCCTCCTCCTTTGCCTACAGGTGAAAGAGCTCCATGACTCACCCTCAGCTAAGAAGACAGCAGGTCCAGAAAGCAGCTAACACTCTAGTCTGAATTAGCTTCATTCATATAATGTCTAGGAATCCATTTTCCCAGCGGCAGCCGCAGGGTCTTCTTATCCCTTCTAATGATTCTTTATTCCTTCCTAGGGCCTTCCCACCTCTCCAGCCCCTTCTTCCAAAAGATCGACCCTTGACCCCATTTCTGGCAAGATTTCTGGCAAGATTCTACCTGACCCCTGCTTCAAGTATAGAGGGGTAAGTACTGTACTCTGGATCAAGACAGAGTCTAATCCTAGCACTTTCTACCTCTGAGAACTTAGACTATATACTTAACCTCTTCTGAAAGCTGTGATTTTCTCATTTGTATAATGGGAAGTCAAATAGCTTATTGTGATGGTTCATTCATTCAACAATTATTTTCTAGCACCTGCGCTATGCCAAGCGCCGTGCTGCTAGGTGCTGGGGTTGCAGGAGTGGGAAAACCAGAGACCTGCTGGAACAGCGAAGGGAAGGAAGCTTTGCTGGGTGATTGATGTGCCGAGACAGGGGTTGGCAAACTCTTGCTGTAAAGGGCCAGATAGTAAATATTTTAGGCTTTACTCTGCCATTTTAACACAAAAGCCAAGCAAGCCATAAGCAACGCATAAACAAATGGGGGTGGCTATGTTCCAACAAAACTTCACAAAAACAGGCAGCGGGCCAGGTTCCGCTGGTACAAGTGTGCCTGCTTCTGGGCTAACGTGTTAATACTTTCGGACCGGAGGCCAGTTCCAGATCACTCCAAGAAGGCTCCTTCTAAATTGTCTGCTGTTGGATTCAGCCTTGAATGCAAGGAGTTCTTCTGGAGGGTCTCCAAAAGTCTTTCTCTCCCTCCACAAAAGTCTCGTGCCTTTTGCTTATGTGGAGCTGGATGTATTAGATCCCAAGCTGGCTTAATTAGCTTTTCCAACCTGCTTCCCTAATGGGGAAGTGCGAATTCAATAGCATTCAGTGGTCCCTTTTAACGAATTCAACAGGCACGACAAAGAGGCAACCGGTTCTGTGCTGCTGGGCTGGGAGGGCAAAGTCAGGTCTCCTCTCCAGACTTCAGTTTGTCTCTCTTAAAATGAGAGGGCTGGACTAGTGGTTTCCCAAACTTCAACACTCATTGAAGGATGCAGGGTGCTTGTTAAAAATGCAGATTCCTAGGCCACTGCTTTGGCTCCATTGTCTCAAATTCTGGAGATGGCTTGGGGACTCTGGAGTATTAACACGTGTCCCAGACGACTCTGGAGGAGGACACCCCAAGGAGCAGAGAACTTGGCCTCTTCTAACCCTGACATTCAGTGGATGTCAACAGAGTTGAGGGAGACTGTGTGCCTTCTCTGGGCTGGGCTGGGCTGTGGTGGTACAGAGAATGGTGGTGGTGAGAATCATTATCTCGTCTGCAAGGACGTGGCAGGATGTGGTTGACCTGAACTTCCTGTGAGTGGGGGGAACCAGAGAACACGGGGACAGATTCGCACCCAGGCAGGAGGCTCAGCCCAGAGGCCTAGAGTGTGCTCAGTGGGTATTGGGAAATGAGAGCGTGGCCCCACCTCCTCTCTCTGACCTTAGGCAGGTCATCTCACTTCTCAGAGTCTCAGTCTCGTCATGCATAAAATGGGGATGCTGGTGGGTCCTTGCAAGGATACCATGAGGAACAATAACACTTATAAAAGCTCTCCCTCCATTAATGGTAGAAAATCCTCTTTCAGTGGAATGAATGTCCCCCTGAAAAGATCCAAGGCCAAGGTTAGGAGACTGCTCCAGGGGCCGGGTTTTACTGATGACTCACTGCTTGACCATGGAGTGAGTGAGACCCTTGGCCTTACTGAGCCTCACTTTGCTTGACTGTAGAATGGGATGCTAATGCACTTATGCTTCCCCACCGCCTTTCTCAGGACTCTTGAAGACCGGAGGAGACTATAAGTTAGAAAGTAGCAGTCAGGGACTATGGCAAAAATGTCCAAGACCTTCCTCGTTAGGCAGGGACGCATCTGACTTTCATAATGCCCTTGCTTTCCATCTGTTCTTTTTCAGACAGAGGAAGGAAGACAACAGCATCTCTGAAAGACATCCTCATCATATACAGCATTCTCTCTTTGACTTCTTTCCCTCTGAGTTTATCAGTTGATTAAGAAACTCACTGGATACCAACCGTGTACTAGGTGTAGGAAGGGGGATCCCTAACCACGAGAGACTCACTGTCCGGTTTGGAAGATAACACGTGTGAAATAGCGCTGCAGTGATGCTGCTGACGGTGACGAGGCTGGAAACGATGGGGAGAATGAAGATGATGGCGGCGCTGCCCATCCTGAACCATGTACAGTCACAAAGCATGTTTATGGCCATGATCTTATTTCATATTCAAAACTATCCAAAAGAAACCCAATTTCAGGGATGAACAAACGGAAGTAATAACTGCTCTGAGATCAGATAAGAAGAAAATAGCTGAGTTGGATTCCAGCTTCTTTTTTTGGGCTCCACAAATGTCATTGTCCCCGAGATATCACAACCTTCTTCCTTTAAATTGCAGCAGAACGTTGCAAAATGCACATAATCATTAGACAGTAACTTGAGTAATTGCCACATGGGAAGTGAATGTGACCAGAGATCAGAGAGCAGGCCGGTCAGGAGATGGGGCTGTAGTGATCAGAAGAGGCTTAGAGGAGAAAGGAGCAACTGAGTGCCGCCTAGGGGGCTGCACAGTATTTGGACATGCAAGTGGTAGAGATGGGAGATGGGGTGGCATGCTTGGCAGGAGGAAACATGTAGGTAAGAAAGGAAGTAAGAGAGTTCAAGGTGTATCAAGAAACGCCAGACCCTCGTCTGACTGGAAGGAGGGCATGTACAGTAGATCTGCTGGAGAAGAGGAGAACTTGGGGACGGTTTCTTCCAAAGGCCTGGAGCATTTCCCTTCATTTTGCCATAGGTGGGAGGGTCCACCCATCTTCTCTCTGTCGTCCTTGTTGCTTTCAACCCTAAGTCCCTTTATAATCAAATCAAATCGAAGGACTGTCTGCAGTCTTAGCCCGAAGACAGAGCCTGTCACTTCCGACTTTTTTCTTTTAAAAATGTCAGAGTGCTGCTGAAACAGGAACAGCATTGAGGCAAGAGCTGCTCTGACTCACAAAGAGAACATCAAAGAAGCAGCAGCGATAAGGGGCTGGCAGTAATTGTGTGTGTGAGCAGAGTTTTCCTGACACTCTTTGAGGCCTAGGGGCCCCTCTGGGCAGCCTCGTTGTGGAAAGAAGCATGTGGTTTTCAGAAACAGGGTGACTCACCACACAGGCAGAGTTTGGGGACAGAGATATAGTCTTGGTCTGCTGGGACTTTCAGCCAGGAGCCCAGGCTTAGGGCTCTGGGTCGTTGCACATCTCAGGTCTCCAGTGAGCTAAGATTCATCTGTCCATCCAAACATTCAAGCATCCATCCATCCATCCACCCGTCCATCCATCCATTTAACAAATACTATGAGCACACACTCTACGTAGGCCCTGTGCTAGGTGCGAGATGCTATAGTGGTGACCAAGATAGACACAGTCCCCGCCTTCAAGAGGCTGACAGTCTAGTGAAGAACAGATGTATTGAAGAAATAATTACATGGGTAACTGAATCACTACTGTGATAATGCTGTGAAAGGAAATATAGAGTACCCTGAGGGGGCACATAATAGGAGAGCTGACCTGTTCTGGGAAGCTGGCCAGTGAAATCAGGGGCAGATGCTAGAAGATGGTGATACTAATAACCGTATGATCAGCCTTTTAGCACCATCTCTCCCACCATCAGGGATGGTAAGAGTGTAGAACTCACCCTTGTTCTTTCAAACCCTCTCTTTCTCCCCCCTCCCCCTCCCTCTCCTTCTCTCTCTCTCTCTCCACACACACACACACACACACACTCACACACACACACACAACCCATGATGAGTTAATGGAACAATCAAGTACTCTTTTTTTTTTAATGTCTTTATTGGAGTATAATTGCTTTACAGTGCTGTGTTAGTTTCTGCTGTATAACAAAGTGAATCAGGTATATGCATACGTATATCCTCATATCCCCTCCCTCTTGCATCTCCCTCCCACCCTCCTTATCCCACCCCTCTAGGTGGTCGCAAAGCACGGAGCTGATCTCCCTGTGCCATGCAGCTGCTTCCCACTAGCTATTTATTTTACATTTGGTAGTGTATATATGTCCATGCCACTCTCTCACTTCATCCCAGCTTACACTTCCCCCTCCCTGTGTCCTCAAGTCCATTCTCTACGTCTATGTCTTTATTCCTGTCCTGCCCTTAGGTTCTTCAGAACCTTTTCTTTTTTCTTTTTTTTTAGATTCCATATATATGTGTTAGCATACGGTATTTGTTTTTCTCTTTCTGACTTACTTCACTCTGTATGACAGACTCTAGGTCCATCCACCTCACTACCAATAACTCAATTTCGTTTCTTCTTATGGCTGAGTAATATTCCACTGTATATATGTGCCACATCTTCTTTATCCATTCATCTGTTGATGGACACTTAGGTTGTCTCCATCTCCTGACTATCGTAAATAGAGCTGCAATGAACATTTTGGTACATGACTCTATTTGAATTATGGTTTTCTTAGGGTATATGCCCTGTAGTGGGATTGCTGGGTCGTATGGTAGTTCTATTTGTAGTTTGTTAAGGAACCTCCATACTGTTCTCCATAGTGGCTGAACCAATTCACATTCCCACCAGCAGTGGAAGAGTGTTCCCTTTTCTCCACACCCTCTCCAGCATTTATTGTTTGTAGAACAATCATGTACTTTTGATTCTAATAGACTTGGGTTCAAATCCCATATTCTCAACTTCCTACCTCTGTGGATTTGAATAAATTACTCTTTCCGATCCTCAGTGTCTTCCACTATAAAGTGGAATAATGGCCTTCAAGAGCTAGTTTAGGATATATAGACTGAAATCATTTCTATCCACTTTCTAGCCTAGAGTAGACCCTCAGTAACCTTGGTCAGATTTTAACCTGCTTTCACCTGTATGCAACTGTATGGAAATTTCATAGTAGGTTTTCTTCTCCAGAGATGGCCAGAGCACCAGTCCTTTTGTCTGAACTGGCTGGTGGAGTTCTAGAACATACCCATCTTTGATGAGAGTCTGAATTTGATGATCCCTGTTGCCCCAGGCTCTTAGAATTCTAGAAAGCCTTCATGAAAAAAGCAAAAACACAGCCTGGATGTAATACACTCAGGTTCTTGTCCTGATTCTGCCATTGATAGCTATGGAATCTCTTTTGTCTCTGTGAACCTCAGTTTCCCCATGTGTCCAATGATGGAGTTGGACTCAAGTCCTCCTAGCCTAACAGTCTGTGACTTTGTGATTCTCCAGGAGGCGAGGTCCTGGCCAGAGCTGGAGGCTGGTCCAATCGTGGCATCAGTAGAGTTTTACGTCACGTCTTGTCCTTCCCCAGGATGCCCTTTCTGCCGGCTGGCTCCCAATGCCAGAGCTCCCACCTGCCCAGGTTCCTCCAGACAGAGTGGGGAGCACGGCCAACCAATAGCTCAGGTTGTTCACACTGTGATCCTTGCACATTAATGCGCTTTCTTTCCCGAAGGGGATGTGCCTTTGGAAAGATGAACCCGGGGAGGGTAATGCTTACCTCCACCAAGTCCATCAGTAACGGGGAACTCCAGGGCTTGGGGTGGGGAAATGTATAGCTTCATCTCATATCACACCCAAGAGGGTGCTACTTACTCTGTGTATAGGCGGGGTACCAACCCTTAGGCTAGGGGGAGGGGGAGGGACCTGGGAGTCAGAGAGGGCAGAGCTGAAGGGGGCCTCCTGCCTTGTGGAGCCTCTCCCAGGGGAGAAGGAGTAGCATCTGCTGAGGTTGAGGCTTCTCTGTTTTATGGTCTGGCTTCCAGAGACCAGCCAGGGTGGACCAGGTCTAGGGGCATATTGTCCTAGACTCCCTCTCAGCTTGATTCAATTTCCTTAATACTTATATATAAGTCTGTTCAGATTTTCTATTTCCTTGTTATTCAGTCTTGGTAGATCATGGGTTTCTGCGAATTTATTTCATCAAGGTTATTCAATTTGTTCATGTCTAATTTTTGTTCACAGTACAGTCTTAGAATCATTTTTATTTCTATAGACTTGGTAGTAATGTTCCCATTTCTCATTTTAATAATTTGAATCTTCTCTTTTTGCTTAGTCAGTCTAGCTAAAGATTTGTTAATTTTGTTGATCTTCTTTTTTTATTTTTTGATCTTTTTGAAGAAACAACTTTTGGTTTTGTTAATTTTTTCTATTGTTTTTCTATTCTCTATTTTGTTTATCTCTGCTCTAGTCTTTATTATTTCTTTTCTTCTGCTAGCTTTGGGTTTAACTCTTTTTTTTTCTAGTTCCTTTAGTTGTAAAGTTAGGTTATTGATTTGATATCTTTTTTTGTTTTTAATGTAAGTGTTTATAGCTATAAATTTCTCGCTTAGCACTCCTTTGGCTGTGTTCCATAAGTTTTGGTATGTTTTATTTTTTATTTCATTTGTCTCTAAATATTTTCTAATTTCCCTTGTGATTTCTTCTTTGATCCATTGGTTGTTTAGGAGTATGTTTTTAATTTCCACAAATTTGTGAATTTTCTAGTTTTTCTTGTTAATGATTTTTAACTTCACCTCTTTGTGAAGGTACTTTGTATAATATCTATCTTTATAAACTATTGAGACAATTTATGGCCTAACATATGGTCTATCCTGGAAAATGTCCCATGTGCACTTGAGAAGAATGTGTATTCTACTGTTGGGTAAAGTGTAAAGTCAGGTCTGGTTAGTTTAGTATGTTGTTCAAGTCCTCTATTTCCTTATTTATCTTCTGTCTGTAGTTTTACCCAATACTGAGAGTGAAGTATTGATGGCTTCAATTATTATCATAGGACTCTTTATTTCTCCCTTCAATTCTGTCAATTTTTGCTTCACATATTTTGATGGCCTATTATTAGGTGCATGAATATCTATAATTGTTATATCTTCTTGATATATTGAAACTTTTATTAATATATCCACTCCCATTCTCTTCTGTTTTCTATTTGCATGATATATTTTTCTATGCTTTCACTTTTAACCTATTTGTGTCTTTGGATATAAAGTGAGTCTTTTGTAGACAGTATATTGTTGGGTCATGTTTTCTTAAACCATTCTGCATTTGCATTGTTGAGTTTAATCCATTTACATTTAATGATATAACTAACAATGAGGCTTACTTCTGTCATTTTACTATTTGTTTTCTATATGCTTTATAGCTTTTTTGTCCCTCTTTTCCTTCATTACTGTTTATTTGGGGGGTTTTTGTAGTGAAACATTTTAATTCCCTTCTCATTTCCTTTTGTATATATGCTATACCTACTTTCTTTGTAGTTACTATGGGGATTACATTAACATCCTCAAGTTATAATATTCTAATTTGAAATGATACCAGCTTAACTTCAATAACATACAAAAACTCTGGTCCTTTAGAACTCCATAACCACCCTTTGTTATTGATATTACAAAATTACATATTTATACATTGTGTATCCAAAACCAAAGTAATAGTTGTTTTTTTTTTAGAGCATTAATCTCTTAAATCATGTAGAAACCATAATATGGAATTACGAACCAAAAGTTACAATAATGTTATTGTTTTTGATTTTTTCTTTTAGCATTTTGACTATATCGGCACAATACCTCTGGTCTCCAAAGTCACTGATAAGAAATCTGCTAGGGCTTCCCTGGGGGCGCAGTGGTTGAGAGTCCGCCTGCCGATGCAGGGGATACGGATTCGTGCCCCGGTCCGGGAAAATCCCACATGCCGCGGAGCAGCTGGGCCCGTGAGCCATGGCCGCTGAGCCTGCGCGTCCGGAGCCTGTGCCCCGCAACGGGAGAGGCCATGACAGTGAGAGGCCCGCGTACCGCAAAAAAAAAAAAGAAATCTGCTAATAATCTTATTGACAATTCTTTGTGAGGAATCACTTCCCTCTTGCTTTCAAATTCTCACTTTGTCTTTGTCTTGCGATAGTTTGATTACAATATGTCTTTGCGTGGGTCTCTTTGAGTTCATTTTACTTGGAGTCTTTTAAGCTTTTTTTTCACGGCTGCATTCTGAGAGGGGGCAAGTGGTAAAGCAGAGGTCGTCTCTGTGCTGTGATTTATAGGGTGCTTTGTCAGCAGCTGCCTGTCTTCCCCACAATGCTGGAAACTCCCCATTACGACTTCAGGTGAAGACCGATAAAGGGGCACCGTGGCCTCCTCCCATCAGCATGCAGTTCTGTACTAGGGAACGCGTGACAACTATACACGGTGGTTCTCACTAGGGCCGTTTTTCCTCCAGGGCACATTTGGCGAAGTGTGGAGACATTTCTGTTTGTCACAACCGGAGGGTGTGGTACTGCTGGCGTCTAGCGGGTAGAGGCCAGTGATGCTGCTTTACAATCCACAGGGTAGCCCCCGTAACAAAGAATTACCCAGCCCAAGACATCAACAGTGCCGGGGCTGAGAAACCCTGGACTGTGGGATAAATGGATGAGTCGGAGCATCCCTAGAAACATTCATTTTACTCATTGGTAAATAATTTAAAACAATATTTAATATTAAAATAAGTATACCTATTAAGGTATAGTAAAGCAGGACAGATTTTTTTTTTCTTCCCCTAAAACCCTGTCCTCCCTCCACCCTCCCCTCCTCTACACCCTCTTCCTGGGGCTTAAGACCCTTCAAAACCTCCTCAGGAGGCTAGCCAAGCTGAGATAAAGGAGAAGGTCCTTTGTCATCTATCTCACTGCAGGCCTAAGGGTCCACTGGATGGTGGAGCCCGGGAAGAGGGGTAGCACTGTGTATGTGAGGGGGAACAATGTGGGCTCAGAGGTGAGAGTCAGGTAAGAGGGCTGGGGGAGCTGCATGCAGGGCGAGAGCAAGCTGTGTCCTGAGAAGAGCACAGGGAGTGTGAGGAGGGAGAGGACGAGGCAAGTACCACCCGGCAGGTGAAAGTACAGTGGTACCTGAGAGACCACGGTTAAAGAGTAAATATCTGCACTGCAGAAAAACGAATTACTCCATAAATCACCTGGGAAAGTAGTGGGGTGTAACAGGGGGATAGGAACAAAGAGAACAATCCAGACTGAGTAGGATGAGAGGGGCTACTCGAGGAGTAGCCCTTCCTGCATCCCTGACCCCTGGTGCCCTGGGTGCAGCCTGCCTGCCTGGGCACTGATGCCTCGGGCTGGTCTGGCCGATCAGGCTCCTTTCCCTGCTCTCAGCCTCTCCCTGCCACTCTGCCGTTCTTCTGGGTCCTCCTTGTTCAATACCACACTCGTGCTGCACTCCCCTGCTCAAGAACCACCAGTGGCTCCCTATGGCTCGTGTCATCACATCCAAATGCCTCTCTGTGGCTTCTGAACGCAATTATTAATTCAATGAGTCTTTATTTTTAAATCACATGTTGGAATTGAAAATGGAACACATGAACATGATCAAATAACCCAACAGTATAAAAGTATCAATATAAACAATGAACATTGCCTCTCACTCAGATCCTCAAATACCCCAGGGACACGAAATGTTCTATAGATATCAGATGATACATGTACATGCTTTTTCTTACAAAAATAGGACATTATATACTTTGTTCTTCACCTTGACTTTATCCCTTATAAATATATCTTTGAGATGCCTGCCTTTTAGCACAGTATTCCATCAGACGAAGGCACCATGGTTTATTTAATCAGACCCCTACTGAAAACGTGGCTTCTAATCTTTTGCTAAGATAAGCAATACCACAATAAACACCCTTGTACAGCCCCTTTTGCATATGAGCGATGCACAGCTACATCTGAGAACTAATTCTTAGAAGCAGAGTGGCCATATCAAAGGGCATGTGTGTTTTCCGTTCTGCTAGGTGCTACAAACCGCTTTGCAGGGCAGGCAGAGCCAGCTTCCCTCCAGGCTAGTCAGCCTGTGTTCTCATCAAACATTGTGATCTTTGCCAATCTGCTAAGTGAAAAATAGCGCTTGTTTTATTTTGCATTTCTTTGATTATGATTGAGGCTGGGTATCTTTTCATCTGTTTCAAAGTCATTTGTATTCTTTTTCCTGTGACCTGGCTGCTTTCAAGCCCTTTGACAATTCCTCTCTAAGGGTCTGGAGCAAATATTGATCAACAGCCACTTATGTGCCAGGTAAGTCAGCGATGGCCTCTGCCCACCCTAAATAGTCGATCCTCGTCCTCCCTGATCCACTGTTATCCCTTAGTCCCCCCTCCCCAAACCCCAGCTTCCATCCCGTACTTCTGTCATCTTCCAGACACCACTTGTCCTCACCACAGCCTCCCCTGCACAAGGTAAAGGCAGGTGAGTGTGCAGAAGTGATGAGTACCTCTCATTCTGTTAATAACATCCTTCAATTTCTAAAACAGTTAATTATGAAAAAAAATAATGCATACCGGGCTTCCCTGGTGGCACAGTGGTTGAGAGTCCACCTGCCGACGCAGGGGACACGGGTTCGTGCCCTGGTCCGGGAAGGTCCCACATGCCGTGGAGCAGCTGGGCCCGTGAGCCATGGCCGCTGAGCCTGCGCGTCCGGAGCCTGTGCTCCGCAACGGGAGAAGCCACAACAGTGAGAGGCCCGCGTACCGCAAAAAAAAAAAAAAAAAAAAAAGCATATCCTCGTAGAACACATAGATCATATAGAGAAGTGTAAGTAAGAAAATTTAAAAATCCCATGTGATGCCAGTCACACTGAGATAAACATCTTTAGGTTACTTCTTTTGCTACTGTACTCTGCATATATGTGTCCTTCTTATAAAACTGAGATCATACTGTACGTATAGTTTGTTTTGTCTTTTCCCAGTTAATACTATGTTATTGAGAACTTACGGGCCTCTCACTGTTGTGGCCTCTCCCGTTGCGGGGCACAGGCTCCGGATGCGCAGGCTCAGCGGCCACGGCTCACGGGCCCAGCCGCTCCGCAGCATGTGAGATCTTCCCGGACGGGGGAACGAACCCGCGTCCCCTGCATCGGCAGGTGGACTCTCAACCACTGAGTCACCAGGGAAGCCCGAGAACTTTTAAACTATTCAAAACCCTCACTTCTATTGGTCAAAAATCTCTTTCATATGAATGTTCTAAAATTTATTGAACCAATCCCCTGTTCATGGATTTTGTTTTTCTTCTCCCTTCCTCCCCTCTTCCCCTCCTCCCCCCACCCTCCCTTTCTTCCCTCCCTCCTTCCTCTTTACACACCAGTACTGTTTATATCTCCAATTATTTCCTTCATGTGGATTCCTAGAAGAGCATCTACTAGGTCAAGGGTTAAATTTTTTATTTTTACAATTTTTTTTTAAATTTAAATTAAAATTTTTTTTGCGGTACGCGGGACTCTCACTGTTGTGGCCTCTCCCATTGCGCAGCACAGGCTCCGGACGCGCAGGCTCAGCGGCCATGGCTCACGGGCCCAGCCGCTCCGCAGCATGTGGGATCTTCCGGGACCGGGGCACGAACCCGTGTCCCCTGCATCGGCAGGCGGACTCTCAACCACTGCGCCACCAGGGAAGCCCCAAGGGTTGAATATTTTTTAAAAATTATATTTATTAAACTATAGTTGATTTACGATATTGTTTTAGTTTCAGGTGTACAGCTTCCGATTCTTTTCCATTATAGGTTATTACAAGATATTGACTATAGTTCCATGTGCTATACAGCAAGTCCTTGTTGTTTATCTATTTTATACATAGCAGTGTGTCTCTATTAATCCCATACTCCTAATTTATCCCTCCCCCTCCCCTCAAAGGATTGAATATTTTTACGGTTCTTGATTTGCTCAATTGCTGGTTCAAAACATATTCTACCTCCTTCTAACCAGTATGTCTAGATATTGGACAGCAAAAAAACATGACCCCCTTACAGTGTGGATTCTTGATGTGATTTTGGTTCTGTTACTGAGGCGAACTTCTGTGAGTGCGATTCAAAGCTAAGTCATGGGTCGGGGAGAAGGCAGGAGGGGCACGAGGCACCCGTTTTGCCAGCACAGATCAGGGCAGAAGTGGCATGGTCCTGGAGCTGTGAGTCATGGTGGCCATTCCTGTTCTGGAACTTTCTGATCGAGGCAGAAGCAGCAGTTCCATTGGTAGCCAGTTCTGTCTTGTGCTTTTGAGACTCATCCCTGGAAGCCCAGCCAAGGAAGATTACTTGCACGTCCTGGTGATTCTGCAAGCTACCTATTTTCCTTAATAAATTCTGTTTTGCTTAAACTAGCTGAGTGGATTCTGTTGTCCACGGCTAAGAACACTGACCAACAAAATCCCCGTTTGTCAAGATGTCCACCAGGAAGGTCATATCAATTTATGGTCCCACAAAGTGTGAGCGGACGTGATGCTGAGGGCATTTCAGGAAAGCCTGCTTCTCTTTTCTGGGGAATGTGGTCAGGGAAGGTGTTCTTAAAGAGATCCTGGCTGGGACGGTCAGTGCTACTGCTTCATTTTTGAGCGCTTACCATGTGGCAGACATGAATCTTATCAGCCTTTCAAGACCACTATGAGGGATGTAATACTATCCCCAGTTCACAGAGGAAGAAACTGAGGCTCAGAGAGGTCACATGACTTGCCCCAGGCCACGCAGCTAATTCAAAGGGAAGATCGGACACAACCACAGGTTGGCTAGACCCCAAAGCCCATGCTTGGCTCACAGCTGTGGTCTACCTTGCGTGTCCAATTCTGTTCCCGGGGTTATCCGCCTGTCACTAGAAATTCTCTTCTGCCCCTGGCGCCTCTCTGAGCTCAGGGCACGTCACAGCACCACCAGTGACATCTGGTCCCTCTGCTGCTGTTTGCTGGGAGCCCCTTCCATCACCAGGGGAGGGGGACCGTCTTCTTGATCTCCAGGTCCCCTCCTAAACCTCAGAAAGATGTTCATTGAACACCCACTGCTGTTCACCAGGCAGCTCTTCCAGTGTGCCTGGACGTTGTGCTCAATACTTTATTCACATCGTCTCAACCAGTCTCCAAACTTCCCTGAGAGGCAGAAGTACAATCTTTGTTTCATGAGTTTAGAGAAATTAGGTAATTTGGCCAAGGACACACAGCTGGTGAATGTTGAAATCCAGCCACAACCCAGCTCTGCTTGACTCGAGTTCAGGGTTAAAATAGGATCATATTCCCCAAAGAGTAGGAAAAGTGGCAAATGTGCGGGGGAGAAAGCCTGCAGATACCACCTCAAGCCAGAGTCAACCAACACAGCCATCCCTGGCGATGAGTGGGCTGACATCACATGTCCTGACTAGCGGCCCCGAGAAGGACTCTTCATCTCTCCTGGGATAGCCCTGCCCCAAGTGCGTGTCCTGAGGAACTACCCTCAGACAATGCCAAAGGGAGGGACGTTCTACAAAATAACTGGCCTGCACGCTTTACAAGTGTCAAGGTCAAGAAAGACAGAGAGCACAAGAACTGTTCCAGACCAAAGACATCCAACAAGCAAATGCAAGGCCCGATCCTAGATTGGACCGTGGACCAGAAAAAAAAAATTGCTCTAAAAGACATTAGAGGGACAATTGGCAAAATTTGGATGGAGGCTGCATGCTAGCATTACATCCCTGTTGTGTCCTGAGTTTGTTGATGTGGGTATATGAGAAATTATCCTTGCTTTTAGAAAACACCTGCTGGGGTAAAGGGGAGAGGGAATAGTCATAGCAATAGACAGTGTGATATGTATAAATAGTGATAAAGCAAAAATGGTAAAGTGCTAAGTTGGCAAATCTAGGTGAAAAGTACATGCGAATTTGTGGTCCTATTCTTTCAATATGTACTTAGGTTTGAAAAATTACAAAATAAAAATTGGAAAAAATATCGATCCTTCCTGGAGCCAATGCTTTAAGCTACAGACAGAAGAGGAAGAAAGGCAATCCCCACTTACAGAGGACCTGCCCTGTGCCGGGCACTGACTTCCATGTTTAGATTTCCACAAGGCCCCTGGGAAGTGGTGCTGCTTGTGCCCATTTTACAGATGAGGAAACTGATGCTCAGAGACCCAAAGTAAACAGCCTAGGGCACACGGCAGTTAGTGGCCGGGCAGGCTTTCAAGTCCACGGTTGTCTGACTGCTAAACTCACGAGCTTCCCACCTACCGCTGGACAGAGAGGCAGTGCAGGAAGGGTGTGGGTGGGGATGACAACCTTGATGTCTGGTCCTAGACTGGCCCCCATGGGCCCTGAGGGCAGAGACCCTGGCCAGTGGAGGGTACTTTGGGAGGATGACCAGTGAGGGGAGAGAATGTTGGGAGGGGGCCCAGGTTTCCCATGCCTGCAGCTTCGGATCACAGCCCCTGTTGTCACCCAGGCTTCTTCTGAACGGGGCCGCCAGGAGGCAAGAAGAGGGCCAGGGTCCGAGCCGGCAGGAGCTCAGAGCTGCTGGCTCTTTGGGGAGATGACAAAGCCTGAGCTGGGTCTGAATGCCAGTCCCACTCTCCTTTTATGGGCAGAGCCTACTTTCTCTCACTGAGGCGTTAACTAGTAAAATGACATGATGGAGAATGGCTGTTCTCAGCATCCACCCTGTCACTGTGAAGCCATTTTATATTTCATCATCCTAACAATCCTTGCAAGCAAGTATTGCTGTTCCCATTTTACAGAGGTGGGGACTGAGGCTCAGGAAGCCTAGGTAACTCGCTCAAGTTTGCATTGCTCAGGAAAAGCAGAGTTGGCTTTCACGAGGTCTGGGTGGCCCCGCAGCCTGCCATGGTGCTTTGGCCCTGGCTCCAGACCCCAGCAGGGGGAAAGGACCTTTGGGAACCAGCATGTGCCTCCTCTTATTTGGCAGTGGAGGGAGCTGAGCTCTCCAGGGAGGCATGGAGACATACCCAAGGCCCACTGCCAGGGAGTGGCCAGCCAGCCCCAGAGGCCAGGTCTCCGGACTCCTGGTCCAGTGCTCCCTTTGGGAAGTGTAAGGTGTGTGCAGAAGCTGGGCTGTTGGACTAGTTGGGGCCACCGTGGGCCGAGTTGTGCATTGGATGAAAGGGTTTCTGATGATGCACTCGGCCACCTCACCTGCTTTCTCACATCCTCCTGTACCCTCGGCTCTCTCATTGCAACCACACCCAAGCATACTCTGTCTACATGCTGTGTTCTGGATGATAAGGGCCCCCTACTATGGTGGCCTGTGCTCTAGTAACCCCTGCCCCTAGCCATCTGGGAGAGGGGTCTGCTAAAGAAACTGACAGAGTCAACAACTATAACACTATGTAGCATCCCTTTATTTAACAGGCATCTTCAGGAGATCATGATGCCTTACTTCCAATGAATAAAGCTCTAATATAGAACTTCAGGCACTATGGTAGGCTCCCAGGGAGACATGTTGAGATGGAGCCTGTAGTTTGAAAAATCACAGTATCATAAAACCTCAAGCCACCCAGTGTAATCCCCTACTCCAACCTGAGCCTGGAATGCCCTTAAAGTATCCCCACCAGGGGTCATCTGGCTTGGTTACCTCTAGTGCCAGGGAGCTCATTACCTCACGAGTCAGACTATTCCATCCTGAGCGGCTGCTCAATAGCTTCGTTGTGTAACAGCTAACGTGATCCTTTTTTTTTTTTTCCAGGGCTCCAGCTGGTCTGTCTGAGGGCGGGTGGCTGGTCAGGGTTGACTCTATTCCAGCAGGAACAGGTGTGCATTTCTCCCCGTGACAGCATGGAATCAGTCATCCTCACACCCGAGGTCAAACATTTGTCGCCTCTCCATGGTGGCGGCAGTCAGCCTGCCTTATTTTTCCATGTCGGAAGAATCCAATTTTAGCAGGACCTTTCTTGGGTTACATGTCACAGAGTTCTCTGACATCAGGTCGTATTTACGGGCTCGGTGCCAGGACTGTCCCCCAGCACGCCCCACCTTGGCTGGCCTTATTTCCCATCAGTTTCTTTTGAAAACATGGAAGTAAAGCCCCCGAGTCTCAGTTGAGTGTAATATGCGTGAATGGTGGCAACAGAGGTCTGTGACCCGGGCCCACCCTACAGTGGCATACGGCGCTGTCTGGAAGGTACTATGCTGATGAAAGAGACACCAAACCAACCAGCTAAGGTCATATCACCCAACTCAATAACTGTCTTTCCACGCTTCCTGATATGTGCCACACTCTATATTGGAACAAATAACACTAAATAAAATAGAATTCGGTGCATCAAGATTTGGTTTAGGCAATACGTTCTGGAATGCATGGTGTGGTATGGGAGGCAAGATATCATTGGTGTAATCAGGGGATACTTCCTCGGGGAGGTGGCCTTTGGGTAGGTTTTGAAGAATGGTTACAAGTAGCTATGCAAAGTGAAGGAGTTCACCTGCTGTAACTAACGGCCAACGTAAAAATAGCAGTTTATTTCTCCCTCATGTAACAGTAATAACTTAAGCAGTCTGGGGCTAATGTGGCAGTTTCATGGTTTTGAAGACCCAGGATCCATCTGTCTTATTGCTCTGCCATTTTCTATCAGCAACTTTTATCATATGGTCCACAATAGCTGCGATAGCACCTGCCATCATATCATGAGTTCAGTCTACAGAAAGAGAAGAAGTTGAGGAAATGCCATCTTCATTAAGGACAGACATGACCTAGAACTTGTACACACCACTTTCCTCTATCTCATTGGTAGAACTTTGTCCATGGCCACACCTATCTCCAGCCTGGGGAATAGAGTCTTTAGTTCTAGTCCCAAAGGCCATGGGAGAATGGATGCCTGAGGGAAAACAGCAGTCTTTGCCACAAAAAAAGAACCGAACCCAGGCAGCAGGAGATTGGCATGAACTTGGCCTGGGAGTGAGGGGATGAGTCTGTGAGGAGGAACATTTCCCCAGACGTGGAATAGTGGAACACTGGACCCTCACATTGATCTTTGAGAAAAAAATCTGTACTCCAATAAGTCTGGAAAATGATGCCCATTTTATCTCTCTCTACTTAGAGATCGACCAAGCACAGCAACATGTTGATGGTTCTGATAAGTCCTGCAGAATAGAATCCGATAGGCTTTTAAATCATTATTGTTTCCCAAACTTTCAGGATCAGAAAACAATCCATGCATCTGGCCCACCAGGCCACTCCTCACATTCCTCTCTGATAGGGTTCCTCCAACTGGAGAGAGGAGGACGGTTAATCGCCAGGGGACCCCAGGTAAGGTCGTGGCTTATCTAAGTTGCTTAACATTTCTGTTGAGGTTTTAGAGAAACAATAAACAACACCCCTTATCTTGCCCCACTTGAGTTCAGGACACGTTGAGAGGTGGCTGCAGGGTCACTCAGACGGAGATCAAAATGTCAGCTTTATTCTGGTAAGTGTTACATATGGGTACAAGGCTCAGGCTCGTGGGCAGAGGGGTTGCTCACATCCCGCCTGAATCAGCCAGACTTTCCCACCCAAGCACGGACACAGCGAGCTGACTGCAGGCCCCATTCTCAGTAGTAGGACTGAGGGTGCCCTCGGTACAGGCAGGCAGACCCCCAAGAGGGAGAGCCCAGAAGGGCAGAGCCATGGGGCTCAGTTCCTTCCCAAACTCACCACTCAGGTAAGTCACCCACCCCTCCCAACACACTCCACGCCTCGGTTTCCTTACTTGTCAAGTGGGAGTATTGAAACCCATACTACCTGCCTCCACGGTTGCTATGGGGATGCCACAAAGGTTGATGGGGAAATGTCTTGAAACAATTTAAGCCCCAAATTATCTTATTTGGGTATCTGTTCTCATATTTTTCTCATTGGGTTGATGTTTATGTTAAATATTCAATGACTCATTCATTCATTCGAAGAGTACATAAGTTAGGTATAAGCTGGGAGCTGGAGAATACAGCACAGATTCTCTGCTCAAGGAGAAAGAACAAGCTGGGCTCACCTGGCCCAAGCCCTCATCTGTGGCTGAGGAAGCACAGCTTGGAACCATCAAGGGCCTCATCCAAGAGCTGTGGTAGCTAGGCCACTTGAGCCCCTAGGTTCTCCCAACACGCCACATCCCCGCCCCACCTCTGTGCCTGCCTGACACCTTGAATGTCCTCTCCTCTCGACTCCACTTACACAAATTCTATCAATTCTTTGAGATCGCTCCAGACCCATTCTGTCTGCTATACCATTGTTTATTTTAGCCATCCCTATCTTGGCGCTCACCAGACCCTTCTTATCTTCAGTGTTCATCTTAGCCCTCGACTTTCTTCTCTGGTTTTACGAGGCTACGTGTCATCTCCTCCCTTAACTGCCCCATGCCCCGGTCTCAGGCGCAGGACTGGACATGTAGGAGGGGTCAGGGAGGGCTTGGCGACTGACAGCCTGCTGACAGATTTAGCCGGCCGGGAAAGGTGACAGTGTGGACATGATCTCATTTTCCCCTTTCGCTGACATGTTCCTAATTCGGCTTTATGAGACTTTTCTGGAGTGTCAGCTGTGCTGTTTTGAGCTGGGCTGTGAAGGGCAGAATGTCCAGAGGTAGGGGATGGCATGTGGGAAGGGCTTGGCCGAGGGCAAGGGTGTCTGCAGCCTTTCCCAGCTTTCAGAGGGTCTCGGAATGTTCTGGCCCACTTTGGAGTCTTAAAGGGACACGTTGAGAAAAAAAAATACTTAGAGAGATTTGGGAATGTGGACCACAGGGAAAACATAATAGAAGGCCCAGGGTAAGGTGCCCCGCCCTGGGCAAATCACTTAAGACCTGCGAAGTTGGGGCTGTGAGCGGAATGCCATCCCATGATCAGTGCCGACGGGACAGGCGACCCGGAGGTGGGATTCCCCAGAAATGACTCAGCCATGCTGGACCTTGGTCTGCGTGTGGTCTCTGATGGCCGCTACTCCGTGCCTCAGTTTCCTCATCTATTAAAAGCGGATGGAGTTGGACTCCACCTCCGGTTACAAGTTAGTCTCGGGTGTTTCATTTTTAAACTTGAATTGTTTCTCTATTTAAAAGTTGGAATATTTCACATTAAAAATTGTATTTTATGGATGTCCTTTAAAAAAAGTCAGAACGCCCAGAAATCCTGGGCCCGCAAGACAGTAGTCTGTGTGGCTGTCACCACCCCTCTCCCTGACGTGTCCTGGCTCTCCTTTTCCTCCGACGTGACCTTGTGGCCCCAATGGCATTCGGGTTTGTCTCCAACCATCGCCCTGACCCCATGCTTCCTGTCGATTCTTCCAGTGACAGCATCATGTGATTCTGAGTGGAGAGCGGGAAGGGCAGTGCCTAGGGGACCCGGGCTCTGTGTTCTGGCCCTGACCCTGTGCTGACCCGTCGATTGACCCCGGTGACCCACCTCCCCTCTCTGCCTTCATTTTCCTCAGCTGTTAAAAGAGGCAGTCGGTCAAATCCATCAATAAGGTCTTTTCAAGTTCTCACAATCTGTGACTCTTTGAAAATGCCAAGTACCAGAGTGAAATGGAACTATGATTTAAACCTTGTGGAATTTGGCTGCCCTGTTCCCTTGCAAACTTCATGTTGTGTGTGAAGGGGGAGAGGGAGGGAAAGAAGGAATGGGGGGGCGGGGCTTGAGAAAATCCTCCCTAGTGAGATGGAGCAAGTCTTTGACTCAGGCAGACCTTCTGGGCTGTGGATAAAGTTGAAAGAGGCAGCACCGTCTCCTGAAATTCCTTCCAGGTCAACTGAAGTCTTGGAATTCCCTCAACCCAACACTTCCAGAAACCTGAGGCTCTGAGTTAAAATGGATGGTGTATGTATACTACCAAATGTAAAATAGATAGCTAGTGGGAAGCAGCTGCATAGCACAGGGAGATCAGCTCGGTGCTCTGCAACCACCTAGAGGGGTGGGATAGGGAGGGTGGGAGGGAGACGCAAGAGGGAAGAGATATGGGAACATATGTATACGTATAGCTGATTCACTTTGTTATACAGCAGAAACTAACACACCATCGTAAAGCAATTATACTCCAATAAAGATGTTTAAAAAAAATGAAAAAAAAGTTCTTTGACAAAAAAAAAACCAGTTATAGTAGTAATAAATGTTCAGATGAATCCGAAAATTCACATAAGCAGAGCACAAGTTAAAATTATGAATAACCTGAGAGAGAACTCCTGTTAAGATTTGCTGTATGATCGTTCAGAGTTGTTTCTATACATATATACATATATGTAATTCTATGTATTTTTTCCCAGTCAAAATAGAACTCATAGTATACCCATAAAAAAAACAAAAAAAATTGATGGTGTGCAAACCAAGTGTTCACAAGGGCAGACGCAGAGACAAATTCTCTGTCTACTCTGTGCCAAGGAAACTTCCAGATAAGGCCTGGGGTCAGAGGAGAGTGTGGAGCCGTGGCACTCAGCAGGAGGGGCTGCTCTGGGCTTGGGAGCTGCCTGTGTTCACTCCATCTCTTTCCTAACTGGCTATTACTTTATTTATCTGAGCCTCGGTTTCCTTGCTTGTCAAACGGGATTGAAACAACCCCCAAATTAACCTGGGCTATCCGTCTCCTAGAGGGAAAAACACTAGAGAACAGAAGCCAAACTCTTAGAGAAGAGATGGATGGGCCACCCGTGGGCTTTTGGGGTTTCTTGGGAGTCCTCTCTGGGGTTTTCGTACCACGGTTCTCCAGGACCATGAGGGTCTGTCTGGAGCAGTGCTGGCGGACAGGTGCCTCCCCACTGAGCCCTCCTATCAGAGGGCGCCTCCCAAGCAGCAGGAGCCCTGAAGAAGGACTTGCCATCCAGGGGGATCATACACTAACCCCCTGGTCTCCTTCACAGCACCTTCACTGCCTCAGGACACCCCAGTCCCTGCATGGCAACTGTGCAAGAGGCCTCCTGGCTGGGGGAGGACCCCTGAGGGACCTGCAGAATCCTGGCAGGACTTGGCACCAGAGCCCTGATGCAGGCAGTCCTTGTAAGCCGGCCGTCGTGAGCTGCAGAAGTTTGAAGACCTGTGGAGTCACCAACACACCTGGGTTCGCAGGCAGTACTGTGAGATGTCACAGAGGGACACTGGGTTTCGAGGTCTGGATCTGTCCCATCCTAGCCCGGATGACGGGGTGTTGCTGGTTAACCATTTTGTTTATCCCTGAGCCTCAGTTTCTTGACTGTAAAATGGGAGAACATCCTTGCCTGGTCTCCCTCACATCACGGTTGTGAGAGCAGATGGAAAGAGGCACCGTTCAGGCCTGCAGGGCAGCTGCTGCCAGCAGGGGCATGGAACTGAGCAGGCCGACTTTGGAACAAGAGCAAAAGTGTGGTGGAAATGCCCTGGTAGAAGGTAGTGAGAATGGGGGAGGGAAAGAGGGCCCGCCTGACGGAGGGACACCCTGTCTCCTTCCCACAGAGGCTGCCTGGTGAGAGGGTGAGAGCTTGGACTTTGCAGCCAGGCTGGCCAGAGTCTGAACCTGATCCTGCTGCGTAGAAGCTGTGTGGCCCTGGGCAAGCCGTTGTCCCTCTTTCAGCTCATTGCCTCTCTGTAAAATGGCGCTAGTTATTCAGACCTCACAGGGTAGTTTGGAAGATTAAAATGAGAAGGGTAGGTGTATGTCAAATGTCTAGTGCAGAGCCTGGCACACAGTGGTTGCCTGATAAGTGTTGCTGCTAATATTTTCTGTGAGTCTTTGCTGTGGCTCACTTCCTTCCACTAGGCAGCTCTGGGCAGGCCCCCGCCTGAGCCCAGCTCCTGGCCCAGCAGAGAGGATGTAAGATGCTCCCTGGCTGAGGCAGGAATGACGTCAATGATGCATCCCGCCTGGGACCGCGCTTTGCGCTGCTGCCTCGACCTCTCACTTGGTGGTGGGTGTCTGTCTTGCCTTGACCATCAACACCAGGCATCCCCATTCCTGACCTAACGTATTCCTTCTTGACTCCTGGACCTGTTGCGGCCATTCCCTTTTCAGCCTGCCTTGATGCTGAGCGACAGGGATTAGTATCCAAAGGCCTCGGTCTTCCAGCCTTGAAGGAATCAGAGGAGGCTTATGAGCTGTCTGAGGCCAGTCCAAGGCTCCCTGAGGTGGCTCCTGTCCCCTACCCTCCAATCCCCTCCAGAAATGAACTCACAGCTGCCTGGACAGCGGATTTCTATCCACCTGAAATTGATTCCGTAGGTGACAGCCCAACAGACTCCTTTGAGTTCCTGTGAGTTTCTCCTACAGCGTCCCGACCAAGGGCACGTGTATGCTCTGTAGCCAGACTGACTGGATTCATGATCCCAAGATCACGGCTATCTAGCCACGTGACTTTAGGTAAGTTCCATAACTTTTGTGCATCTCATTTTCCCCAGGTATAAAAATTCTTCCTCACAGAATCCTCATGCGAATTAAACGAGACAATGCAGTTCTTGGTGCGTAGCAAATATTACATTCATCATTCATTTTGCCCCATACCTCCTGAAATACCCACCTTGGATTTGTGTCCAAGTCTTCTCCCACCCACCAGCCCACGTGGTGCTTCTTGGAGGGCATAATTCCCCCATGAACTAAGTCAACACTTGGACCTGGATTGGAAATGTCCAAGGACTGACCTAGAGAGAAAATAAGGGATGGAGAATTGAATAGTGGGGTCAGCCAAGCGAGGGAATGGGCCTGGGCAGGGTGCCTCTCACCTGCCCGCCTTCACCTGGGTGTAGAAGGCAGAGAGGTCACCCAATTGGATGGATCCAGACTTTATGTTGAGTTCCCTGTCTTCTGAAGCACCGCTCTCTCCCTGCAATAAAACGGTGAACACATGCCTGGGCCGGATACGGGCAGGGATACGGGATACGTCGGCCCTCCGACGAGGGCCTAAGCTCCAGGGTTAGGCATGGGAATTGCCCCCAGGGCTCCTTTCACCTACTTACTCCCTTCTTCCCTTTGCCCCTCGTCACCGGAGATACCATTCACGTGTCATCCCACACCCAAGCGATTGGGTCCATCTGCTAGCGAGTCAGAGGTGAGATGGTGGTCTTACTCTGCAGTTCTGTGCAACCATGTGGCAGTGCAGGGGGCGCTGGTGAGCACCCCTGGAACGGGAGGTCTGGGCAGGGGTGAGGCCATGGCAGCCAGCGTTAGGCCCACTTCCCTTCCCGGGTGAAGGCCAGAAGACCAGGCCAGGCAACTGGACTAGCCGGTCATGCGTAGGGCTGTGGTGGTACATGTGACTGTGAGGGTGGGTTGGCTGGGAGAGGTGGGTCCCCATTGGGCAGGTTTTGGTCCCAGGCCTGGATGGCCCTGTGGGTGAAAGCCGTCTCCTGGGGTCTACAGAGGGAGAAAGCAGTCAGTGAGCTGGAGCTTTGCTCAGGGCTTTCACAAGCCTTATTGTAGCAAACCCTCAGAACACCCAGGGGTGGAGGGGCTGCTTACAAGCCCTTTTTTCCCTGGTGTATGACTTGCCCAGTGTCACGTGATCCATGAGCAGTGGGTCTGGGATTCACAAATACAGCTCTTCTGGTTCCAAACCCATGCTCTATCCCAGGATCTTATAATTATCACAGAGGGTTTACCTGCACTGTGTGTGCAGTGCTGGTAAAAATAGGAGATTAATTCATTTACGAATATTTTTATTACCTATTGATATCCTGACTACTTCCAAAGAATTTTGATCCAACTTATAATATGCAGCTTACATATGCGAAATCTGAGAGAAAGAGAACATAAAATCAAGGTCTTGGTCTTGAAAGCAGAGGCAAGGGGTAGGAATTAATAAAGGCCAAGAGGTGAAACGCCACTGAGAGCCCCCAGGTGTCCAGCACCATAGAAGGTTCTGCGGGATGTGCAAAATAATTGGATACACCTGCAAAAATAATTAACACCTTGATGATCATAGTTCAAATAGAATGAAATAGTTAAATAAGAGTCAACATTCATTGACTGTTTATTTTGTGTCAGGCCTTGTTCTAAGCACTTTACTTGTTTTGAAAATAAATTTTTATTTTGGAGTAATTTTCGATTTACAGAAAGGTTGCAAAGAGAGCACAGAGAGCGCCCCTGCACCCATTTCCCCCGTGTAATTGTGATACATTTGTCATGACCGAGAAACTAGCATTAGTATGTCAGCAGGCACATAAACTACAGTTTAGCATTCACTAAACTACAGACTTTATTTGGATTTCCCCTGTTTTTCCACTAATGTCTTTTCCCTGTTTTAGGATAAAATCCAGGATTCCACATTACATTTAGAAGCTTTATACTTTTTCTTTTCTGCCTCCCTCTCTTTCCTCTCCTCCCCTCCTCTCTCCTTCCCTTTTCTCACTTTTAATCCTCACAGTTAAAGAGGAACCGAAGGGCTTCCCTGGTGGCACAGTGGTTGAGAGTCCGCCTGCCGATGCAGGGGACACGGGTTCGTGCCCCGGTCCGGGAAGATCCCACATGCCGCGGAGCGGCTGGGCCCGTGAGCCATGGCCGCTGAGCCTGTGCGTCCGGAGCCTGTGCTCTGCAACGGGAGAGGCCACAGGAGTGAGAGGCCCCCGTACTGCAAAAAAAAAAAAAGGAAACCGAAGTAGGAAGAGTCATTTTCAGACGGCTCACGGCCACACTGCTGGGACGTGGCCTTGCTGAGTTCAGACCCAGACAGGCAGCCCTACTCTTGGCCTCTGTGTTGGACAGACAACACAGCACAGGGTCCTTGCTGAGGAAGGGAGGACCAGAGGGGAAAAACAAGGTACAGTGAGGACTCAGAGATAGAGGCTTCCTGGAAAGTGCTTCAGCACCTTTTGTTTTACAGAGGGAAAGGGAAAAAGGCGTGGGCTCCAGGGTTCATGCCTGCACAAGATTAGGAGGGACATTCACCCCATCTCTCTCGCTGCCTCCCCCTCCACTGGCCGGGGAACGCTTTGCAGGGAAAGACCCAAAGCACAAATGGTCCTCCAGACCATTCCTCCCCTTGGGATGAAGGAGCCCTTTCCTTGGGATGGCTTCTTCCTTTTGCTATTGTTTTCATACCCTATAAGTAATACCTATTTATGTAAAAAAAAAAATCAGACAATGTAGCTAAAATATTTATCATTGAGAAGACTGTTTATCTCTGAACTGTCATGCTATATATCAGACTTTTTAGCAGAAATGAAATGCTACTGGATGGACTACTGTGTAAGCTGTTTTTTCCACCCAACAATATTTCATGAACATCTTTTTTTACGTTAATGTACACCTTTGATTCTAAAAGAATTCCATAGATGTACCACAGTTAATTCAACCAATCCCCTCTTGATGGACAAGTGGGTTCTTTCTAATTTCAATGAGTGTTCCTGAATTCAGATATTTGAGCCCATTCTTTATCATTCGGTTGAGATGGACACCACCACCCCCTCCCCAAGTAGAACTGCTGAGTCCAGAGGCAGGTGCCTGCTAAGAGTTTGCCTTGCACCTGCCGTAACTCTGGGCTTCTCCACCTGAGGGTCTGCTGCTCTCGACAGGCTCCCGCTACCCTTGTCCCCACAGGGTTGTACCTCTTCTTTTCTCACGTGTGCCACGGGCATATCATTGGTTCATTCTGGTTTCCTTGCTTTTCACCAAGATTGAAAATATGTTCACGTGTCCCCCGGGCACCCTCTTCCTACTGTGAATGGCTTGTTCGTCTAGCTGAACTTTCTGTGTTTGCTTTGCTTTCTCCTGCCTGGAAGCAGTAGTTCCTGGCTGAACTGATGGCTAAGAGTTAAGCCAGGATGTGGGCATCCTAGCTTCCAGAGGTTTCTAAGGTGGAAAGAAATGAGCCAGTTGGCCTGAAAAATCTGGGCGTGCACCAGCCTCCGCTCCCTGCAGGAAGCTGGGTGGGACAAGCTTTCCACCGGATGTTTTCCAGGGAGGATGGACAACTACTTGCCTTGATAGAGAGGGCTGGGCCGAGTGGTTCTGGTGGTTTCTCTGATCCTCAGATTCCATGAAAGATTGGGAAGGTGGAGACCAAACTGAGATATGGCCTGGCTTTCAGATCTGAGTTCTGACCTGCTCTGGAATCAGGGTGGGGGTGATAGTCAGAGTCGGGGGGAGGGGAGGCTAGACAGGCAGAGGAGCGGCAAACTCATTATGCTCCTAGAGCAAGTGAGCACCCGACGTGGTGCCTGACTCACCACTTAGATCCACGCATCACCGTGGCCCCGTGGCACTGTCTGCTTTCTTTTCCCCTTTCCCTGGAATTTTTCTGGCCTCAGAAATATGACCACCAGAGCTAGAAGGGTCCTAAAAGATCTTCCAGAGTGAGGACAGGAGCCATGCAAAAAAAAGAAGAGTTAAAAACAAAGCTGAGGGCTTCCCTGGTGGCGCAGTGGTTGAGAGTCCGCCTGCCGAAGCAGGGGACACGGGTTCGTGCCCCGGTCTGGGAGGATCCCACATGCCGCGGAGCGGCTGGGCCCGTGAGCCATGGCCGCTGAGCCTGCGCATCCGGAGCCTGTGCTCCACAACGGGAGAGGCCACAACAGCGAGAGGCCCGTGTACCGCAAAAAAAAACAAAAAAAAAAACAAAGATGAGCACACATGATGATGACCGCATTTATGTGCTTATAGGAGGTTAAATGTATTTTGCAGGATATCTAAAAAGAAAATGAATAAAACGTTTTTTAACAAAAGATTTCCTTCCTCCCAGTTATTCCACTAAAGCTCCGTTTTTTTAAAGAAGGTGATGGGAGGGATGAGAATCTTCCGATCCACCCCACCTATTTTATAGAAGGGGAAACTGAGGCCCAGGGCAGGCACACGATTGCCACACACGGCAAGTGGTGTTTGAATCTGAAGCTCCTGCCTCCAGGGCTGGGGTCCTTTCCTGTGATGTCTGGCTCCACTATTCGTCCCCTGAAGGGCTGCTTCTTGCCTTGGGATTGAGAAAATAAACCAGAGCACGGGCTGTGTTAGCAAACGTACAGACAGAGGAGAAGGATTCCCTTTTTATTCTGACCTCCTTCGACAGGACACCATTTTCAACCTGATGGAAAATGGTCCTTTTTTCCTTCATTTTCTATATATAACTTCAGGATTTTGTTTTTGAGCCTCATGTGTCATCCCTTCAAAGCTGACAACACACATCACACGGACTAGAATCAGAGGGACAGACGGGGCTTGGAGGTGGTCCTAGAGCTAGTGTCAGGGTCAGGACTTGTGGAATATTTCCTGCTCACTAAGAAGCCTCGGAGACTTATTTTTCCTTCTTTTCTTATAAGTAGGATGCTGGCTTTCTAATATTGCTCCCTCCTCTACGTCCATTCTAGAATATTCTCTTAGGTTCTTTCTTTTCACTCTCCATGTCCTTAGAATCCTGCTAACCTCCATCCTGGGATCCCTTTCTCCTTTTCGGAGCACTTTCCCACTGAATGCCTCGCTGGATGTCAGAGTGCTCTGTCAGGGAGATGCAGCTGGCTTAGGGTATTCCTCTTCTACAGAGACCTTGCCCTGAGATCTTAAGGGACAGTCACCAAGCGCATCAAGGTCAGAACTTCAAGACTTCTGACTGCAAAATCAGAGCTCTCTCTCTCCTTCACCAGCAAGTGTGTGGAGGGCACTTGGTGCGTTGCCAGGGGTTGGGACTGAGCCTCAGGGCTGAGCAAGCTTTCTTGGAGGTTCCATCCCGGGGTCGAGCTCTGGCGGACGCACGGGCTGGGCTGAGAATACCAGCCAGATGGCCTCTCTGGTGTCAGCCACTCTCCACATCTCGCAAAGTCTGTGATTCGACTGCTCGCTGAATTCAACCTCACTAGAACTGCTGGGATTTCCAGGCCGACAGACTTTTATTTTCCAGAGCTGTCCTGAATGTGTTACTCTGTTGAGCAAAACCCTTTCTTCATGGGCCATTTCTCTTTCTTGGATGGTACTGCTACTTCTCTTTGGCAGAATGAAGAAGACAGTTGTCTCTGCTACCTGCTCGCATCCCTTTTGGCCCTATGAGCCTGCCCAGGGTCCTTACAGCGGCCCAGTTTCCCCCAACTCCTGGTACCTTGCATCTGGCGTGAGCATCCCCCACGATACGTCTCACATCTCCGCGATACTGCAGATAAAAACGGAATTCACAAGGCTGAAACTGAGCCTGCAGGCAAGTGAAGCCAGACTGCCCACAACTCAGGCACAATTCAGCTCATGGAATTCCCAGCTCTCTGCATAACCTGGGTGCACTGTACCCACGGACAGATGCCCTTCCCCTTCTCAACACGACACCTCCATCTTCCTTCCTGGTTCGTCTTGCCCAAAGTTTGTTTTTTTGGTTGTCTGCTCTAGAAATCAGCTCTAACATTTGTACCTCAGCCCTGCTATGTGTCTCTCGTCTTCCTCTCATAACTGTCACCTCTTTATCCTTTTTTTTTTTTTTTTTTCCCCTTGTATCCCAGGAGAGCTGGCCAAGTTCTTTCTCTACTTTGCTGATTTGTTTTTCTGGGTCATCAAGTCTGTTTTTCATTACCTTCTTCCAAAGTGGTTTTTAATTCAGCTATTATGTTTTTAGTTACTTTATAATTCTTCCACTTCTCACACGTCTCCCTTTTCACATTACCTCGTTATTTCATCTTGAAATGAAGTCTATATTCTCTCCCTAAGGCTTTCTGCTCCTCTTTTAAGCAGGTCACGCCTTCTTTTCTACTGAGCTCGCTGGGGAGGTAGATACGTGTTCCTCTCAGATCTATAGCTGGGGCAGGCTGGCGTGAGGGCTCCCAGCTCAGTCCCTGACTCCTGGTGTATCTGTGCTGTGCTGCGGTGGGATTCTGTCACCACCACCATCCCTGCCCCGGGGCCTTGGGCACTTGAAGATGCTGTTGGGGTGCAGGGAACCCCAGCACACCCTGGCAGTTATGCTTCTCCCCTCTGGCCCCAGCTCCAGCTGCCGGTGAGAAAGCCATGTCCCAGAATGCATTCCTCCACCTGCTCCAGACTTCCATCTTCTATCACATGGCTGTGGACAGACGGTGACAAAGGAAAGAGAGCGCTACCGTGAGGAGAGGTTACAACACTCTGCTTCAGAGAATACCTCTTAAGAGCCAGAGAGGAGTAGCTGGCCCCATTTCTGGTGGGTCCGAGCCTGGGTCACTGACACAGGACCCATGAGAGAAGAGGCGTGAAGGATCCTTCCACCTTTTCCCAATGGGTCCTTCGCTGCCTGATGGAGGGCATCCTGGGTAGGTTGGGTGATATTACTGGGAATTCTCCTAGACAGGCTTAGTGAGACGTTTTAAAGGCTAATTGGTGGGCCACTCAAGATTTTGAGCTAGATGTCTCATAGTCAACTTTTAGTGCACACTTACTCTTTAATCCCTCCCCTGCATTGACTCCTTCCTCTTACAAGGACAGCTGACTTTTCACTTGTTACTAATCCTCTCTTAGTCCAGGTGACCTGGGTGGGGCTCTGGAGGTGGAGCACATGACCTTGACCTCAGCGAATCGGCACTTCACGTTCCTAGACCACAGTGATTTGTTCAGGGGTGGGCATGTGACCGGAGGCTGGTACAGTCAGAATGAGGTTCAGGACTTTTGTGGAAACTCCTGGAAAGGATGCTCAGGTTTCCCTCTAGACCTGAGCCTGAAGGCTTGTGAGCTGTGGGCTAAGCTGCGGCAGCCTGCAGCCTGGGACTACAGCTGAGGACTGGGGAGGGGGTGTGTCCTGAAGGCGGTGAGGCGCTCCTATTCCAGCTTTGCCTGAAGCTGGCCCTACCCTTGGATCTTTTAACACTGAGAACAATGAATTCTCTTTTATGTTTAAGCTCCATTTGAGTCAGATTATCAGTCACCTGAGGTAGAACGAGTCCTCATTTACACAAATGTGACCACAGGACTAGGAAAAACAAGACCAGATGTTTACAGTATTATCTTTGGGTAGCAAGATCGTGGGTTATTCTTATTTCTCTCTTCATATATTTTATTGCATTTTCCTACATTTTTGTAGCAAGCATGTTTTGTGAATAAAGATCAAACAAACAAGGAAAACCTCCAAGATATACTATAGTAAAACTCTGCTGCGTCAACTCGGAAAGGCAAGAGGCTAAAGGGACCGGTGCTCAGGGCCCGTGGAAGCCGTGGATCCCCTAGAGGGCTGTGCGGTGGAGGCGGGCCTCCCACCCAGCCCTGTAGCAGACATTTGAGGCGCTCCCCTTAAAGCTGGACAAGGAAATCCTTCTCTGGGCAGTGAGAAGCAACTTAAAGCAGCTGTTCTCTCCAGAGAAGGTACAAGTTGAAAAGAGAAACAGTTTCAAGAGGTTTTGAACCGTTCCCGAAGGGCAGTTCTGCTGCAGGATTGGAGGGAAGGGTGGTACATGTGGAGCTGTCTCTGGCCTTAGGGTGGGAGTCAGGGAGGCCCCCAGATTCTCCCTCGGGGCCGAGCCAGGACCGTCTGCGAGGCTGGGCCACTACACTAGACCCATCTGGTCTCCCATGTCAAGGTGTCGGCGAGGCAGGTGGCAGCACACTGCCCTCGGCCCAGCTGAGTGCCCAGGGCTCAGGAAAGCACACATGTTTTTGCACTTGCTGCATCCTGAGTGGTGCAGAGGACGAATGGGCCGATGGAGAGTGGAAACCCCAAACCTTGAGTCACCGCAGACGGTTGCCACAGGCATAGAACTCCAGCTGCAGGCACTTAGTGCGGCTTATACCTGTGCATCCAGGAAGCTGAGCGGTGGCGGAAAAAACATGTTAAAATGGAGTCAGGCCGGGCCGGTGTGTTCCTGTGTGTGTGAGGGAGAGAGTTTTGGAAGTCATGCAGGACGTTGTCTTTCCTCAGGTGACACCTGGGATCTAGTTGTCTCAGAGTGGGTTCCATTGTGTTCTAGTTCTTGAAATGGGCAGCGAGGAAACGTGTTTGCAGCAATATTCATTTGGGAGCTAATTTATGAATCCTATAGTCCTGTCTCGGAGAATCACAATGTACGCTAGTGTACTAAAGGCTCTGAGAGGTCCTGCGGTAAAGGAACCTTATTGATTGAAGGATCATAGAACTCATTTTGGGGGGGATCACCCACACGCTGGATGGAATGTGGCGTGAGGCCAACTGTGCAGAGGGTGACTACTCCCCAAAATGTGGACGCCTAGAGCATGGTGGAGTTTGGGGTATGGATGTGTGACCCAGCCAGGTAGGCTGGGCAATTCGGCCCCAGAGCATTAAAAGCATAAGGTAGACTGTAAGATCGTGGAGTTCATCTGATTTAAACGCCTCACGTTATAGAGATGGCCGCTGAGGTCCATAGAGGAGAGCTGAGTTACCCACTATTACCAGAGTTCTTGTCTCTACACCATAGACGCCAATGCTGGATAACCCAAGCGGGGAAAGAGATTTGGTGGGCATATTACCAGGGAGCCTGCCAACCCACTGGAAGCCTGGGGAACCATGTTCAGAAAACAGGCAGGAATCCAGGGTAGGTGGGCTGCCGAGCCCATGGCCAGACCATGCCATGGAGCTGGAGTAGGCTGCTTCAGCTAGAGCCAGGATGCATTGGAAACTGACCCACAGCTCTTCGTGTCGCCCCCACTGGGAAGAGCCGATTGTCTGAGCACAGGCTGTGTGCCCCTCCCCAGCCGTCAGGCTCTGGGAGAACAGGTTTCTGGCTGTTTTGGCTTCTGCAGCTGAAGTCTGGAGCCCGTTTCTCCCTGAGACTTGCAGAGGAAAGCAGCTCAGCCATTTGGCTGGGGGCAGAGCGAGGTTACAAACCCTGTCTCCTATTTTCCAGTTCACATCATGCCGTCCACGTGTCCTCTTCCCTATAAATGTTTCCAACCTTGAATTAACTAACAACATGGGCCTTGATGAATTTCTACCCACCTTGGTAGGATCAGATTTGGAAATCATTTAAACATTCACCTGGACTCTTCTTCCTTGATGTTTCCTACCCTTTTCCTAGTCTTTACTCCCTGACCTCATGGTTAGTCATCACAGCAGAAATAGAGGGAGAAACAAGTGAGTATGTAGGTTTTGAATTTCATGGCAGATATAGTTTAGGAGTCTCCAAGTGTTTCCTCTGGAGCATCTAAACCCTGAGGGTGCATGCCTCGGGTGGACGAGGGTGTGTTTAGTTAACCATTTTTTCCTACTTTACCAGATTAGATTAGTCCTTCCTTGAGCAAAAAAAAAAACGGGGCCTCAGAAGCAAAGAGTTAATGCTGACATGGAATTCTGAGAACGGTCCTGCCACACGCTTCATGCCCCCACACACTGAAGTTGAGGGGAAAATAGGATACCCAATAGTCTGGGGGCTCTGAGAGCAGAGGGGAAAGGTGCCCTACCCCCTGAGAGAAGTTGGGGTGCTGGAAGTTTCATAGAGAAGCCCCAGTGTTCAGTGAGGGAGCAGCAGCCTGAGAGCCCAGGCTGCATCGCGAGCTCCAGAGTCTCATTGGGGGAGGGGGCAGAAGGATACTTTGGCTGGTGGCCTGAGGGCCAGCAAACCTGGAGGGCCTCACGCCTGGGGTGGTGGAGATGTGACAGCAGGTGCAAGCGTGGGCCAAGAGTGGCAGAAATAAGGACACCTCACCAGCCCGTGTGGGTGGCCACCGGGGACCAATGCCCTGCTCAGCAGAGGCCAGTGTGGACAGGTGACCGCAGAGAACCAGGCATGCTCCCTGGGTGCTCTGATACCTGTTCCCCCCACCCCAACTGGGTGCCACCTCTGGAAGGAGAGAGGGGGGACCACGAGGTGACTAAAATAGAGGTTCTGCCCAAAGTGGGATGGGAGCCAAGGGGGAAATAAAGTTTTGCTTTCTTTCCCATCTGAATTTGTGGCCTATGAAATTAATTCTGATATAATACGGTTAAAACGAATCCAGTATATTTTTTTAAAAAAGGTTTCAAGCATCTTCCCTTCTTGAATTATTACCGAACACTATCTGACATTGGTTTTTCCTTACCCACACTCTGGGTCAAAATTAAAACGATGGACAGCCCATTGGCAGTTATGTTTTGTAAAATAGGGCTGGCACTGGTGGCCACCTCTTGGGTTCTGCTGGGGGGAGTCCTGCCCGCAGCCCACCAGTGGCTGAGTGTCCAGGAGCAGACTGGGTCCCTCATCTAGCCCTGCCTCCTGGGCTGAACACCCCATGAGTCATTCTTTTTCCTGGTGGGGTAAACGCTGGTGAGATGAGGCTGATGACAGTACAGTCATCCCTCAGTATTTGTGGGGGATTGGTTCCAGGACCCCTGTGGGTACCCAAATCCATGGTTGCTCAAGTCCCTTATAGTTGGCTCCCTGCATCCACAGCCCTGCATCTCCAGATAGGGAGGAACGACTATACGTTTACTGAACAAAAAAATCAAGTGTAAGGGGAGCAGTGCAGTTCAAACCCATGTTGTTCAAGGGTCAACTGTACATCGAAAACCCCAAATCTCTGCCTGTGACAGAGCCTCCCCTCGGGGCTCCGTTTCCTCACCTGTAAAAATTCGCTTTGCTGCTCCCGGCAGCCCAGCTCTCTGGCCCCCAGTGACTGCCACGGGCAGGCGCCTTCCCCACAGGCCTCTTCTTTTGTCTTCACGACAGCCCTGTCCGTTTACAGATGTTGGAAGCAGGTTCACAGAGAAGGGCCTCGCCAAAGGCCAGACGGTCAATTCATCGAATTTAAGACTTCATAGATGGTGGGACACACTATGATTTTAGAAACAGGAAAGAAGTATAACTGCAAGGGGTCACAGCTCCTAAGGCCATTCTAATGTCACAGACGTTAAAATATGTGAATAGTGGGCCTTAGCACTGACGTTGAGCAGACAAGGGTGCAGTCCCGAGCCCGAGGGATACAAAGCTCACAGTCTTTACGTTCAGTCCAGCTGCCAAAGGCTGATGTGAGTGAGACTTGAAAGAGCGACAGGACATAACGGGACTTCTAATCATGTAACGTGCTGGGCAGACATAGGAATCATCACAGGGCGGCACGTGCCAACAGCTGGAACGGAATAACTCCCTCGCTGACTCTTACAGAAGCCGCCTGATTTAGACAGATTTTCAGTGAATTGGAATTGGGGTGAGGTTTGGGTGGAATTGGATCACAAGGCCAAAAACTGACTCTTGCCTGTGGTGTGTGATGCAATCTTAGGAACCAGCTTATCCAAGAACTGCTTGGCTTACCCCAGACCCAATTCTCTACAGGGAGTAGCCTCCAGATCTGTTGGAGATTTGAGGAGGCTTCCAGTTGACACGATGGACCTGAACAAAGTCCAGAAGACTGCCTGGGCTCCCCCAGGCTCTCCCTTGCCCTGAGTCTGGGGCTGCAGGAGGCTCTGGGGCCTGCCTCTCACCAGCCCCTCTCCTTGGGTGGAGCAGGTCCCTCTTCCCTGGGGCCCACTCTTGACTGGGGACACGTTCGGGTCAAACAGAGGGTCAAGTATCCATGGACCCTGGAAACTGCCTTTGCCGTGAAACCCTCCCCCAAATCAGAGGGAGAGTGAGTCCCCACAGCTTGGGACACTGGGATCTAGACCTTTAATCACTCCTCGTGGTGTACCCTGTCTGGATCTGGACCCGTCCTTTCCTGGCCCCTTCGCCTCCTCTACCGTCCTCCCAGATGGCCATCTGACATGAGATACCGTTAATGCGGGCAGAGCATGACCTGTCCCAGCACTTCAGGGACCTAATTTCATCAGGTGTGCTCAACACTCTCTGAAGTAGGAATTATCATCCCCATTTTAAAGATGGCAAACCTGAGGCTCAGCAAAGCCAAGAAATAACACATCCAAGGCCGCACGGCCCCTAAATAAGAGAGGTCTTAACCAAGAGCAGTGCCTGAGCCAGCAGGAGTGCTTGACTACTTGTTAGATGACAGAGTGAAAACCGCCTTATGATGATGATGCTAAAAATTTTGCTGCGAACTAATTGTTATTTAATTTTATTCATCTGAGCACCTGCTTTTGTGTCCAATGTGGACCTACAGAGGAAGTGGGTTCTGGGCAACCGAGGCTGTAACATACATGCACACGCACACACAATCCTCCCTTAATGACCCGCTTGCAATTCATATACTCCTAAGTAGCATTTCGTGTACTGGGGAGATTCTATTTCCACACTAGCAGCAAACTTGACCTTGGTGTCAGCTGCCAGCTGCTTATAATTCTGACAGATGCGAGCACATTTCTGGGAAGCTGTAGTCACTCAGGACCTCACAGATCAACAGGCAATGTTGGCGGCTTTGGTAAGATTGATCGACCTTCGAGAATCCCATTTACAGCCCCAACAGAGCCTCGGTTTACCACGGCCCGGGCCCTGATGACTTCGACAGCTCCCTTCTAAATCTGTCAGCTGGGGCGGGTGGCGATATTAAAGAACACTCTATTTATACGAAGCAGCAATTAGAGGAATGCTCACCAACGGGGCACCGCTTCCAAGTAAATCCCCGGCCTTCCAAATGGTGTCACGCTCATGGTTATTTTAATCCGCTTGGAATTTCAGGGATATTAATGTGACGGGCCATCGCAGAGGATTAGCCAGGTTTATTTCTGCTGACATTTCAGAGAGCACACTCAGGTTCCCAAGACGGCCCGCACCAACCTCCTGACACATCCACATCGCTGGGCGGGGGTGGGGGGTGGGGGGGTGGAGTGGAGGGGCAGGCGCCGGCGGGGGGGGGGGGGGGGGGGGCGGTGCCGGGGAAGGGAGAGGCAGCTGCAGAGAGGGGGAAGCTTCCCCGTAGGCTCCGCCTGCCCTGCTCTCTCTTTCTTCCCCTGCCATCCTCCTCCTTTTCCTGCAGCACATCCATTTTCTGCCCACCTCATTCTGGGCCCCTCCACTCATTTCCTCCCTGTTCTGTCCTTTTCTTGTTCTCTCCAGGAAACCAAGCTGTATCTGAGATGATCTTCTGGACAGAAGTATAAGGGGTCCCGTTTGACAGTTAATGGGGCACTGGTTATAACTGACCTAGGAATGGGATTGCCAGAGAAAATGCAACATCTCACTTAAGTGTGGATTTCAGATAAACACCTAAGACTTTTTTTCAGTGTATGTGATATTTTGAGACACACTTATAAAATCCTTCATCGTTTATCTGAAATTATTTCATGGAGTGCCTTGAATTTTTATTTGCTATATCTGGCAACCCTACATGGGAAGGGTGGGTATCAAGTAGACAGACCGGTGCTGGACCAAAAAGTGTCACACCTTCATGCACAGGCTGAGTTTGTCCTTCGTCTCAATCACCTTGTTAGAGCCCCCAGGGCCCTGGGCATCCCATTACACAGCCTCTTACTTTTTGATGATTTTTTTCCTGCTACATTGTGGGTCTCCTGAGGGCAGAGACCAGGCCTTATTTCTCTTTAGATCCCCAGGTCCTGACATGTGTGACATTTGGAGGTGATCAATAAAGATTTATTGAATGGTTGGATGAATAAAAGTGTCTTTTACTCCAATAATGATGATGTCATCTCTCAAAGCATTTTGGGAACGCTTTTGAATTCAGTGATGAACCTACTTAGAAGAGCAGGCCCCTGGTGCTGGTTATGAACTCTTCAGTTGCAAGATTGTAGGGAACTTCTGGGAGGGTACTGGGAGGCCCTCAGGGAGATGAAGAGCTGACTGTTACCAGCTGGTATGGAAATATTTCAATGTTTTCGCTATAAGCCTGGCTGCATTGCTGTTTCCAGTAGCTGAATATCGTTGTTTACCTCTCCTGGAAACAGAAATATGATCACCCCCCCTTCCCTCCGACAGGTGAGCAAACTGAGACACAGAGAGGTTAGGAAGTTTGTCACTGGACACACAGCTCAAGCTGCAGTGCCATGTTTGAACTCAGGCAGCCTGGCCACAGCCTCCATGCCAGATTCCCTTTCCCAGTGATTTCTGCCCCTTTATTACGTGCTTAGCATACCTGTGCTGCCAGGCATTGTTCTAAGAACTTTCGTTTTTACATGCTGTCTGTCTTGGTCTGCTCTGGCTACTGTAACAAAACACCATAGATTCTGTGTCCTAAACAGCAGAAATGTATTGCTCAGTTTTAGAGGCTGGAAATCTAAGATTAAGGTGCCGGCTGATTCAGTTCCTGGTGAGAACTCTCTTTCTGGTTTGCGGAATGACTTCTTGCTGTGTCCTCACATGGCAGGCAGAAAGAGAGAGAGAGAGAGAGAGAGAGAGAGAGAGAGAAATGGTTCTCATGTATCTTCTTGTAAGGGCACTAATCCCATCACAGAGGCTTCACCCTCATGATCTCATCTAAACTTAATTATTCCCTAAAGGTCTCATCCCTGGATACCATCACAATGGGGGTTAGGGCTTCAACACATGAATTTGGGGAGGACACAAACGTTCCAGAACCCAGTCCTCACAACAACTCTATGAAATAGGTACCCTGATTATTCCCACTTTACAGATAAGAAATCGAGCCAACCTGAGGTTACGTTACTGGCCCAAGGCTACGCAACTAGCAGGAAGAGGGGTTAGGACTGGACCCCTGACTGCAGAGTTTCTGCCCTCACCCAAACTCCTATGGGGCCTCTGAATGGGGGTCAGGACCTTATTTCTCAGTTCCCATAGAACTTATATGTGGGGATCATAGGTCCTGGGCCCTTGTTTGTTCCCCCAACAGGTGCTTAGAAAACACCTGTGCCTTGCCAGGCACCGACGACGGTTGACAGTATGAAGGACAGAAAGGTGCATGGACCACAGTCCCTACCCTGAAGTGACTAAACTGGGGAGATGAGGCCTGTACCAAGTACCAGCTGTTGCCAAGTCCCAGCTCTTTATTCTGCCTCTGGAGGGTCCTCTCCACCTCTTCACTTCTCTACAGCTTCTCCCACCACAGCTTGGCTGGGATCAGGTGGGCCCTCATGGATTCTATCACCACAGACTACTAGCAGTGACCCGGTCTCTCTAACCCACCTTACACCCTGTCCCCCAGATCAGCCCATGGTGGTGTCCTTTCCTGCTCAGCATCTCTCTTATTTGTCTTTGACAATTTTCAAAGATGCCTTTTGTCTGCATGTTGTCTCTCTGGGCCCTGCCCCCTCACTGTCTACAGCGTAGAACACAGATCAGCTGGACCTTCTGCAGTTCCAATGGTGTGGGGCCCAGGATGCAGCAGCCCGTCCCTCACCCTGTAGCGGACTCGGGAATTCTGCCGAAACCCAGGGTTCCAGGAAGCAGGGTCATAGCCGATGGCCTGAACATACAAGATGGTACCCCACAGCCTGGCCTCGAGGCCTTCCGTGGTTGGGTCCTCAACGGCGGGTTCCCTGGATTTACCCTGCAAAGTCTCTGTTCCAGCCAAAGCTGGCTGCTTCCTGCCCTCTGTACTGGTCTGAGGGGGCTGGGCTGGTATTTCCCAAAAGACCAGCTCTCCAATTAGGCCAAGGTCATGCCAACAGTCTCACTGTGGAGGATGTTTCCAAGGGCAGGTGTGGGGAAAGGCCAGCCCTGCTGTGTGCCCAGCACCATGTGTACACTTCACGTGTGGTCGTGGCGCACCCTCACTCCCACCTCCCAGGCTGTATTGTCAAGATGGGCCTCCAGGCATTTGCATATTCAACTCTCTGGTCCTCTCCACTCAGAAGTCACCTCCTCCAGGAAGACTTCCAGGACACCCAGACTGACAGCTCCCCTCCTCTGTGTTCCTGCAGCATTGCCTACATCCTTGTTTGATTAGAGTTGCCTGGTGACTTGGCCTCTCCCACTGGACTTCAACGTCTTTCCCTTTGCTGTGTCCCCAGACACCATTCTTGGCACATGGTAGATGCTTTGTCTGTGTCTACCCGGTGGATGTCTCCAAAACCCATGTTCTTCCTCTGCCCACTGAGGCCCCAGACAGCCTGGCAGGCCAGCGAGGAGGAGCTTACTGGCTGGGACACAGGCCACCTCCATATCAAGCCAGGGCTCCCAGGGTGAGAATTGCTTGGTTTTCTGTGACTTGGCCTGTGGCTGGGATGCTGGGAACCCCGTGACAGCCCATCTGGGCCTGTGGAAATGTAAAAGTCAGAGGGTTTTATTGCTGCTTTAGGAGTCTTTGGACAGTTCCTTCTGGAAATAATTTTAGAAATCAACCAAAGCCTAGAGGTATCCAGAATTCGGCAAGGGACCAAGAAGGAGGCAGGCCTGGCCTCCGTGACTAGCTGCTCCGCCCAAGCGTCGGGCCAGGAGGAGGTTTATTGCGACTCTGGCCCTCCATCCCGGAGACCTGGTCATAACTGTCCCAACAGGGCGGAGCCCCTGTTCCTCCAGAGTGGGCCAGGAGCGGGAGGGGGATACGGAGCAGGCCATATGAACCCAGCCAGGGTGTGTGTGCATGGAGGGAATAGAGGTTACTGATGGAGAAAACCCCGATTCTCGCTAGCAGCCCGGCTTCAGGAACCAGACCCGCCCATTCCTCCTCGTCTGGCACTTGAGAGCAAATCTCGACTCTCCAAGTCTTAGCTCCCTTGTCTCTAAAAGGTGCATCATAATATCAGAGGGTAACGATGCAGGTTGTAGGGGAGCGGGATTTTGGAAGTGTCTGGATAACTGAAACATACCACTGAGAGAGTTACTCAGGCTATAACTGAAGGTTTAAACAAACTCAGACCTTGGCATCACGAATATACAGAAATATGGACTTCAGCTCTGCCTTCAAGAGACTACACCCTAACATGGTTTCACGACCCCGAAAGAATTTGGGGCATTGTGTGCTAAGCTGAGAGTGGGCAGAGAGGGGAAGCCAGGTGAGACAGAAACAGTCAGAGGATGCTGGGGGGAGATGCTGGCCTAGGGGAAGCTGAGGGCTGAGCACCAATTCTGGGAGGTGGGACCGGGCAGCACAGAGCCTCTTAGGTGTCGGCAGGAAATTATTTCCCAGTTCTGAGAATAATATTTTAATTATATTCCAGTTCTGTAGAGGGTAGGGGATGGGGAGTTGAAAAGCAGAGCCAAAGCCCCCAGCTCTACACAGGTCCTGGGAAGCGAGGCCTCAGATGGAGGGATACTTAGGTAGTCCTGAAGCCATGTCCTCTGTGTCTGTCAACCCCTGCTTCCTTGCGCAGAAATCCCCCCTGCTTTGCTGTGATCACAGAAAGCCTGTTAAATGCTGTCTTGTGTGTCTCTGTCAATATTCCCTTATTTCCATCCACTAAACAAGCACATGTTTTGGAAGGCAGAGAACACCACTCCTCTCCAAGACTTCCTCATCCTCTGGCTTAATTTCCTGGTATGTGTGTGTGTATATATAATTTTAAAAAAATTTTCTCATGAGAGGGAAGGCCTGTTGACTCTACTCTTAGAGTTGATGCTTCCATTCAGAAAGAGAGGGAGTTGGTCTCCCTTCTGCCCACCCTCAACCTCTGCCAAAGGCTGCATGGCAGGCTCCTGTGGAGACAGACCCACCATGCCCAGAGCTGGGTGACGTGCCTGGTGCCCTATGCACGGGACGAGGGCCACAAGCCCTGGTGCCCGGCCCCTCGACCTCTAGGCTGGGAGAGCTGACACCTCGCGCAGACCATTTGGCTTCTGTGCCCAGAGGAGGTGGGGATGTGTTGATCTTTCTCCCTCTCCCTCCATCTCCCACTTCCCATCCTCCCCCTATGCTCCCCCACCCTCACGGGAAGTGTTTACACAGGGCGAGCTTTGCTCTGAGTGCTGGCTGGAATAAGGGCGCCAAGCCACACGTTCAGGGGGTCCCTGGCTGCGTAGCTGGTTTCCCTTTGAAACCCTTCAGCTGGAGAATGTCCTCAATAAAACCAGACTGGGATAGGAGCACAAGTCTTCAGTAACACTTAGCTCATGAGTGAAACCAGACAGAGTATAATGCTATTGGTTCCACGTGGGGAATCTGGATTTTAAATCAATCTGAAATTTTATTTGGAGAATTTCTTCTGGGTGGAAAGTTGAGCTCCACCTTTGAGAGTGAGGTTGGGCTGGCCCACAAGGGCTAGAAATGACAGCCATAGGAAGCCACCCATGGGTTGGAAAAGGCTCGCAGGAGCTCATAGCAAGGGGGGTGAAATCGAGTAAGATTGGAATCCAGCCGGGAAGATTGGCATAAGGCAGCAGCCGGCCAACCTGGGTTCAAATCCCAGCACAAATATGGAAAAGCAAGTTGTTTACTATCTCAGAGCTCAGCTGAGGAGGGGGCGGGGGGGGGGGGTTGGGGGGGGAGGAGTAAGAAAGAAAACAACAAAACCCATGCACCCTTCTCTGACACCACATGTGCTGTTTAAACTGACTGCATTAATTCCTGGAGGAGTGTGTAAGTGTGTGTGCGTGCGTGTGTGTGAGTATACCTGTGATCAACCATTGTTCATTGGTACTGTATCCACTGATAAAACTTCACATTAGATAAATATCCATTCTCTCACAACCTACAATGGGCCTCTTCACCTGCTGGGCTTCTGTTTCGCCATCTGTCCAATGTAGATAATAAAAATAGTTGCTTTCCCTCCAGAATCCACATGGTGGGAGGGAAAGAGCAGGGGTGTTGGAATCTACAGCCGCAGATCAAATCTAGTGCTAACAGGAACCAGCTGTGTGACCTGCTTCCCTCAGTCATCCAACAAATCTGACGTTACCTTTCTGGCTCTCAGTTCTCCCGCACGTAGAATGGGTCAAAACCGTGGGCCCACACCATGGGGCTGTCACTGAAGGCATGTAAGGCCGTGGTTTTTTCCTGGCAGCCACCCAGGCAGGCACAGCTAACAGGGAAGAGCACGGACAGAATGCAGTCTTAGGAAGAACAGAGGCAGCCTACTTCCACTTCTCTAGGGGTTCACAGTCTGGGCTTGTTGGTGAAAAGGATGAACTACGGAGTCAGGACAAGGTGCTTGCACAGCACAGGGAACATAGCCGATATTTTATAATGACTTTAAATGGAGTAGAATCTACAAAAATATGGAATCACTATGTTGTACACCTGCACCTAATATTGTATATCAACTATACTGCAATTAAAAAAAACAGAAAAAGCTTTAGAGCCCTACCCCCTACCTCTATGACCACTATGGGCAACTCTTCTAATTGCTCTGGGCCTCAGTTTCCCCATCAACAGACTGGAGCCAAACCCATCTTTGCATCTTGGGAGTGCTTAGAATGGGACCAGGCGTGGAAGTTGCCACCATTATTCTTTGACCAGACTCCACTGTGTCACCGAATCACATGTCACCGGAAATAGAGACTCAAAATAAGGGGAGAAAAGGCTGGGTCTCCTGCTCGTTTCTGATTTGGTGACAAGTGATCCATTGAAACATGTGACACCGTCCCTTGGCACAGTTTGGGGAACACGGTGACATTTTAAATGAAGTTTGGCTACAGAGTGATTAACTGCTCAGGCAGGTCCTTCTTTCTTTCCTCCTCGAAAGCCACACGAATCTAGCCAAACAGATTACATGGTCATTATGTTGCATTGACATCCAACGCTGTTCCCATTAAATGCACTCATTAGCTCGTAAAAGTCCAATAAAACCCCTTTAGATAGCTTCTCACTCCTCGCCCCCCCGTCCCCGGGTTCCCTATCAAAAGACACCCCCAAGTTTCCGTGCAGCCGTCAAAGACCTCCACCAGATCCTCCCCAAACCATCGCTTACTAGGCTGGAGTTCCTGCTGAATGGAGAAACTGTCTTCAGAAAGATATAAATAGGGCTAATTTAGATATCTTTATGGCCATGGCTCCACCAAGGGACCTAGACACGAGATAGATTCCTGAGACTTTCTTTAAGCATGACCTCATCTCTTAGCTATCTCCTCTTTGAGAGCAAATGGATTTCAATTACTCCACGCCTGAGCGCAGGAGACATGGAATTTATGCCTGAAATTCCCCCATTCACCAGTGATTCAGGTTTGTTTGTGCCGTCAACGAATCTTTGTGCTGGCGATGCTAATGTGCGGAGAACAGGGTTTGATTTCACATAGAAAAGCTCCCCATTCAGCGCGGCTTCCCAGGTGTGCTGTAGCACAAAGGCCTTGATGTTCGGGTGATTTGCCATTGAAACCTGAAGTTGATCACCCAGCTTTTGAGGCCCCTCCACCTGCCGTGTTTGTCCCTGCTCCGCTTGAATGCCACATCGCCGTAGGGGCAGCGCATGGAGGTCAACAGCAGAACTCTTGGGCCACTGACTAGTTGAGGTGGCCTTGGGCGAGGTGCCTGACCTGCCCACAGGGTTGCTCTGGGGATGAAACGGAAGGGGACGTTGCCCTGGGAACCGTGCTGTTCTACACAGATGAAAGATGTCACTATCTTATCTGCCCGCTCTGTCTACTCCTGTCCGCTCGCTTCTCTGATGTTTTAGTCTGGATCACAGCTAATGCTCATACCAGGCAAGAACTGAGGGACTTCTAGAATGTTCTTTCTGTCCAAAGGACGACATATTAGTTTGCGTTACCTACGGTTTTTCCCAGAGGGTTGGTTTGTGCTTTATTTGCGTCGTGGGCTCCAGGGGTCCGTGAGAGCGAACAAAAGAAAACTTCTGGCTAGGCTGGCACCCCCTGGAGGACCCGGGCCTAGGAGAGAAAGCCCCTCAATCTTCTGAGGAAGGGGCAGAGACTCCCAGATAGGCTTGAAGGATATCACCCCCAACTAGGAATTGGGTCAGTTAGATTAAAGTTCGGAATTCTGCTGGTCTCTAGGAAGAGACAAGCAAAACTCTAGTTTCTGTCCTTGAAGCCCTGATTCTATCTGCTGAGCCCTTGGTAACGAGAGCTCTGTGTTTCCCTGATAAGATCTGGATGGTGATGGTGAAGGCGAGCTTCCCGTCCTTCTGGTGTAAATGATGGGAATGTGGAGAAAGCTCAGACCCTCTGAAGATGCTGGGCTGGCAGCTTCACACTGCTGATTAGCAGGTGTGTTGACAAGCTTTCTAGAACCTATCTGCGGTGAGAAAGAGAGCTGTGAGGAAAAAATGACTCCTAATGTTAAGAATAGCTAAGGGACTTCCCTGGTGGTGCAGTGGTTAAGAATCCGCCTGCCAACGCAGGGGACACGGGTTCAATCCCTGGTCCGGGAATATCCCACAGGCCACAGAGCAACTAAGCCCGTGCACCACAACTACTGAGCCTGTGCTCTGGAGCCCGCGTGCCACAACTACTGAGCCCGCGTGCCACAACTACTGAGCCTGCGCTCTAGGGCCTGCGTGCCGCAACTACTGAACTCGCGCGCCTAGAGCCCGTGCTCTGCAACAAGAGAAACCACTGCAATGAGAAGCCCGCACACAGCTACGAGAGTAGCCCCCACTCGCCACAACTAGAGAAAGCCCACGTGCAGCAACAAAGACCCAACGCAGCCAAAAAAAAGCTCATCATTTAGGCATTTGGAATACATGTGTCCATAATCTTCATATAAGCCCTGTGAACTAATTGTTTTTATCCTCACTGTGCTCAAGCTTTCAGCTCAGAGTGATGAAATGACTTTCCCAGGGTCACATAACGCACAACAGGCAGGATCTAGAGCTGGGCCTTTGCCAGGACTCTACGCTGGCCATCAGATCCAGCTGGCTGTCTTTGTGGCCAGCATGGCTGCGATTTTGGCATCAAGGGACAGCCAGGTGGCAGGGCTGTGGTGTGGGGCAGGCTTCACACGAAGCCAAGGGAAAGCCCTGCCGAGCCCTGCCGGGCCTTGGAACAGGGCTCTCAGCCTTGGAACAGGGCTCTCAGCCTACATCACACAGGTACAGAGACAGGTGAGCCGCAGGCAGGGGAGTGTGGACCCAGCTGGGTTCCCAGCAGCAGAGGACTGAACCTTGTGAATACACACTCTTTAATCAGGGGGCTGAGGAAGAGGGTCAGGCTGGGAGGCCAGGAAACAACTGGTCCTGTTTGTGTGCACCTGGGAGGGAGGCAGAAAGAGAGAAATGGGGTCAGCTTAGTGGCCACAAGACCACATGTGCATCTCAGGGCACCCATGGGCTCACTCTCCCATCGTGGGGGGCTAGAGGAAGACCTCCTCCTCCCAAAAACCTTCCACCGTTTTCTATGGTCTATGTCTATGGTAGAAAGTCGGCACATAGTTTTGGAACCAGGCCCAGTTCTCACTCTACCTTTCTCCTTGCAGATGCAGAAACTGAGGTCTGGAAAGTGACATGCAAAAAGATAATGTCCAAGAGGTCCCTAGACTGGGTCTCCAGCCTCCGACGCAGGGCATTTCTTGTTTTTTAGAATTTTATTTATTGATTTTTATACAGCAGCTTCTTATTAGTTATCTGTTTTATATATATTAGTGTATATACGTCAATCCCAATCTCCCAGTTCATCCCACCACCACCACCGCCCCGCCCCGCTTTCCTCCCCTCGGTGTCATGTTTGTTCTCTACGTCTGCGTCTCTATTTCTGCTCTGCGAACCGGTTCATCGAGCTGCCTTATCCACTCCTCGGCATTGGCTTTCAGGACCCTTCCAACCAGGTCAAGTTCCCCTGGCCTGTGGGCTTCTTCAGGGACAGGGGTTGTGACAGAGTTCCCTGGTGTCGGCCTAGAACACGTGTGACAACTTGGGCTCCATAAATGCTTCTTGAATGGATGACTCCAACTTGGGGGGTGATTTCTCTTCCCTCGGGAGCCCCCTTTTTAGACACAGTTCCAGGGATATGGGTCCCCTTTCTGAGAGCACATCCAGGTGGCAGGTCCCGGGTGAAGCAGGGCTGGTGGTCACTGTGGGCTTGTTGGGGGAGGGGTGGTGTGCAAGAAGCAGGGTGGAAGCACCCCAGGGCATTAAGAGCTTTCCTGCTTATTCTAGGGGCTCCTGGAGGGCAGGGCTGGCCATCCTCACACGCTCCTTAGACACAGCGCTCAAACCCTGCAGAAGCTTCCCAACGACCCAGTCGTGGAGTTGACTGAGGCCAGACCTCCAGGACACCAGCTCCCAGGGAGCCTGGGGTTATTCCCTGGTTGTCACAGAGGAAAGTGCTGGAACTTATTTGAGTCAGATGAACCCAGGTTCAAATCTGGCCTTCTGTGCTTTCTACGTCTTTGGCCCAGGACAATCACTCGGCTTTCTGAGCCTCAGTTTCCCCATCTGTCCAACGAGGCTGAGGGGGCTGCCCTCCCAGGCCCTGCGCATCCCAGCACAGACCCTGGGACCCGGTGCTTCATGGGAATAGATCCAGGGGCCCCTGCTTGCTGCCTGGATGCAGCTCTTATAACCTTAAGAAGTCACTTAAAACTTCCCTGTGCTCCGTTTTCCAGTCTGTAAATGACGGGTTTCAATTAGAACAGTGGCTTTCAACGGTGCGGTGGGTTCAGCAGCAGACACTCTGAGACTCACTGGAGGCAGAAGCATCTACCAGCTGATGTCACTGCTGCTCTAGATGCAGAAGCAGGATTGCTCCTGGGAACTCGGTCTGCAAAACTGAAGGAGAGGGTCTTTGAGCGCCGGGCCAGCCCAAACATCCCAAATCCCTGAATCCTCTAGCAGGGACAGTACAGGCCGTGGTACCTGAAGTGTCAGCCTCCCTTTCTGCCTTATGTTGCCTCTGCCTTGGAGATCAGGTAAGGATCTCCGGGTGCAAATAATGCAAATGACTCTGGGTAACTTAAGACAAAAGGAGGTTTCGGGGGCAGCCATAGAATTGAAGGAGCTGCAGAACCTCTGGACCTCAGTAGCTTTGGAGACTTCAGAAGAGGGAGCTGGTGGAACATCTCTTTGAGTGCCGCCCCCGGTGAACCTTGACTCCAAACAGCCACCAGTCTCTGTGGCTTTTGTTCAGTTTCAGGTCCCCACAGAGAGAATGTGATTGGCCCAGTGGGAGTCAGGTGTCCATCCCTGGCCCAATCAACTTTCGTTGGGACTAAGCCATGGCCACTTGTGTCTCTTGAGAGGATTCCAGAGAAGGGGAAGTCCTGGTATCGTGGCAGCATAATTGATGGCTAGGACATCTTGCCTCCCCAGTTATATGGCCCATTCCTGGAAGATAAAAGCCATGGCCGAAACCTATACATTTTTAAATGCCTCTCCCAGAGCAAAGCAAATTGCTCCAAGTCCAAAATACAGGCACAGGGTCTCTAGAGACATGGTTCGGGGATGTGGGAGCGTCTCTTTCTCTGTTTCCACAACTGCAAAAGCCTACAACTTAAAGTAGGATGTGGGCAGAGCAATTTCATCCATTTTGTAGACAGACCAGTCAAAACATACACCTCACTGGTCCTGGGAGGAGTGAGTGTGAAAAATCTGAATGTGCCTTTGAATGAGGAGGAAAGGGTGTGTGTGTGACACCTACAGAACCCCAAAACACATCCAGACAGGCACCAAAAAAGGAAATCACACTTATTTGAATGTATGCCACTTTAAATGTCCTTTATCATTAATAATAATAAATAAATGGCTCAGGGAGTTCTAATTTTCTCTTGCTCTCAAAAATTAGCATATTTTTTTCCATTTTCCTAAATTGCTACCTTTTGGATAATGTGTATATAATTACTGAACGCTCCCTGATTCCACCCAAACTCACTCTTTGTTAGGCTGGCTGACTTTGCCTGCCTGCTGTCAGACGCTGGTGAGATTTTTTAAAGCACTGTTATGATTGATGTAATTAAATCGAGACAAGCCTTCCATTTTGCCTTTTTTCCTCTTTCCTTTTCTTCCTCCCCTCTCCATCACAGCAGAGTTGAGAGAGAGAGAGAGAGCATTAGTTGTCTTTGATTTCTTGGAACCGCTTTACCAGAAGGTGCAGTATCTGCATTTTGCTCAAAGAACTTAATAAAACACCCAGAGCAAACTTCAGGCTGAATTGTTCTCGTCAATTACTGGTGCGGCTGGGTTTCTCCTCGTTAATTGCTGCGAGCAGGGAAGCCTTACTCAGTGCGCAGTGTACCCAAGCATGTATGGGGTTTAATGAATCATACTAACTCTGCACTCCAAGCAATTAGGTAAATCTCGCTGTTAGTTAGTGAGGCATAAAATAAATTTAATCTCTCTTCTAAAAAATCAATTATAGTGCTGTAATGTATAATTCAATTTGGGTCATGCTACATAAATTTTCTGTTTTTAGTATGTTTTTAAACTGGTTGTTATTAGATTTTGCAAGGTGTGTGTGTGTGTGTGGCATCGTGTGTGTGGCATGTTTGTGTGTGTGTATGTGTGTGTAGGCTGGAGGATGGGAGGAAGGGACAACTCAAGAGAGTCTGGATTTATTAAGGAAATGGTATCTCACAGGGTCTCTGTTCATTTGGTTCGATGTCTTACATGAACACCTACTGTGTGCCAAGTCTCATGGAAGTTAGAGGGAAAGTATAATAAACATCTGCCCTCAAGGAGCTTATAGTCTAACTGATAGTGCAAAACCAAACCAAATAGAAAATGAGAACATAAAACTCATGTGAAGCTGGATGGAACAGACACAAGAAAGGGGTGTTGGAGAAAGAATTTGGGATTTCCAATCTAGGTGTTTGGGCTCCATTTTTTTTGGGGGGGGGTGCTGTGTTGGGTCTTCGTTTCTGTGTGAGGGCTTTCTCTAGTTGCAGCGAGCGGGGCCCACTCTTCATCGTGGTGCGTGGGCCTCTCACTGTTGCGGCCTCTCTTGTTGCGGAGTACAGGCTCCAGATGCGCAGGCTCAGTAGTTGTGGTTCACGGGCCCAGTTGCTCCGCGGCATGTGGGATCCTCCCAGACCGGGGCTCGAACCTGTGTCTCCTGCATTGGCAGGCAGACCCTCAACCACTGCGCCACCAGGGAAGCCCCTGGGCTCCATTTTTAACTCTGCTATTGCCCAGCTGTGTGGCCCCAGTCAAGTGACCTCCTGTCTGAGCCTCAGTTTCCTTATCTGTAAAATGGGGCCTGATAGCCCCTTTCTCTCAGCGTTTTTGAGATGGATCTAGGTGATACTGGCTGGGAGCACACTCTGTAGTATCTTAAATCTGCTTCCAGCCTGGAGAAAAGTGGCTATAAATGTCTGGCCTCCTCAGCTCCCTGCAAGCACCCAGAGGCAGGGACCGTGTCTTGCCCTCTCTGGGGCCATTGTTCTTGGCCCCAGCCCTGGCCTGGCAGGCAGAGAGAATGCTCCCAATGTAGAAAGTGAGGAGAGGTAGATGGTGCAGAGCTGGGTGGGCTGGAGAGTGGATATTTGGAGAGTTAACCAGATAGGCATCCATCCCAGGCCACTTTGCATCAGGTGCCACGCCCATCATCGTGATCCTCAGAACAGCACTGCGTGGACAGCCCTAGTTACAGGCGAGGAAGCTGATCCTCAGAGATGTTAAGCCTCTTACCTAAGACCACACAGTGAAAAAGCAGCAGGATAGACATTTGAACCCATTCTTTTTTCTCTTTACCCTGTCTTGTCTATCCCACATGGATGACAGGCAGAGGTAGGAAAGATGAGAGAAGGCCCAAAGGAAACTGGAACTCACACCCCAGAGCTTTGCTGAGGTCCTGAGCCTAGAAACTGTCTCCAAGGAAGCCTCCAGAAAGCTCTCCAGCCCCCCACCCCAGCTTCTGCCTCCGTCTGCCCATTTGATTCTGTTAATGGAATTCTTAGGAAAAATTACACACCATTACATTTCCCTGCTAATCTCCCGGCAACAGCTATGGTACCAAACATTATTAAAATAGTTAAGGCTCCATCCCAGCTGTCTCTTTCCAATTTTCTTGCTTCCAGGGGGTGCTCAGCAAGGCGGTAGGCAGGCTTACCTACCGAGTGCTCCTTCATCGAGAGGCAAAACCCAGCGATCGAACCCAGAGCTCCCAAGACAGCCGGGGGCACGTGGGCACGTGCAGCATGGGGGCACGGGACGGAGGTGTGGGGACTGGAGAGAAATGGGGTTCTCAGCCTGGGTCCTGCCAAGTCTGCTGGGAGGCTGTGGGCAGATGGCTTTCCCTCTCTGGGCCTCCGTTATCCCCAAGGCCTGCTGGGTTCCCCTCCTGCTCAGAGGCTCTCGGCATGTGTTCTTTGTGACTCTGAGGACACACTCACCACTGGCTGTGCTTGAAAATGGAGGCTCTGGCGTGCACTCGGCGTTACTGTCTAATAAGCCATGAGCGGCTCAGTGTCATCAGCTGAGTCACTTTGCAGAACCTCTGGGTCATTAAAAAAACCCCAAAAAACCTAAACTAGTGCATGTGAAGTAGCTTCCACAAAATGATTCCCATCACAAAATAAGCCTTTAATTAACAGAGTATCATACCCAGCCGAAGCACGACATTCACAGACATAGACCCCGTGATGTTAATTATGAAATGAATTTGCACATGCATGATTTATGGGCCTTTGACTTTAAAGAGAAAAAAAAAAAAAGTCAGCTGCCTACTTTATTTATGCTTTCTGCCCTCTGAGAGAATTCACAAGAGATACCATGGACGGTTCCAGTGTTTCTTGGAAACTTAACGTCCATTTCAGTGACTTTTATGCTTTGCTTACATCAATCAGCTAAATATTTACTGAATTCTCAATTGCCCAGCACAGAGCCAGAGACTGGGGATGGGGGGGACGGAGGTTCAGGACGAGTCACTGTTCTGATGCTGTGTGTAGATGAATTATGTACCCTGGAGGGACCTTGCAGAACGTAGGGTCTACTTTCCTAATTTTACAGACTAGGAGGCTAGCCAGGAAGCGGACTAACTCCCCCAGAATTGCACAGTGAGTCAGGGTTGGCGCCCCAGCCCTGGCCTGATCTCCTGGCTGGGTGATTCCATGGTCCCCCAGCCAGCGCGGGAGGCACTCTGCTAGGCCCCGGAGCAGTGAGGAAGTACTGCACCTATGGCCTCGGTGGGTAGTTGAGACATGAGTGTGCACACACACACCCGCGCTCTGCAGACACCCCTGCGGAGCCTAAAATGACAAGATGAGTGGACTGCAGAGTGACACCTGTCGAGGGCCCCAGGACTGCGGGAGCTCTGAAGGGGGGTCCTCAGAGCAATCAGGAGCCCCTGGAGGAGGTGGCCCTTGGTCTGGCCCTGTGGGGAGTAGGACAGGCAGAGTGGAGGGGACACTTCTGCAAGAAGCTGGCACTGGTTGGGAGCATCGTGCAGGCCGGGGGAAGGTGGATTTTGCAAAGCCTTGGTCCATATGTGTTTCCTTCCTCCGCCTTTTGCACCCATGCCCCATCTTCCTCTGGGCAGCCGGACCAAGCTGCCAGTGAGTGACAGGGACAGCCTCCTGGATTTTTGAGCTTCAAAAGCTATAAACAGTGCATTTGGAAGGGATGCTCGCTGGTTTTGATTCCCACCCAAGGGGCGACGTGGGGCTAGGAGGGGAGGCGTTGAGTCGTGAGTGGGGAGCAGAAGATAATGAGAGAGACAGGACCCCCTGTGGGCCGCCCACCTAACCCGCTCTGCACCAAAGGGGGCTAAGGGTGGATCCCGCCCCTCAGATAGGCTTTAGGGAACTGCACCCTGCTCCCTGTTCCAGCCACACAGCATCCACGGAGGACTGGGCAATGGTAGTGGAGGAATGGGTTGTCAGGGGTGGCATGTAGACAGACGGGACCAGACATCTGGTGGCATTCCCCATCCCGGCAAGCCGGCAACACCTTAACCTCGGAGACTGCAGGCTGGTGGCCTGGCGGGGGCCTCGCGGTGTGGAGAGGGCCCAGCAGAGGGTGGCTGGCCTTTGGCTCTATGCCGGCCCCTGCCACCACCACCTTCGTCATCTTAGATCAGCCCCTGGAAAGGAGGAGCGGGGAGGGCCAGGAACACCCTGACCTGACTGAGAAAACACTGGAATGATTGAGAAGACTCAGAACTGACCAGCTAATATTTCTGCCAAAGTAGACGCGAAACTGATTTAAGGAAACTGATTTATGGGAAAGCGAGTTGACATAGTTGAGGTACAAGCACCTCAGTCTGTGGGCTGAAAGCTCCAGCCCCAGTGTTTGCCTGGAGGAGGGAGAGCAGGAGAAATGGCAGGGAGGTGGTCGGCAGAGGACCTCGATGCGGAGGACGGGAGTCTCAAGTTGTCCCAATGCCTCCATTGCCTGGCCAGGCCTTCTTTCAACGTGGAAGGATGACAAGATAGAGTTCTAGACACCCCAGGGGACAGAGCCCATGGCTTCTTGCTTAGCTCTGCCACGCACTGGCTGTGTGACCTTGGGTAAGTGGCTCAGCCTCTCTGTGCTTTAGTGTCCCCATTTTAAAATAAAGAAGGTGAGCTTTTTAACCTCTAAACCGTTGGTTCTCAAACTTCAGAGTACTGGACACTCATGGGGGAATTGGGTTAAAATGAACGTTTCCAGCCATGACCCTCAGAGATTTGGAAATGAGCGTCTGGATTTCCTTGGAGAACTGCTATTCCTAGGAACCATTGCGATGACCATTTCATCTAAGGGCTAGGTGGGCTCTAAGATCCCGTGTTTCTACACCTGGACTTACTCTCTCTCCATCTCCCTGCACACACTGTGCCTCTGCCCTAGTCAGATTGCCCGCATGCCCCCAAGGTGTCCTCCTTTCTCAGTTCCATGCCAGTGCCTGGAATCTCTTCCAAGCTGTAAGAGTCTAAGCTTTGGGACATGCCTTCTGGTTCCACTTCTTCCTCCATGTGGGGACCTCCTTCCCACCCCTTCTGCCTCATTCTGTGAAGTCAGCTTTCCTCCCTCCCTCCCTCCCCTGAGAGCCCCTGGGTACATGTGGCGGGGGGTGGTGCTGAGACCCTCAGAGATGCCCCACACTAGCCCTTTCCCCTCTGTCTCTGGACTCAGGTGCCCCCGTGGCCCCCAGCCTTCACCAGGCCCTTCCTCCAGCTCAGAATGCCCTTCCCCTGCCCTCTGGCTTCACAGACCCTACCCTCTTTTCTGTTTTAATTCATGATTCATTTATTAACCATATTTTTCTCCTGCTTCCAAATATAAAAGAAGGCATGGTAAAAATTTTTCAAACATAGCAACACAGAAAGCAGAAAACTCCTTATGCCTAGCTCCAAAATAACAAAAGTAGCAATATTTTGTGACATTTCCTCCCCAGTGAGCAGTTATATGCCCTTACTTACACTTGCCCTGTTAAATGGCGATTTTCCACGTCCTTTTTCCTATCTATTATTACTGCATTGAATTAATTTATGGATTCCCCATCGATCACTTTGCAGGTATTATCTAATGTTTCATGGGTACGGACATCACTGCAACTAACATCTTTGCAAAGGTATCTCAGTGCCTTTGCATGGTTGTAGGACACATTCCTAGAAGTAGAATTGCCGGATGAAAGGGTAAAAATATTTTACATTTAGCCTATATTGCCAGTTTGGTTCTGAAAATGGATATTCCCCTCGGTATCCTTGGGGGATTGAGGTTCCCGGACCCCCACAGATGCCAAAATCCGAGGATGCTCGATTCCCTCATGTAAAATGCCGTCCTGCAGTCAGCCCTCCGTATCCGTGGGTTCTGTACCCGCCGGTTTCACATCTGCGGACAACCAACCACAGGCTGAAATTAGTTGAATGTGTAATCGCAGAACCCATCATAGGAAGGGCCGACTACGCCAGCTTATTTTCCCACCAACATTCTCCGAGCGGCTGTCTCGCCATACACCTCCCCCCTCGCCAACTCTGGGTACTGTCTTTCAAACAGATGGACGAAAGCATCTTTTTATTTTTTCCTTTTCCTTAACTATTAGTGAGATCGATCAGCTTGGGATTGTTCTTTGACATGCCACAACACGACCTTCCTCTTTAAGTCGTTTTTAAAAAGCACGTAAGGCATTTATCTGCATAGTTAAAAATGCAGTGGTGCCACAGGGCCTGAAAGGAGCGTGGGCGCCCCCAACGTCAGGCCTGAATCTGTCCTGATCTCAGATTTGAACAAACTGGCCCGTGGCGCCTGGCTTTGAGGAGGCCTTGCAGCCCCAGAGCTGAGAACTTCCTCGGGGGGGGCCGGTCTTTCCCTCCACACAGAAGCGGGATCGCAGGGCGCTGCGCCTCCCGGTGGGCACCCCGTTCCCGGGCCGTAACCGTGGCCAGAGCGGCATGAAGGGACGACGGTGGTTCCAGCTGGAGGCCCACCTGCCCCTGCGGGGTGTGCGAGCTGGGCTGCAGAGAGGCAGCTGGGGCTCGAGTCCCAGCTTCGCAGTTAACTCTCTGACTGTTGAAGTAGCTGTGGCTCTTGGCCTACCTACTTGTAAAACGAAAGAGTGATGTCAACTTCGAGGGCCTCTTGGGAGGCTCAGACCAGACTGTGCACAAATAAAACTGGAGCCTTGTATCAGCTGTGAGTCCTGAAGGCTGATGCCCGAAATTCCACCTACAGATCACATCCCTTGTGGCTTGTACACAGCTAGATGCAGACTGCCTTACGCAGGGGCCATGTTTTGTTAGTTGTTCCATATATAATACAGTGGGGTTAAGAGCATGAGCCTTGGGACTAAGAGCTGGATTCGGTGTACCTAGTGGCTGTGTGAATCTGGGCAGGTTACTGAACCTCTCTGAGCCACAGTGTCCTTCTACTTAAAGTGGGCATCACTACTTCATGGTTTATTGTGAGGAGTTAATAAGCTGTGTTGAAAGGCTGGTGCAGGGTGAGGGTTCAATCAACGACGGCTATGTTATCATCATCCTTAATCAATTATTAACAATACTGACCTTAGCCAACAGTGGCGCTCGTGTTCTCTCATTCCGAGCTTGCTGAGAGCGGGCTCCCAGCGAGCTGGATCTTGCCAACCCAGCGCACCTTCCCTTTCCTCTTTCACTGTCTGGGCTGAATAGAGTCAGCGTCTCCTACAGCATCGCCCCACTCATCCTGCCAGTGTTTATCCTGCTCTCTTGTTTTCACTCGGCACTCAGCTCCCTGTGGGCTGGTCCAGACCTGGCTGTTGAAGAAGGAGGAGGAGGTCCCTTTCATGGCATGACTTGAAGAGTTCTGGAAAGCCTTCTGTCTTTTCATCTGCTGTCTACAGTGGTGACAGAAATCCTACCATTTGTGGAAAGTCTTACACTGGGGTTGACATTTTTGATATTAGGAAACGGCTCAGGGCTCCGAGCCGTTTCAATGTGGCCCCTGGTGCCTTCTCGCTGGAAGACCTTGGGCAAAGTATTCCATCTGTCTCAGTTTCCTCATCTGTGAGATGGGACATAATGGCACTGACCTCAGAGGGCTGAGGGTTAATGAGTAAGGGAGCCAGCACGGCCTGGCGCCCGGTAAGTGCCCACTCAGTGCCAGCAATGGCGAGTCTCACCGCCCAGGGGGTGGGCTCCACCCTCTCTGGTGGATGCTCAGTCTGTATAAGTCCCTTCCTCTGACTTCTGATGCTTCAGAACCACCCCCGATCCTCGCCCTCTTGAGTGGATCAGGTGACCTTAACATCTCAATGCAGGAGCAGGGGGGATGGAGGTCGGGGGTGAGCTCTCAGGCTGGACCTTGGGGAACTGCCTTGGAGGGTCAGCTGTGGCAGCTCTTCAGCAGACAGGGCTGCCGGGGAGGCTGAGAAGCCAGAAGCAGGGTAGCCCCCAGAGAGGAATGGAGTCGGGGGGACAGAATGCGGTGGTGGTGAGGTGTTCTGGAAGGAAAGGAGAGGAGAGATGGTTGGAAAACCCTGGAGTCATAGAATGGACTCTCACCTGGCTCTTCCAACAAGCGACGGGCCTCTGGGTTCACTGTTTTCTGGACCTCAGTTTCCCAGTCTGTGGAATGGGAACACTGAGGTTAGGGGATGGTGACTGCTCATAGTGGATGAGGAGACTCAGGGCAGGCGACGGGACCCGTTGTGCAAGACGGCTGCAGAGGTGGGAGGTGCGGCTGTGAGCAGGCAGGCTCTCCGCTCCTGCCCTGCTGCCTCTTCACTGCTCTGTGTCCCAGCCAGGTGCGCCCCTGCCTCAGGGCCTTTGCACTGGCTCTTTCCTCTCCCTGGAACTCTCCTCTATGCATTTTCTTTTTTTTTTTTTAATTTTTAGTTAAATTTTATTTATTTTTTTATACAGCAGGTTCTTATTAGTCATCCATTTTATACACATCAGTGTATACATGTCAATCCTAATCGCCCAATTCATCACACCCCCACCCCAGCCCGCCAGCCGCTTTCCTCCCTTGGTGTCCATATGTTTGCTCTCTGCATCTGTGTCTCAATTTCTGCCCTTATGTATTTTCTTAAAACAAACCTTCTATGATTTCTCACAATTTTGTGAGTAAGGCATTCGGGTGAGGCTCGCGGCAGGTGGCTCTTCTGTCTCACATGCTCTGGAGTCTTCAGCGGGTAGCTGGGATGGGACCTCCGAGCTGCCCGCATGCCTGCCCGCTGCCTAGTGGAAGAGAGCGCAAAGGCCAAGCTGGGCCTGACCGGGGCGCCTGCGCACGGCCTTGCCAGTGTGCCTGAAGTCAGACTTTTCCCCTGGAGGCCCAGGACTCCTGGAGTGAGTGTTTTAAGAGGCACAAGTGGAAGCTGTGAGACATCTTTTGATCTTGCCTCAGAACAACACTTCTGTCTCATTCTATTGATCAAAAATAAATCACTGAGGCCAACCTGGATTCAAGGAGGGGAACAGAGCCCACCTCTCAATGGGAGAGTTGCCGTCTTCAGTCCACCAGCACATGCTTTCCAAGCGCAGGGTCTCTAGGCTGTTTTGTTCACTGCTCTACTCCAAGTGCCTAGCACGTAATAGGTGCTTAATAAGCATGTATTGAGTGAGTGAAAGATGAAATGTAACCTTTACAGTCTATGCCAAGCCTGCCTCTGTCAGGAAGTCCTCCACACCTCTCCAGAGCCATGGGCCCCTCTCCTTCCTCAGCCTCCACCTCCTGCCTGCCCTGCCCTCCCTCTGGGCCCTGGGCTCCATTTGTCTCAGTGGATGGCCCTAGAAAGCAGGCCTTGAGCTCCCCGAGGGCAAGCTTCGGCTCCACGTCTTGCAGAGAGGATTCAAACAGAAGTTCCTAACTGCACCTATGATACGGGCGTGTTTTCTACATATCGGGTTCATAAGTCATAACCACTGATGAGGTGAATGCTGCTATCCCATTTTACAGATGGGGACACTGAGTCCCAGAAAAGCTGAATTCCTCGCCTCAGGGCACACAGCCAGTCTAGCCTGAGTCTAGGCTGGTGTCTCCACAAAAGCAGGCACACTGTCTCTGTGGACTGATCGTGCCAGCCCCACGTTAGGGATGTGAACATGAAGCCCCGAGTCTTCCTCTTGGGATCCAGGGCCCACTAGAGGCACGGGCTCTTCTCTCTCCCGGGCACCACCGTTTCCCACCACTGAGATGCTCTGGCAGGGGAGCTGGGTTTAATATTCATGAGCCAGCCAGGGGTGAGCGATTAGCGGCTGCGTGCTGGAGGTGGAGGAGGAGGAATAATTGAATAAGGTATTTACATAACAAGCTAATGCTGGCGCCGGCGGGGCTCCTCGGCAAGGCTCCTCCCACACCCAACTCCGCTCTCCTACCCGGTGCTTTTCCTCACCTTGGCCCCCAACCCGAGCTGGCAGTGCTGGGGCTCCGCACCCCTCAGCCATTGGGCCCGACATCTAAATTATAAATAATATTATTAGAGGAAAAGAATTCAAGTGTCTGAAAGAGGCCAGTAATAGGCCGGTTGGCAGCCTGTGCAGAGGGCTGGACCCCCAGACAAACAAACCACTCTGCAGATCCTGAGAGCTGGTAAGGCCAAGAGGCCCACAGATGGATGGCAAGGTTTTCCTCCTTCCCTGCCTGCCTCAAGCCCTCGGGGAACCCTGGCACACCCCACCCCATCTCAGGGCTTGTCTCCTTTTCTGCAACAGCCAGGGCCCCAGCGTGACCCTCTGTGGTCTAGGACTCTCTTCCAGCCACTGGGTAGTGACAGCCAGGAGAGGAATCAGGGAACCCTGCCATTAAAAAGAGAATTGTTTTTGTGGCTGCGAAGGCGAGGTGAGCCCCTGGCTCCCACGCCTCCCCGGGAGCTGCCTTCGGGGTTACCCCTGATCAGTGCTCACTTGGGGTTCTGGAACCAAAAGTTATTAGCTCATAATCACCTTGTCTGCAGCTGGCTGGGAGGTGTGCAACGCGTCTGACCCCGGGCAAGGGGAACACAGCCAAGCTCTCTGGCTGCAGTTAAAAGGGTTCACCAGCCTCTCCCTGAAGGTGAACTGCAAAGTCAGGCTGGGGATCTTAGAGGCAAGGAGGAGGCATTAACCACTGGGGGGCCAGGCCCACCGCTCCCCATCCTGTAACTGCAACAAGCCATAATCTTCCAAGCCCCTGGAACACTGATCAGTGCCCTGTGAGGGCCAGAATAGCCTGGTTCTTCTCAGCCCAAGTGCAGAGGGGCAGAGCTGGGCAAGCTGGCATCCTATTGGTCATGGAACATGGGCTACATTCATGACTTCTGAGGCAGAGGCCCGGAATGAGGAGGATGGCAGTGGGCCCCTCACAGAGCTTGGATAAGGAGCTGCTGTGTGAACCATTAGTAGGACTTCTTCTAGAAAGATCATGGGGTCCAATATCAAGACTTGAGTTCTAGCCTCTCCTTGGTGACTAAATGATGAGAAACCTCAGGTAATTTTCATGACTCTGAGCTTTAGTTTTCTCAGCTGTACGATGGGGATCCTGAGCCCTGTCTGGTGAGCTCGCTGGGAGGATTAAATAGCAGATGCGCTGTATAGATGTCAGGACTCCGTGCCTGGCACGTAGTAGGTGCTCAGTAAGCACCCACAGAGGCAGTACACAGTCTTCCAGGACCTGCTGGAGGCTGGGGCCACAGGTCCTAGAGAGAGAAAGACACAGGGACCCAGGGGCCCAGGACAGCTGGCTTCAAATGGCTAGAGGGCCAACTTCCCTGCGGAAGAGAGCCTAAACTTCTGTGCATCTCAGGAGGGCAGAACTGGGTCCAGTGACTAAATGTTGCAGCCAGAACTATTTTAACCCAAAGTAAAGGGGAGCCCAAAGTGCCTGATGCTCAGGCAGCACCCGTGGGTGTGAGTACCTCGTCATAGGATGTGTGCAAGCTGAGGCCGGATGCCACGTCCGAGAGGGGCTGCAATACCGGGGAGAATGGAGGCTCGCTGGTCGATACCTAAGGTTCCTTCTGTGATATGTGATCATGAGTTGGGAGGAAGCGCCCTCCTAGGAGCACAGCCTGGAGGGTGTGCAGTGGGGGCCTGGCTCCTCATGCACTGGAGGCTACTCTGACCTGTGTTGCTGGGGGACGGGGTGCCGGGGGGCACATTAGCTCTGGACGGGCTTGGCGATGAGGCAGAAGCAAGGTAGACTTACAGGAGCCTCCCCTTCATCCCAAACCCCGGACTCAGTGGACAGGAAGTTGGAGACCAGCCTGAGACTGTGCTGGGGGAGGGTTGCGATTGGCTGGGGTGCTCCCTGTGTGGGGCTCTGGGAAGTTAAGCGGTGTGTTCCGTGAGGTTCGGGACCCATCACTCTCCCATCTCACCCCTGCTCTGCTCCCTGCTGACGTGGCAGTGGGGACTCCAGACAGTGCAGAGGTGCAGGTCAGAGGGGGTGGTGGATGCTGGCAGGGCGGAAGCCAGGAAGCAGCACCTCTCCTGACCCCCACCCCTCTACCTGCTCTGTGCCAGGGCTGCACACAGCCTTCTGGTCTTCACACACGTCATCTTGCTTGTAAGGAAGGGCTCAAGTGTCATCATTCCCATTGTACAGATGAGGAAACCGAGGCTTGGAGAGGAGCAGATGCTCAGGCGATAGGGCACACTGGGGACCTGAGCCCAGGCTCAGAGCCCTCCACGCTGCTTTCTCTCCCCTCCCTCAGGCTGCCTGTGAATTCCAGCCCCCTCCCCACTCCCACCTGCCCAGACCCAAACCGTCACTGCCACATTTTCCCTCTCCTCGTAACTTTCCCGAAGTGAATATCATTATTAATATTATTTGCCTAATTAACACGTTGGCTGAACGACAGAAAACATGCAAACAGGTTTTGCCAAGGAAACTCTGTCTGATTAAAACTGCAGCCTGTCTAATTAGATGGAGACCCCTTCATTAGTTTCCCCATTTTAGATGAGCTGTCTCCCTCCCCCAGCCCCCTTCCCTTTGCTCTCACCCATCTTCTTCCTTCAGGGTCCTGCCACCCCTGCCCCTTGCCAGCACCCCCTTCTCCTGAGGCAGCTGATGTCAGGGCTGACCCGCTTTGGTCTGAAGCTGGCCAGAGGACACTACCAAGGGACAGACCACGTAGGTTTTAGAACTGGAAGGGCTGAGCACCCTTCTAGTCATGCCTGAGATCTGATTTGGGTCCAGGGCTTCTGGGGGTTTCTAAAAGTTCTCTTAGCAAAAACTCCTGATTAACAAACAACTCAAAGCAAAACCAAAACCCTAGGTCCCCTCAATCAGATGCCATGAACAACAAAAGGCACATTTAATAACAATAGGAATAACACCAGATAGCATTGGTTGACGACCTACTAAGTGTCGGACACCTGCAAATGGTCTCCATGGCAACCCTGTGAAGGAAGAGTTATCACCACTTTACAGATGAGGAATCCGAGGCCCTGGTTTCTCCCTCCTGGGGGCTCCCCCATTTGGCCCCTAGAAGCCCCATCCTTTCCACATTCTCTCTCCCTTCCTTTCCCCCAGCGCAGTCCTCCGGAAAGCGGGAGGAGCTGCGGGGCATGGCCTGGGTGAGCCAGGGCAGTCCAGCGATGCCCATGTTGAGGTTAGTCTGAGCCTTGGGACTGGCTGGGGATGAGGAGGGGGCACTGGGCACCATGACAAGCGAGGCCAGTCGCAAGTGGGGGCCGGGTGTTTGGCCTGGGAGGAGCCAGTGGACGCTGGGTTACCTGAAGGAGGAAGTCTCTCCGGTGCCAGGCGGTTGTATGTATACGTGCCTACCTCTACGTTTTATAGATGAGGAACCTGAGGCTCAGAGAAGTTGAGAAATGAGGATAGGATCACACAGCTAGGACGTGGCTGTGCTGTCTCCTGTGGATACAGGAGCAGACTGGCTCTGGTGACTGAGGGCACAGGGGCACAGAGGGTGATGGCAAGAGGGGTGGGATTCAGCTCAGGACATGGAAAAAGGTTCTAGCCGCTGTGGGTGGGTGCCCCGGGATGGAGTGAGCTCTTTTGTCGTTGGAGGGGTGCAAGCAGGGGTGGATTTGAGCATTGCTGGGGGGTCTGAAGGCCACTCTCCTGACATGCCACTCATTCCACTGGTATCTGAGCACCCACTGTGTGCCAGGCACTGTGCCAGTCACTGGGGCCCCCAGGTGAACAGGACACTCATGGTCCCTTCCCATGGAGCTGGCTGGCTAAGCCCTAGAGGCTTCCACCTCCCGTCTCCTTTGGGCGAGTCTTTCCTCCCCTCTCCAGGAATGCTCATCTGCCCCATACCCATCCCTTAGGACCCAGTTTCCTGGGACCCAGGACTCCTGATGCTGCATGCCGGGGTTTGCTCAACTCCACCTGAATTCCAGGATTCTTACACTGGGGGCAGAAGAGAGAAGGTGTAAGGTGGGCTGAGCTGCCCCTCCCTCACTCTCCTCCCCACAACCCATCAGCCCTCAAACGGTCATCTGGAGCAATTAACCCCCTAGGTTACTCTGGGAAGCCACTTCCTGGGCAAGCGCAGTGGGAGGGCAGGAGGCCTGGTGGCCCTGGGGAGGAACACGTGGGCACAGATGGTTGGTTAGAGAAGCCTGACGTGGTGACCCAGGTCCTTGAGAAGCTTTTCCAGGATTTGGGGTTTGAGCCCTGTGTCTGAGAAGTGTACAAGGAAGGCCAGTCCCTGCCCTCAAGGAGACTCTAGTCTAAGCAGGAAAACAGCTCAAGGCCCTGGGGGTCCTTTCCACCCCCGCTTTCACCTGCGGCGAATCACAGCTCTGCCCTTGATAGCCCAGTGACCTTGGGTGCCTTTCCTAACTTCTCTGAACCTCTGTTGCTTTGTCAGTGACATGTGGAAACAATAGTGCTTCACAAGGTGATTGCAAAGATTAAATAACTTCATGTGAACAAACACCTCTTGTAATCCCTGGCACGAAGACAACTCCATTCCAATGCTCTTCCAGTGGTTCACAGTTGCCACAGCAATGTTCTGAGCTCAGGGCGATGTCTTTGTCACCGAGGGTGGGAGGACACTGTCTTTGACCTGTGATGGCTGACGTTCCTTCCCAGAATCCCCGCTTCCTTCCAGCTCTGGCTCTCGCACAGATGGGCCTTCAGGGGCTCCGGGAGTCAGCCTCAGCCTTTGGGCCTGACAACACCTGGTGGCTTCCCTAAGCCTCGCTGTGCACTTCTGACGCATGGGCACGGGCCCAGCCCTTCCGAGGTGGTTCGAAGCCTGTTGGCCAATTTCACCAGCAAGCCCAAGGCCTGCGGGGAACACGATCAGAGGGCAGGGAAGACACACCCCATTAGACAGCCCCAGCCCAGTGCCGCGGGGCCTGTCACCATGGCAGCCAACCCTCCGAGGACCAGGTGGTTTTTATTACCGAACTTGGAAAAGTTTAAGGCGGCACCAACAATGAATCTTTATTCTGTTGTTAATAGCGTGTCTCTTATTAGCATGTATCTTTTCCCCTTCTTAATAACCTTTCCATTTCCAAGCCGCATTTATAATTAAGTCATTAATCCCTTACTGGAATTTCTTGTTTTTCCGAAGCTGCCAACCAGAGGTCCCGTCTGGCTGGCGCGAAGGGGAGGGCAGACGCTCTACCACGTTGCTCTGGGAACGTCACTCTAATTATTGGATCCTGACCCAGCAGCGTGCTGATAAGCTCTGGGTTGGAGACGCCCTATCTTGGAGGAACTCAAAGCTTGCTCAAGGCCTTTTCTCTCCCCGTAGCATCCCTGCCAAGCAATTAGCCTCGCGGCTGCCTGAGACTTGGCAGCGGGGAGGGGCGGGTCCCTGCAGGGCTGTGGTGGGGAGGCCTGAAGGGTCAGGAATGTTCTCTGGTTGTGTCTCCTTCAAAAGCAGCCGTGGCTTGTCTGGATTCCCTTTCCCCTTCCCTTTAGGGCAGGCACTGGGTTCCGGGCTATGGAATGGGGATCACGGGAGGCTCTCTGTGGTGATCCGGGATTCTGTGATGGACTGACTTGTGTGCCCCGCTAAATTCACATGTTGAAGTCCTAACCTCCAGGACCTCAGAATGTGACCATATCTGAAGGTAGAGTCTTTAAAGGAGTAATTAAGCTAAAACAAGTACAGTATACGAGGATGGGCGCTAATCCAACGTGACTGGTGTCCTTCTAAGAAGGAGAGATTAGGACCCACGTGCACAAAGAGCACGTGAAGACACGAGGGAAGACAGCCATCTCCAAGCAAGAAACCAACCCTGCCGACACCTTGACCTCAGCCTCTCCAGCCTCCAGAGCTGTGGGAAAGTGCACCTGTCTTGTTTAAGCCCCCCAGTGTATGTGGCTTTGCTATGGCAGCCCGAGGGGGCTAGGACAGTGGACGGCCCACTGTAACGTGTTCTGGTTCTTCCACCGATGAGCCTTCTGATGCTCCAGGGCCAGGGGAGAGGAAACCAGGCCTCCTGGCTCCGGCTCCAGGCTGTGCTCAAGAGACAGGGCTCACCCTGACACAGTGTGAGGCTCAGAGAGCTTGCTCTTCTACAATTTCCAGTAGCTCCGGCCTCTGGGGTGGGCTTCTAGAGGCAGGGACTTGGCCATGGCGTCCACCCAAGAGCTTGAAAGTGAGTCCGGGCCAGGAGCCTGTAGGCAGAGCCAGGAGCCCCGTGCCAGCTTCCCAGGGCAGGGGAGCCAACACAGAGTCAAGAGCTGGGCATCGGGGCAGCCGCAGGCTCGGGTCAGGAAGGATCTGCCAGCCTTGGGGGTCTGCCGTGCCCAGGTTAGACACATGTGGCCTGGCACAGGGTGGGTAGGCTGGTTTGTAGGTCTAGAGGACAGACAGACACCTAGAGACTTCTGGCCCGCATGTCCTTCCTGCTTTCTCCTGGCTGCCTCCTCCTATCTGCCCCAGCCCTAAACAAGCCCCCTTGATCTCCTTCCTAAGAGCCTTCCGTGTCTCTGCTTTGCTCTCAGCACGGCTTTCCAGCCGGTGTCGAGTCTGGCCCCTACTTTCCCCTCCAGGGTCATTTCACATACCCTTCCCTCCTGTCATGCTACAATTTTCACCATCCTTATCATAACATGTTCTTTCACACCTCATTTATCCAGCCATCCAAATATCTGCTCAGTCCCTGCCACGCAAGTACTGTGCAAGGCTCTGACAGCAATGCTAAGCTGACGTTTGTGGCCTCGCCCCTCATAAGGCTCACAGTCTAGCAGGGGGGCTAGACAGCCATCCCATCGAATGACTTACGTCTAAGATTTTAGACCGAGAAGCAGCATGGAGGGAAAGATCGGGGAGTGGTGAGCCTGCAGAACTATGGGGCTGACTGGGTTGGTGTGGAGATGGGCTCCGAGAGGAGGGGCTCTGTGAGCTGAAACCTGGACCTCGGGTGGGAGTCGACCAGGAGGAGCAACGGGAAGAGCATTCTCGTCAAAGGCAACAGCACTGCGAAGTCCCCGAGGTGACAGGGAGCTGGAAGGAAGCCCGTGTGACAGGGGCACAGAGCAAGGGGAAGAGGGGCAGGGCTGAGGTTAGAGAGAGGCAGGGCTTGGTGCCGCACAGGGAGCTCCTAGAAGGTCAAGGCTTGGAGGCACACGTCCTCTTGTTCCTAGGACGCTATCTGGTTCAAGCTGGAGCTAAGTATCTGAGAAATGCGTGAGGCTGTTACTAGTCAGCCTTCGCATGGGGAGGGCAGCTGGTTGAAGGTCTTCTATTGCGCACGACCAGACCCGTCCCCTATACACTACCTCCAAGGGGTGCTGTAAGGTCGTCGTCTGTCTCCCATGGGCTCCAGAATCCTCTCCCCCCACCTCTTCCAGCATTCGTGTTTTGATAGGTTTTCCTCCAGACGTACTGGGTGTGGGTCACTCAGAATTCTACAGGCCATCCCAGCCCAAGTAGTCACTTTGTTTTTCTGGCTCTGCTCGACATGTCAAATCATACACACAGACACATGTGCACATACAGACTCGCACACTACACGCTTCTTGGGGTCCCATAGTGTTGTCTGACATGTGCTCACAAACCAGGCCAGTCTGATACCATCCAGTGTCTGTGGTGTTCTAATGCTGCCCTGGGAGAGACCTCCTCGGGGGCGGCAGTGCCTCATACCACCTCTGACACTTCCCGGTGCTAAAGGGCTGCTGAACCAGCCAGCACGAAGCTGTCACGTGGGTTTCTGCCTGGAGCAGAGAACGCGCTTGTTCTATATTCTACGTGACAGCGCCCGGTGTCCCTCTGTAGCTCTCTCCCCTTGGGGCTTAGCCTGTGAAACAGTTTACTGAAAGCACGTGGTGCTGGGTCTCCAGGGTCCTGCCCTTCTGGGGCTCACACACTCACCGGGGCGCCTCCCCCCAGCCTTCACGCAAGCCAGCACGTGCCGATGTACCCCTGGGCTGGGGACCACCCACCCAAGGTGACCAAGCGTGCTTAGAAATATCTGGATCCTCACATAGATATGACTCAAGTTCTGGCTTCACTCTAGTATGTAGGGTCATTTTTTTTTCATAGATCACCATCAGCGTGCATTCAATATTGAGTGGTCCCCCCCAACTCTACATGAAAAGCGTGTCCACGTTATCAGTCCTCGTAAGCATAATTCCTAACAGCCGAGAGTCCCTTCAATGGACTTCCCACTTTAACTAAGCACTCCCCTATTGCTGGACATTTAGTTTGTTTCCAGATTGTTGCTGTTATAAATGATGTGAATGGAACGTCTCCCTATATGTTGGTTGATTAGTATATATTTTCGGAAGAAGAATGACCAGGTTAGGAAGTTTGAAAGACTGATCCATGGAGATCAACTGTCATCCAACTGGCTTGTAAGGCGCTCACAGCTCCGCCCCCAGTTTACACGGGTAAGCGCCAGATCGTTAACTGGAATTGCTGGAGGGCCTACCTGGCTGGATGACTGCTGCTTAACAATGCCGGGAACGATTCTCGAAGCTCAGGGTTTTATAGAAAGAAAGAGCAATTGACCAAGGACTGAATACAGACCATAGAGTCACCTGTGTAGATTTTCTAACCAGGCATTTAAGCATAAATATGAATCAAAAATTATATAAAGCTATAGCTACTGTGGGGATCTTTTGTGTGTGTGTGTGTGTGTGTGGTACGTGGGCCTCTCACTGTTGTGGCCTCTCCCGTTGCGGAGCACAGGCTCTGGACGCGCAGGCTCAGCGGCCATGGCTCACAGGCCCAGCCGCTCTGCGGCATATGGGATCTTCCCGGACCGGGGCACGAACCCGTGTCCCCTGCATCGGCAGGCGGACTCTCAACCACTGCGCCACCAGGGAAGCCCTGTGGGGATCTTGTGTTAACGGCAATCTTGCTTCCCAGGTTGTGTGAGTGGGGAGGAAACCCCTTACTCAGCTAGGTTGTCTTCTGTCGTCTGGGGCTCTCTGTGCATTTTGGTGGTAGGTGGGGCTTACGAACCTTCTAGGCTTTTCACCTAGGAAACTTCCTAGAACCTTCTAGGAAAAGAAAATCTACTCCATATACATATACTCCTAATTTATACTTAGGCCATTTTCTAGGTTCCTTTAAGTAAGTATACCTGCCGTCTCACCCCATCCCATACGGAAGCCATGGTTGAAATTTCCACCTGTGTCCTTGTGTATGTTTGAAGAGGGATGTTTTAACTCTTTCATACAGCACGCTCGCTATTTATTAAACTAAGGGGATAACTTCTGAGTTAAAGAGAGCACCCTTCCCGGGGGCTGTCGTTTTGAACGGGAAAATTCTTATGATCATCTTTAAGAACAAAAAGCAAAGGGGACCTCCCTGGTGATCCAGTGGTTAGGCTCAGCTCTCCCAATGCAGGGGCCCAGGTTCGATTTCTGGTCAGGGAACTAGATCCGCAACTAAAAGATTGCCGCACTAAAAGATTCCCGCACGTGGCAACGAAGATCCCACGTGCCACGACTAAGACTTGGCCAGCCAAATAAATTAAAAAAAAATTTTTTTAAAGAACAAAAAAGCAAAGCTGTAATGGGAGAGAATGACAGGCAGAGATAAGGGTCTAAATCACCCTATAGGGGCACCTCTCTTTGGGGCATTTTTTGGTCATCCTTGAAGGTGTTGGAAAAGATGATTTCCTATTTGGTGAGTCGTATCAGAGACCACAGCTACCTGTCAAAGACTCAGGAATAGGTGGGCATTTTATTAGTGACCATGTCAGGCTGGGGTCGGACTGTCTGAGCTCAAATCCAGACTCCTCTGAGTATGGCTGTGTGACTTTAGTAGATCACTTAACCTTTCTGGGCCTCAACTTGTCTCACATATAGATCTGAGATAATAACAGTATTTACTTAATAATACTGTAAGAATTAAATGAGATAATTCATGTAAAGTGCCTAATGCAGTACCTGGCACATAGTGGGGGCCTAATCGTTGCTTGCTGGCATTATAATTCTCAGCTCTCGTTTTCAAAATCCCCTCCCGGTGCTCCAGCAATAATTGCACACCACGTACAGTGTCTCACAGCTCCCGGGTGACTGTCATTCCATTAACCCTTTGAATTCTCACAATAACAGGGAAGGAAAGTTAATCTGCTTTTCTTGCTCTCAATATATCATCCTCATTGCTAAACTGTGAGCAATTCCACCTCCCTCTTTCCTTTACGGGGCTGCAGCGAGAATCCCACAAAAAGGTCTGTTAGAAAATGCTGTAATTGCCACCAGACCACACAAATGGAAGCTGTGTGACCATCTGCACTTGTATTCACAAAGCTAAATCTTTTATCTAACCACATAATAAGTTTCTCAGGCACACACTGCAGCCCTGTTTTGTCCACAGACTGGCACTTGAAGGCCACGGGGTACACTGGAACAGGGAGGGGCACTGCAGTCACACAGACTTGGGTTTATTCCTCTGTGACTTTAGGCAAGTTACTAAATCTCTGAGACTCAGCTTTCTCGCTTTAAAATCAGGTGGTTCTGTCTGTCTCCCAAGCTGTAAAAATACAGTGAAATAATTTAGATAAAACACCCATTTATTCAACAACATCGTGTCTCTGCATTACACACAACTGTAGGGCAGTAGGAATAGGTGCTGAGTAGAGACGAGAGCCCTTCCCTCTTGGACTGGTGGAAACAGACCCGAACCATGTACAGTCGTGGTTCCAGTAACATAAAATTGGCCTCCAAACAGCTTCAACAAACCAGGTATTTAAACATCCTACATAATGTATCCCAAGACTGGACTATTCCAGGGTTGGCTAATTCACAGCTCCTGTGTAATCAAGGCTAATTCTTTCCACCTTTCTTCTCTGCTGTCCTCAGCATACTGACGTTTGTCTACAGGCCGGTGCCCTCATGGTCACAAGATAGCTGCAGAGGCTCCAGGCTGGCATCCTCACATGGCATTAAGAAAAGGCCAGGAAGGCAAAGCCTCCTCCTTGGCGTCCATGTTTTGTTTCTTCTTCTTGTGAAATTCACACAACAGAATTAACGATTTTGAATTGTACAAGTCAGTGGTATTTAGTATTTTCAACGTTGTCCGGTATCAAGTTCGAAAACGTGTTCACCATCCTAAAAGAGAACCCTTATATCCATTTTTAAGAAATGTTTCCTGGAAGCTCAAAGGACATGCCTGCAAGTCTCACCAAACCAAACTGAGTTCCGTGATCATTCTTAAACCAGGCCTTGGCAAGGAGAGTGGAATTATGATGCTTGGCCAATCAAAAGCCCCTCCAGTTCAGCAACCCCGGCAGCATAGGACCATGACCATGACCGTGAGATTCCTGAACAAGTGAATAAATGAATAAACTTGTCACAGGGTGGAGCACAGTAAGTAGATGCCCAGTGGGTGCTCCTTTCCCGTATTAATGACTGCTGGACTCATGGGCGGAGCACACCTCAGCCTTTCCAGCTTGCCAAAATAAAAACAAAACAAAACAAAACAAAAAAGCAATAGGTGTAGCCAATACGGCCCCTCCAAGGGAATGCCCGGTTAATTTTCGGCGCCTGGGGTAGGCATCTTTGCAATCCGGGAACAGCACACACTGTTTCAGAGACAGCAGAGGAATCGGCATCTGGAGCCTGGATGTCTTGCCAACCTCTCGTGAATTACCCAATTACACCGTTTTTCTGATCTTTTTCACTACCCCAAACTGACTGCTCTTCTATTCTTTTTTAAAGATGTTACTCAGGAACAGTAGACCATATTGTGCGTTTTTGAGATACCTGTTTGCAATCACATTGCCTTTTATGGAGCTATCTTGAAGCTTGTCTTCAGGAGCTACCTAGAAAGCCAGAACGGTATAGCTAACACCGGCACAGAACGTGCTCGGTGCTCCGTGCTGGAGGGTGCGCTTCCCTCTCCTCCTGGCGTTATGGTGACTTGTGAGGATGGTGGCACCCTTACCCATCTGATGGTGCCTCAGGTGTAGGGAACATCCTGCATCACCCGCTTCGGCTCCCACCAGGATGAAGAGCTAACTAAACTGGCATTTTCCCTCCCTCCTGTCGTTCCTGGGGTGAGGCCACCCCTGGTTCCAGGTGACGGTGGGCCAGAGACGCCCATCACAGGCAAGCAAGGGTAGAGCCTTGGCCAGCAGGGGTTGGTGACACACCTCCCATCTCAGAGAACTGTCATTCCTTCATGTGACAAATACCGATGGAGGTCAGATATGGCTCACTGCTGTGCTAGGCAGCAGACATGCAACACTGCTGCGTGCATCTGCCTCCTTGGAGTGTAAAGTCCATAGAATCAAATAATCTTTCAAATACATAATTATACACCATGGAAACTCTTCACATTTGCAACATCTGACTGGCCCAGCCCATTACCAGGAAAAACCATCAGCAGTGATAATACCGTGGACAATTCCAAACACACACGGAGCCCAGACGGAGTGGGCAAAGTGGCAATTCACCTTATCTTTGGCCTTTTCACATCCCTTCGAGGCTGCCTCAATGGAAGTACAGACACTCCTTCTCAACTTATTTTGCATATTAATTTTTGCTAGTATCTGGTTTGCAAATTTTTCATAGCTGGGTGGATATGTAATAAAGTACATGCAGTAAACTGTTAGTTGTATAATCTAAGAGGTCAAACTTTCTTAAAGGGCAAGAGTAGATATTTTCCCACAACCCAGGTATGGTCTCTTTTGTAACGACTCAGCTCTGCAGTTGTATCATGAAAGCAGCCACAGACAATTCGTAAATGAATGGGACTGTTTCCCATAGTTTTATTTAGGGACGTGACAATCTGAATTTTCACAGGTCACAAAACGCCATTCTTTTGTTCTTTCTCTTCAGCCATTTTAAAAGCATAAAAATCACTCTTAGCTCGGAGTCCATATGAAAAAACAGGAGACAGGCTGGATTTGGCCTGCGAGCCACAGTTTGCCCTTCCTTAATCTAGGTCCTGGGACATAAGTATTCTTTCAACTTGAGGGATATTTGAAATTTTCCACATAGAAGAGATAATTTCTCAATGTCTTAAGTCAATGGCTTGTCTTTTCATTGTGTTTCGGTGTTTTATTATTTTTTTTATAAAATCTTTGTTTTGTTGGCCGTACTGAAGACAGTTATTTGTAACTAGATTAGTCAACGTTTTTTTTGTGGACTGTGATTTTGTACCTTGTTAAGGAATTTTTCCCTACCCCGACATCATATAGGTATTCTATATGATGATAGGTATCACAGAAGTATGTGATATAGATTAATCTGTGGTCGCCTATATTTTCTGTAATCCAACTGGATATGCCTGTGTGTAATGAGAGCTTCCATGAGGCAGCTAAGTCACCAGGTGCCCTTGGTTACTGGTCATCCGTTCCTGATGACTGGGGGTGTTCTCGGTCACCTGCTGAGCTCCCCCTCATGGCAGGTCTGCTTCTGGCCATCCATAGCCCTTTGCCCATCCCTGAGACAGGTCTCTTTCCCCTCCCCAACCTTGTTTCCCCTCCCCCACCTTGTTTCCCCTCCCCCACCTTGTTTCCCCTCCCCCACCTTGTTTCCCCTCCCCCCACCTTGTTTCCCCTCCCCCCACCTTTCCCACCTTCTCCTATGGTTCCCTGAGTAGTGACAACGGCCTTCCTGGCTCTGGGCAGTTGTCCCCGCAGTCCAGCTGAGATTTGTTTCGGGGAAGGCCCTGGCTACCCACACCTTTGCTGCAACATTGCTTGGACGCTTTGTGTCTGATGAAGCGTCTGTCTTCACTCCACTCTGCCTTACCTAGGACCCCTCCCCACTAGGGGCAAGAAGGAGAAAAAGAAAGGGCCCTGAAGTGGGAAAAGTGCCAGTCACTTCCCGGAAGGAAGCAAGCAGGGAGGTCCCACACCTCCTGCCGGCCTCCAGAAACCCTGGCGAAGGCCTGGCTTCCAACCTGCGTCTGCCTCTCCCCACCGAGGGCCCCGATGTCCTCCTCTGTGAGGGGGAGGGACAGGCCTGAGCTTCTTAGGGCCCACCAGCATCTGCCCCTGACTGACTGAAAATGTCCCCTTCCAGCCACCGAATTGACTCCACCGTCTCCCCAGGGTTTCTCAGACCCCACCCTCCCTCGTGAGCACACAGAGCCGATATGACAGGCATCTCCGAGGTGATGGCCTTGTCTCTGCTTTTCTGGCCTCTCTGCCTTCCCCCTGTCCCCTTGAGTTCAAAGCCCCCTCCCTGCATCCTCCCGTCACTCCTTGATTCCTCCAGCAGCACCCACTTTTATTTTTCAACCTGCTCCCCCCATTAGAGAGCCTCAGGGGACACAGGCAGGCCCTGGCATTCAAGTGCCCTGTGACCTTGGGCAAGACCCTTTCCCTCTGTGGTTCTTGGTTTCTCTTCTGGTTAAAGAAGATTTTCACGCAGATGACGTAAGCTTCCAGGTCTCAGATGGTCCTCATTGCTCAGGTCCTACCTGAGCTTGTAGCCGCTCCCTTATATGGAACGCTTTTTACCTTCAGACAATCGGACTTCCTGCAATCATCAGATAGTGGGGAGGGGCCCAGGAGCTTCCATGGCCCTCCGAAGTAGCCTTGCCCAGCCTCCTCCTAACATTGCTGTATTCCTTCTGGCTTTATCTCTAAATTAAAACAGGTGTCTCATCCCCCACAGACATTCTGGCAGAGGCCAGCTGTGGCACAATGAAGGCAGGCAGCCTCTCCTCAGCCACGGGGACCCCAGCTCTTTACTCTGTTCCCTTGGCCTTTCCATTTAATTTGGGAGTAGGGTCGCTGCCACCAACCCAGCTCTGAGTTAAGACTCATCAAAACTCTGCTTTTTTTTTTTTTTTTTTGTGGTATGCGGGCCTCTCACTGTTGTGGTCTCTCCCGTTGCGGAGCACAGGTTCAGGACGTGCAGGCTCAGCGGCCATGGCTCACGGGCCCAGCCGCTCCGCGGCACGTGGGATCTTCCCAGACCGGGGCACAAACCCGTGTCCCCTGCATCGGCAGGCGGACTCTCAACCACTGCGCCACCAGGGAAGCCCTAAGGATGATTTTAAACAGGCTGAATTTGTCTTCCAAGGTCATCTATGGTCAATTCTCCTGTTGGGTAGAGGAAGGGGTTCAGAGTATGACTACACCAAGTTCGTTTGCCCTACGAGCAGCCAGCTGAATGCTGAACCACTGAGATATGAGGAGAGGAAGGGTTACTTGAAGAGACAGAAAAGCAAGAAGATAGAAGAGCAAATCTCAGACCCACCTCCCCCCAGGCAAGGGGTATTTATGGGACGAGGGAGCAGGACAGTCGGTCTTAGGCTTGGGGAATGTGGGGATCGCTGGGAAAGGTGACTAGAAATAAGAAAAAGGTGAGGTAATCGTAGTTCAGTCCAGGTGTAACTAAGCTACAGCCTTCTTCACCGGATGCGTGTTCAGAAGATGATGGTGAGCACGATCTGAGGGTGGAATTTTGGGTCCTCTGACGTCAAAAGGTCACCAAGTGGACACTCACGCATACCCCGTTGGAAGGTCGGTGGTCCCACCCAATCTTAACCGGCTTGCTGTCAAACTGGACACAGCTGACTCCAAGTTCCTAAAAAAAATAACTTGGGCAAACCTCTTGTTTAGGCTACGTGCAGCTTGGAGGACATACAGGTTCTTGTAGTAACAGTTAAAGCGAGCTTGATTAGTCGAGGCAGGTTACAGGCGTAACGGATATAACTGATGATTCCCCAGGTTTCACGAATGTGGCTTCCTGTTGCGGGGCGTTTCTCATGCCTTTACCACACGGTTGCATCGGTCAGCGCACGTAGGACGCCAGTGGCCCGGTCCAGGGGGTGTCATGTATCAGCGCCAGCCAGTACGAGACCCGGGAGGACAAGGAGGCCGGGGGTGAGTAGGGGACCACTTTGGGTACGTGTAAAGATGCTAAGAAGCCACGAAAGGCAATTGGGCAACAGGGAGACACAACGTGAACGGCAAAAACCGTGGAGTGTTTGAACCACAACCAGCTTGGAGCCTGGAAGCGAGATGTGGGAAAGTGGGGGTCAGGCCTGCTGGGGAAGACATCAGTCTGGGGGTCATGAGGCATGGGACCCCAGAGGCAGGCAGGGCCAGCCCTTGGGTAAAAAGTCCTTACTCTGTCCCAGCTCTAAGTTCTGGGCCGCTCCATGGCTCGGTGGACCCAGCTGAGTCTGTGTCTCAGAGGCAGCTCTTTCTCTAGCCCTCCAGTCCAAAGGCACTTCTGCAGGATTCATTCCTCGGGAGTCTAGCCCAGTCACTGCACTGCCCAGCTTTGACGTGAGCTTTCACAGACCAGTGGCATTCCGAAGGTAAATGTAACGGGAAGTTAGCATAAGGGGGCAGGCTGCTTGCTTTGCCAAGTAAGGGCATTTGAAAACTCAGTGATTCCCATGATTCCATAAAGTAAGGGGCTTTTTTTTTTTTTTTACCACCTGAACATTGGAAAGATACAATTCCGAAGTCAGCGCTGGCCACCCTTCTCTTGCACCCACACTCAATCTGCTAGCAGGTCCCAGCTGCTCTGCTCAGACAGGACCCAGTTCGATTAGGTGTTAAGAAAAAGAATGTCAGATTACAGACACAAAATTAGATATCAGAGTGAGAATTACTTAGGATGAGAAATCACAACAATTACAGATCACATTTAGAAAGCTGACAGATACAAACATGACAAAATTCAGGGGAAAAACCCCACAGTACTTCATAGTTAACTGCCTGATATGCCTTAAAGATACGTTTTCCTACATACTCTTCAATCCCCTCTTCACATGTCCACAGTTATGTTACTTTCTATAGGGAGAATAAAAGGACAATTCTGTCTTCCCTTTGATATTGTCAACTGGATTTTTTATTACTGATCACTTAGAGAAATTTCTTCTAGTTTCCTAACTCATTGTTGGTAGGTCATTTAAATTTTCAGACTGTTGTCAAATTTGGGAAAACCTCTATCCAATTTCCTGCACAGATGAGCTGTCAGTGTGTCGTGCGTTCGTAATTGTATACGCAGGATTATCAAGTATATTCCAGACGGGAAAGAACTTCCGTTTTGGCCAGACGTGATGAGAACCAGATTCTCTACTTCGAAGTGTACACAGCTGATGACAGGCAGAATTTTCCTTAGACTAGCTTCTGGCTCTATACATTCAAAACTTCTTTCTCCTCCACGATCCACGGACAGAATCTGGTTTTATCCAAAAGGTCCTGCATCCTTATTTCTCTCACTTGGCGACAGGCTGCAGCTAAAGCACCTTCAGTGACTGGTTGGGAAACCTGGGTACCAGGTGGCATCCCTTAGATTCTGCTGGCTAATCTGGGCATGCTGGACCACCTCTCCGAGGCGATTCCCTTTCAACAAGGGAGAAAAAAAACACTTCCCTGTGGAATTCTGAGCCCAGGTTAGACTGGTGGAGGGGAGAGTTCTCAGACAGAAGGATTCTGCCAGGGCCTGCCCACCAGCATCCTGGCCTGCCTACGCCTGCTGGCTCCAGCTAGAAACAGTCACAGTGATTGTCCCAAGAACAGAGACCCCCTAATGAGGCAGCCATGTATCCACAGCCTGATGCACCCCCTCCCCCTCCCTCCCCACCCCCAAATTTTGGAGATTGATTCCTGGGCCTGTTCTCTTTGTCTAAAAAAGCAATAATAAGGCGTTCTCGCTTGGGGGGAAAGATGATTAAATTTCAAATTACTCTGCCTGCCAGATAAGATTGAAACCTCGGGATCTAGGCAGGCCGGAGACCCGCTCTGCACACAGGAAGCTCTCCCGGCAGCTTCTCTGCCACGTTGCGGGGTGACTGAAATGGAGAGGCGTGTTTAAAATGACATTAAGGGCCGCAAACATGGTAATTAGGGCATTTGTTATACTGTAAGGAGCTTTCCAGAACATGGAAATTATGAACATGGTGATTATGGTTATGAACTCGGTGAGGAAAATCAGATCCGACCCCCCCTCCCCCTGGCCCCCTTCCCCTCACATGAAAAGGCAGAGGGAGAATGGAGCAGGAACGGGCGGCCTTTCAGGGTCTCGGTGAGGGAGGAGTCGTGGAAAGTTATTAAACGCTTTAATAATGCCGAGAATTGCGGCTTCAGCTCGGGTTTGTGGAGGCTTTGATCAAATCCAGCTCATGGCAGGGCCTGCTTCCCCAGGGAGGCCCGTGGAGGAAAACCGCAGGCGGGCAGGGCGGGGAGCCCAGCCTCAGATTTCAAAGCTGCACTGAGGACGCCTGGTAAGCGGCCAGTGGGTCTCCTTTTCTTCCGAATGCTTTCTTCCGAATCCTTTGCAGGCAGCACCCAGTGTCTCTTTGCTATTCAGGCTCGTCATCCACACTCAGACTGGAGGCAGGGGTGTGTGTGTGTGTGTACGTGTGTACGTGCATGCACGGTCAAAATCTAACGATGGGTGTAAACTGTGAGCTTTCTGTGCAGATAGGCTGGTGTGTGGCGTCCTTGCACAAACATGAAAACTAGGCAATGAAGGGTGGCCCCAAGCCCACTGAGCTCAGAGATGGGAAAACTGGCATCTGATCATGACAGCCACTCTGAGCTTAATGCACTTAGCGTCTTTGGGCCTCGGTTACCCATCTGTAAACTTATCTTCCTCCCTTAGGGAAGCCTTCCGACCACGGGCATTGAGATCTGTTTACAAGTCTGCACTTCCCCTTAAGTAGCGTCCTATCACTCACGCCCTTCCCGGCATACTGCCACCTCCCCAGGCAGCTCCAAGCTCTGCGTGGCTGGCACCCCACAGGACCAGCCCTTAGGAGGCCCTTAGGCAATGTTTGAGTGAGTCCCTGATCTCTAAAAGCTATTTTATGAAAAATTCTACTTTAAGCTGGAGTATTTCGAAATCTGGTCATATGAATTGATACAAATCGTAAGCATTCAGTATGTTGATAATCAGCGTGGGCACAAAGGCATCTTCTGTCATGCCCCGTCCTCTGTATCAGGACTGGAGACCCCTAATGTTTGCAGTGCCACAGCAAGGATAGGAAAGACAGCCTCCCCTCCCCTCTCGTGTCAGCCAGCCCGGCTGCGCCCCACACCTGATAGGCCTCGCAGCCACTCCTGTGACCACTCTGCCTGCCATCTACCCTACCCCACTCTTCCCAAACAGTCGCCCCCCACAAGCCACCCCTTGGGCCCAGGGTTGCACACACTGGTAGTGTGGTCAGACCTTGGGGGAGACGGACCCCAGAAAAAAACTTCTCAGGCCCCAGAAGCACAGTCAGGACCATTTGGTCAGGGAACTGTAGGGTCCCCGGTTCCAAAATGTGGCCTGGAAGGAGAGGGCCACGAGCATGGAGTGAGCATAGGCCCTCTGCCCTGTGGCCTCCTCGCCCCTGGGGTGGATCACGGCCAGGGTGGGTCCTGGGCCTGTTTCCCACGTCTAAGGACAGTGCAGCCTTGAGTGCAGGGAAGGACACCTCCCCATCCCACCCCTGCATCCAGAAATGGGCTGTGAGCCCAGCACTCTGCTACCGGCGGTCATCGCTTTGGGTCCACCATGGCCCCCACAAAGCCTCCCTTCTCAACATTCTCCTTCTCCTCCTCCCAGCCCATCCCCGCCTGTGCCAGGAGGACAGAGCCCCCATTCCCAACACCACAGTGGAGCAAGACCCAGGCCCACTTCCTGTTGGGCATTGAAAATGGAACTGGGGAAGATGGGAGGCAGGATAGAGGACAAAATATGCTGTATGCTGACCTTAGCTCTGAACGGTGTTTTGGAAGTGGCGTGGGAGGCCAGTGTGGTGGAGCACACTGAACAAACTGGTCATAGAATTTCAGAGACAAAAGGGAGCTGGGCATCTTTCGGGCGAAGCAGAGCTTCAAGCCAGGCAGGAGAAGCTGAACTCAGACCCGAGGCCTGGGTTGAGCGCCTTGTCCTTGCCTCCCAGGAGGGAACCTGCTGTTGAGGACGTTGTGAGGATCGTTCGGTG